>NC_080169.1:62220245-62541741 GCF_950295315.1 Erinaceus europaeus | reverse complement strand
TGCCAGAATTTATGGATACATGTGAACCTATACTCTATCTCATGGGACTTGGTCTATACGTAGGTTTTGGGACTTTGTTAGGAAGTGAACCTCCTGGAATGGAACAAGAGAACCCTATGAAAGGAAAGGTCTTGCCTGAGTAATAAGGTAGAAGGGTTGACATTCCATGCCTGATGTCTCTGGATAAAGTCTAAAGTGAAGCATGCTGAGGTGGTACTCATTGCATTGACTAGGTTGGAATCAGTGGATATAATATCATTTGGTATGAATTGAGAGAAGCATGCAGGAAAGTGAGCCCCACCCTAGAGGTTCCAGGCCTGGGGGAAATACAGTCTCTATAGAGGAAGCAGGAGGTTCCTGCTGTCTTAGGACTTAAGAAGGCAATAGGTAGTTATTGTTATAATCACATTATATTGGGTTAACTTTGAAAAATCTCTTTGTTAGGATTTGCTGTATCATATACAACTGCTGGGCTAGCATAGGTGTGCCTCTTCCTGGCCACTTACTCTCTGGGTTGGAGAGAATGTGACTGGAGCCAGCCTGTGCTGCTACTCACTTAGCAACGCAAGGGAGATGACTCAGGAACCAAGCTTGCGGCAGTGAGGCAATGCAATTCTTTATTGACCAGAGAGCCAAGGGTTTTAAAGGGCAGACCCGGAAGTGGCCAGTCAGAAAGAGAAATGGCTAGGAAAGGGATGGAGAAAGGCAAAAGGGGCTGGAAAGGTAAGAATTTCCTTAACAACTGTTTCGAGGGTTTTCCCTGGTAGGATGAATAATAATACCCTGCAGGCAGGGAGGGTCTTGAGGGTAGAAAGAAGATAGATCAAAGGAATGGAATGGGTGGGGATCTTTCAGGCAAAACAATGATTATGTAGATAGGCCATAGTATCAGTAATGCAGGGTGGAACAGGGGGAGCTAGCTTATGTTTTAACGAATGCCAGGCTCCTGGAGGCAGAAAAATGCAGGGTTTTTTGTGAGGCTCCTCACATTTTTCCCGACACACAGCATCGCCATAGTTTATGTCCTTTGACATTATTTTTATATAGCTGTGCCACCGGTTGCTTCTGTTCTCCCTGGTCTAAGTTTTTAAAAGAGTCAACATATCGAAGACTCAACCTATGGTCTGTGCATTAAAAAGTTTGAGACATTCAATCAATTTTTCCCCTCTCATATTAATTAGTGATTTATATGACTACAAATTAATAGGAGCGTACATAAATACCATTCCCACCACCAAAGGACTGTGTCCCAGCCCATCCTCCCCCTCCCTCCCCCCCTTCCCCATGAAGCTGATCATCTACCTTCACCCTCAACCCAGGGTTTTTACTTTGGTGCCTTACTCCAAATTAAGTCAAATCCTGCTTCGAGTTTCCCTTTCTGTTCTTCTTTCTCAGCATCTGCTTATGAGTGGGATCATCCCATACTTGTCTTTATCTTTCTGACTTAGTTCAGTTAACATAATTCCTTCTAGCTCCATCCAAGAGTCTTCACAGAAGGTGGGCTCATTGTTCTTAATAGTGCATAGTATTCCGTTGTGTATATTCTTTGTTTTAAAAGAGAATTGTTTTTTTTTAATTTTTTTATTGGGGAATTAATGTTTTACATTAGACAGTAAATACAATAGTCTGTACATGCATAACTTTTCTCAGTTTTCAATATAACAATACAACCCCCACTGTCATCCTTCTTGGACCTGTATTCTCCTCCCCCCCACACCCACCCCATAGTCTTTTACTTTGGTGCAATATACCAATGCCAGTTCAAGTTCTATTTATGTTTTCTCTTCGATCTTGTTTTTCAGTTTCTTCCTGAGAGTAAGATAATCCTATATTCATCCTTCTGTTTCTGATTTATTTCACTTAACATGAATTTTTCAAGGTCCATCCAAGATGGGCTGAAAATGGTGAGTTCACCATTTTCTATAGCTGAGTAGTATTCCATTGTGTATATATACCACAACTTGCTCAGCCACTCATCTGTTGTTGGACACCTGGGTTGCTTTCAGGTTTTGGCTATTACGAATTGTGCTGCTAGAACCTATGTGTACACAGATCTTTTTGGATAGGTGTGTTGGGTTCCTCAGGATATATCCCCAGGAGAGGAATTGCATGATCATAGGGTAAGTTCATTTCTAGCCTTCTGAGATTTCTTCCAGACTGTTCTTCATAGAGGTTGCACCAATTTACATTCCCATCAACAGTGCAGGAGGTTTCCTTTGACCCCACAACCAAGAGAATTGTATTTATCAGTTGAATTAGACTTTAATTTTATGATTTATATTTATTGAGCTATCCATGGTTTTTCTGCATATATCTTTTCTTATTTTTAAAGAGACTAAATTGCTATACCCAGTTAGTTTTTAAGAACTTATATGGAAGGGGCCAGGTAGTGGCACACCTGGTTGAATGCACATGTTACAATGTTCTAGGACCCAGGTTTGACCCTGGTCTCTACCTGCAGTGGGGGAAGCTTTGTGAGTGGTGAAGCTGTGCTGCAGGTGTCTCTGTGTCTCTCCCCCTTTCTATAGTCCCCTTCCTTCCCAATTTCTGGCTATCTCTATCCAATAAATAAAGATAATAAAAAATTTAAAGAGAATTTGCAAACAGGAAGGTGGGTGTATATGCTTTGCAACTCAGATTCAACCAGCATTGTATCTTTGAAAGATGTATTTCAATGAAAGTTAAATTTAAATTTCATTTATCAGACAAAAAAGACGTAATTCTACATTGTGTAAGATGTGAAGCTATTATATAGAGACATGTCTGAATACACAATTGTGAAGATGACTTTTATGGCTTTTAAGTAATGTCTGGTTTGTTAAGTAGAATATAAATTCTTGGGAAATGTGGGGATTTAAGTGGGAGAGGTTATAAGGTATGACAGTGCCATGACAAAACCATGTGAACTAATATCTCATGTGTGAATATGGGTAGTTTATTAATGGTAATATAAAAATGTCCAATTTTTTTGAAATGAAGAACTAGTAAAATAAAGACGAAGAAATGAGACCAAAATAACAGATGTGTAAGATGCCTTCATTGTCTGGCTAAGGAACCATGACTTTTTACATTGAGCAGGGGAGAGATAAACAAAATAACTCTGAAAATATAAGTATTAGTGGTGTCAGTGATCCTTGCTTTATGAAGGCTAGCCTGCTGCTTACATGTGTTTAAAGTGGGATAAATTAGAAGCAACAAATTCTCCTAAGAGACTATTGCTATATTCTAGTAAGAAAGCACTTACTCCAGTGTATGATCTATAGACTAAGTGGAAATTTCAGGTGTAAGAAATAGTTAGAACCAAAAATTCCAGTGATTAAGTTAAATTATAAATTATTGCTGGGTAAGGGAGGTGAACACAGTTTGGTTGGGGGCAAGGCAGTGCACCCACACCTATCTTAGGGAGACGAAGTGATGAAGGCATGTGTAAATATTTCTTTTTCTAAAAAAAACTTAAAATTTTTTTTATTATCTTTATTTATTTATTGGATAGAGACAGAAGTCGAGAGGGAAGGGAGGGATAGAGAGGGTGAGAGACAGAGAGACACCTGCAGCACTGCTTCACCACTTCTGAAGCTTTCCCCCTGCAGGTGGGGACTGGGGGCTCAAACCCAGGTCCTTGCACATTATAACATGTGCACTCAACCAGGTGTGCCACTACCCAGCCCCGTAAAGATTTATTTTATAAAACAAATTCATCATGTGATATACTTTTGGAAATCTTTGAACTCTCAATAAATTTATAGTTTGGCATTGGATAGAATAGACAAATAAGGGGCCAGGTGGTGGCGCACCTGGTTAAGTGCACACATTACAGTACAGAAGGTCCCAGGTTTGAGCCCCTGGTTCCCACTTGCAGGCAAGAAGCTTCATGAGTGTTGAAGTAAGACTGCAGGTGTCTCTCTGTCTCTCTTACTCTCTATCTCCCCTTCCCTCTTGATTTCTGGCTGTCTCTATCCAATAAAATAAATAAATAAAAATTTTTAAAAAGAATAGACAAATAGGCAACTTAATTGAACTTTTCTATTTTAGTCATCCAAAGGCAGTGACTTTTTTGAAGGTGTATGAAAGTGACTTGCATCTAAAGCATTCAAATGAGTGAACTTTTCAAGTCTATCTTGCTCATTTAATATTGCTAAAAACAGACTGTCAGTCACTTAAAAATTGCCTTCCAAAGTCATTTATTGACTTCTTAGGTTTAACAATTACTTTTCCAGAAACAACTATGAGCCCAATTCAGTAGACTTGATTCATTATGTAATAACATTCCCATAGTAATGCATATTTAGTTTAGTCAGTGTAGTCTGATGTTATGGGTAGCAGACATGGATAGCTGCTCCTTTCCAAATTGTTGATTGCTACTGTGTTCAAGGAGAAGAGGTTTGCACAGTGGTATGAAGAAGCTCAATACCCTAAATAGAGATTTTGGAACTAAAGAGATTGTTAAACTAATGTCAACTTCCCAGCCTCATTAGTTTTTTCTTCTAGTTTTAGAAAATAATTTTTCTTTAATATATTTTTACATCATTGTTCCTACTTTTACTATTCTCTTATACCTAGTAAGAATTCCAACACAGTATTATCAGTTTGCCTTGGCATTTTCAAGATCCTGAAGGACATGAAAAGACATTTTGAATTTTTCTTAAAACTGCAACATCATTAAAACCAGAAAGTTCTGGTTTGGAGAAGGGTTTGGGTCCTAGAGAATGATGGTGGAGGACCCAGTGGGAGTTGTATTGTTATATGGAAAACTGGGAGATGTTATGCATGTACAAACTATTGTATTTACTGTGAGATATTTAATTAATTAAAATATTAATTACCTCCCCCCAACAAAAACCCAGAAAGCTTCTCTCTATTTAACTATCCCTTTTCTTTTCTCTTGATTTATCTCAGTTAAACAAAATCCATCAAATTTTCCATTTAAATTCTGACCAGTTTGCTGGGAAATTGTGCAGATGCAGTCACATCTGCCATGTTGTCCCCTCAGGCTATTGCTAGTTCCTGCGAGAGTTGGGACATTCTTGGAGCGCCTGTTCTGCCATGTTGTGCCCTCAGGGCATTGTCAATTCCCTGGGATAGTTGGAGTGCTTTGGTTACTCCTCTCCCTTCCCATTATAAAGCCCTTCTTCTGCCCCTCACTCTCTTGCCCACCTTTCACTTCGGTGATTAGACGCAGGGAAGGTTGCTGTGCGAGGCAGCCATTTTTTGCTACCTCTACATGGCCCAAACTGCTGCTCTCTCACCCAACTCTGAGGTGCCAGTGCAAATAAAAGATTGTGTTCCCTTTCTGCTCCAAACCTCCTTTTTCTGCGTCCCGCTGCCACTGAAAGCGACACCAGTTTCCTTTTGAAAATCTGTCATTTGTTTGCTTATTAGATAGAGACAGAAAAATGAAGAGGGAAGGGGAAGGTAGAAAGGGAGAAAGAGAAACATCTTAGTACTGCTCCTAAGGCTTTTTGATTACTCTAGGTGGGGACAAGGGGCTTGAACTAGGGCCCTTGTACATTATACTATGTGCATAGTAGGGATGTACTACTGCCTTGTTCATTAGTACTTTTTTAATTTTTATTTTATTTTCCCTTTTGTTGCCCTTGTTGCCTTCCTTAGTATCTTATTTGACTATAAAACAGTCAAACACTAAGACAATTTGTCTGAATTTTTGGGAAGACCCATTCTTTCCCTCAAATCTCTTAATAATCAGGATACAGCTTCTTAAGAACATATCTTGACCTACCTCACAGTTTCCCTTAGCTCTTAGCTAAGTTTTAAAGCTGGATTCAAGGAGACCAAAAGTTTCTGATGACAGTGAAACCTCATAGTCTCTCTCAGACAGACTATCTAGTAGGTATACGTGTGCTCAGGTTGGTTCCTGGTGAGGGGGCCCAGCTTATCTCTCAATTGACTTATTTCATAAGCATTCTCACATACTCTTCTTTTTTATTTTTTTAAGTATTTATTTAGTTTGTTAATTAGTTTCTGGAAAAGAATGAAATGAGAATACCACTCTGGTCACATGTAGTTATTTCAACCTGAGGCCCAGATTTGAGAGCAACACTCTACTGTGGCGTCACCATCCACCATCCCAGAAACTCTTCTATCATTATTTAAATTCTTAGCTCTGGCTTATGGTGGGACTGGGGATTGAAACATAGACCTCTGGTTCCTCAAGCAGTCTTTTTGCATAACCATTACGCTATCTCCCTAGACTTTTGATATTTATTTACGGACTTTTGATATTTATTTATTCAACAAGGTAGAAGAGCAGCTCTGACACTTTATAAAAATGATTCAGCAACTCTAATAAATGTTACATAACAGATAACATCATTTAATAATATCCAATAGCTGTTTACATAGAAGTTAGATTGCTGAAAGTAATCGTCAAAATCAAAATGGATTTTTCCAAAGTATAAATTTTTGTTATATGATACCTGCCATATAAACTCTACTCAAATAAAATGTTGAACTATTGCCTATTTAATAAAAATGAATATCCGGGTAGAAATTTAAAATGTTAAGATATTCACTATTCAAGCCAGTAATATTTGTCTGTTGTCATATATCTCTAATGAAAAAGATTTTGTGAAGTAGCAAGTACATGCAGATATCATTGAAATATATTAGTGCAATCATGTTAACTTTGTTAAAATACCCAGTAAGCATGCTCTTTAATCCTTAAAATTTTATCTGTAGGTTCGAGCCCCCCGCTCCCCACCTGAAGGAAGTCGCTTCATAAGTGGTGAAGCAGGTCTACAGGTGTCTATCTTTCTCTCCCCCCTCTATCTTCCCCTTATTTCTCCATTTCTCTCTGTCCTATCCAACAGCGATGACATCATCAACAACAACAATAACTACAACAATGAAAAACAACAAGAACAACAAAAGGTAAAATAAATATTACAAAAAATTATCTGTGGTGTAAAGTATCTCAGTGGAACTTTGTTTTTACTAATCCTGAAGTTCTGAAGCTAATATGAAGATAGTTCTTTATCTTGGTCACTTACTATGTGTAGAAAAGTGGTTTAATAAACTAGTCATAACATCAGCATTCAGGGTACATTAATAAGGTTAGATGAGAAAACCTACAAAAAGAGAGATAGCACTTATATTTTAAAAATTCAATTTCATTTTCATAAACAATATGTTCTATGTATTTCCATCTATTTCCATATTTCAATATTGCATGCACTAATTTGTAAAAACAGTTTTTGGCACTTATAATTACAGAATATCAGAAAGATCTGATTACACAAATACATTTATAAAGTATCTATCAACTCCAAATATTGATTACTTAACATTAAAAATAAGCATTTTTCAGCTTTTTAGAATAAGTCCAGAAACTTCTTGCATTATTTAATTATTGGAGTATAGCCATTATAGCAACCAAAATGTTTAAGCATGTATATGGAATCACAACTTAAAAACATTTTTACTAACTTTATTTATTGGATAGAGACAGCCAGAAATCAAGAGGGTAGGAGGAGATAGAGAAGGAGAGAAACAGAGACACACCTGCAGCCCTGCTTCACCACTCTTGAAGCTTTCCCCTTGCAGGTGGAGACTGGGGCTTGAACTCTGGTCCTTATGCACTGCAACATGTGAGCTCAACCAGTTGTATCACTACCTGGGCCCTTAACAGAGTAAATATATGAACAAAGAAGTCATGTTAGGGAACTGATGAGGTGTAATTAAAAGCTTTAAAAAATGTAATTCTAGTGGGGCTGGGCGGTAGTGCAGTGGGTTAAACACACATGGCGTGAAGCACAGGGACTAGCTTTAAGGATCCGGGTTCCAGCCCTGACTCCCCACCGGCAGGGATGAGGGGGAATTATAAACGGTGGAGCAGGTGTGCAGGTGTCTGCCTTTCTCTCTCCCTCTTTGTCTTCCCCTCCTTTCTCGATTTCTCTCTGTCCTATCCAACAACAGCAATGACAGCAATAACAATAAGGACAAAGGCAACAAAAGTGTGAAAACTGGCTGTCAGGAGCAGTGGATTCCTAGTGCAGGTACCACCGAGCCCTAGTGATAACTCTGGAGTAAAAAAAAAAGTCTATTCTTAAAAAAAAAAGAAAAAAAAAAAACCTGAATCTGGAGTAGTAGATGTGATGACTTTGAGAAAATTCTAAGTTTTCCTATATTCACCTACTCCATCAGATCTCACCCCTCCACTACCACTGGGAAATGTGAGAAGAGAAGGATAACAAAGAAAAGAATCAGAGACTACTATAAACTATGTCCTTCTCTAGTACATAATTACATACAGCTTTATACAGCAAAGGAAACCCACACATCATTAAAAAATAATGTGTCTTTTTAAAATGGAAGAGACAATGTGTTTTAACCTTTGAAAGTGTGTGTCTATAAGGAAGAACAGATATGAGGAATGTGAACATCAAATTGAAAGGCAATTATTTTTTTACAGTCCACTAGTTGTATTTGACCTCATCAGACTTATTTACTTCTTTTAAAATAATAATCACAATGTTTATTATCTATACTTAAGGCAGTTCTCAAATTAGAACAACCATAATCAATTTTGAAATTTTTTGTCCATGTTTACATGTAGGGTGATCATGCAAATTTAGATGAACAATTTGCTTTTTATACAACATATGATAAAAATTTCAAAGTACTAAAATTATTATTATGGGGTTATTTGGCTCAAACCACTTTAAAAAATTTATTTAAGAAAGAGATATTAACAAAACCGTAGGATAGGAGGGGTACAACTCCACACAATTCCCACCACCCGATCTCCATATCCTATCCCCTTCCCTGACAGCTTCCCCATTCTCTATCCCTCTGGGAGTATGGACCCAGGGTCATTGTGGGTTGCAGAAGATGGAAGGTCTAGCTTCTGTAACTGCTCCCCCCGCTGAACATGGGCGTTGACTGGTCGATCCGTACTCCCAGTCTGTCTCTCTCTTTCCCTAGTAATGTGGGTCTCTGGGGAAGCGGAGCTCTAGGACACATTGGTGGGGTCATCAGTCCAGGGAAGTCTGGTCAACATCAAGCTAGCCTCTGGAACCTGGTCGCTGAAAAGAGAGTTAACATACAAAGCCAAACAAATTGTTGAACAATTATGGACCTAAAGGCTGGAGTAGTGCAGATGAAGTGTTGGGGGGTACTCACTGCAGACTTTGTGTACTTCTGCTTTCAGGTATATATTTTTCCCTGCCTTATGGACGTGTGTGAACATATGCTCTATCTCAGGGGACCTGGTCTATATCTAGATTTGGGGACTTTATTGAGGAGTGGACCACCTGGAATGGAATTAGAGAATACTATGAAAAGAAAGGTCTCACTGAGTGATGAAGCTGAAGGATTGTCATTCCACACCTGAAGTCTCTGGATACAGTCTGAAGTGAAGCATGTTGAGGTGGCACTCATTGCGTTAATTAGGTTGTGATTGGCAGATGCAATATTATTTGATATAAATTGAGAGAAGCATGCAGGAAAGTGGGACCCACCCTAAGGTTCCAGGACTGGGGGAAATAGAGGCTCTGTAGTGGGAATGTGAGGTTCCTGCTGTTTTAGGGTTCAAGAAGACAATGGATAGTTATTGTTATCATCACATTATTTGGCAATTGGGTTAACTTTGAGAAGTCCCTTTGTTAGGGTTTGCTGGATAATACCCAGTATCTTGTATATTGCTGTGCCACCAGTTGCTTCTGTTTTACCTGGTTAGACTTTTGAGTCTTTTTAATACATAGGCTTAGTCTTTGATATGCAGACTTATTTACTTCTTATTAGTACTATTTAACCCTAGATCAATACTGCATATGATGAGCTTTTCAATATAATAAGTAGTAACAGAAAAACTCATTAATCAAAATCTGTGTGTAGGTTATTCATATCATGAATTTCCTTTTAACACAATGAACTAAAATTATGTTTTCTTGAAAAATGATTTCACTGGGGCTGAGTGGTGGCACACTGGGTTGAGTGCACATGCTACCATGCTCGAGGACCTGGTTCAAGCCACTGGTCTCTGTCTATAGAGGGAAGGTTCATAAATGGTGAAGCAGGTCTGCAGGTATCTCTCTTTCTCTGTCCCTCTTGATCTCGTCCTCCCCTTTCAGTTTCTCTCTGTCCTATCTAGTAAAAGAAAAAGAAAAACAAAACAAAACCAAAGTACAGAAAACGATGGTAACTGAGAGTGGTGGATTCTATGTGTGGGCAGAGAGCTCCGTGGTGGCAATACAAGAAAAAAAAGTTTATTAATTTTTAAATTTGATGATAAAACTGAAATTATATGAACATCACTTATTTTTTTAATGTATTAAAATATATAATATTAATCATAATACTCATACACTTGAGCACAACTAGTACAATAGTACTAAATTTTTGAGCAAATTATAACTACAACAGCTTAATTTAAATCTAGCCTCTTGGGTAGATGTCAGGCATTCAGGAATCTGGAGGAGGCTTTTGAAATATTGAGGAGGAGAGACTGGGAAAGGGTTGAATCCATCACAATGCATTGCCTAGGAGTAGATGATCTTTTTCTTAACAATCAATTATCTAAAAGCTTTTAAAGAGCAAAAGTAATTGTCATATTAATCACCTCTTTCTCTTCATCTCATCCCCAATTTTATTTTGACATTTTCAAATGATGCATTTCTTTTATCCCCAAACATACACATATATTAAAGAGTAATGAATTAGTTTGTGAGAGATAACTAGGCCATCAGTATGACCTATGTAATACTGGGGATAAAATTAAGCCTAATGTCTGCAAGTCCGGCTCTCTAGCTAACATACAACCTTCTGAATTGTTTAGCAAATATATTTTATATCAAGGTGAAGATACACAGAGGAATTTGACTTATTTATAAAAATTTTCTCACTGTTTCTACTCTTTCCTTCTCTCCTACTAATGGTTAGTCTCCCCTGAAGACCTTTTCCAGGTTGAATTTAATTGACACTTCTCTTCTTTTTAATTTTTGCTAATATCTTTAGAAAATATTCATGAAGATTTGTTTTGAGCATTATCTTTCTTGTAATTTTTGGATTTTTTTTTATTATTGAAGCTTATAAATGGAACAAAACTGTGTTTGTTGAAAAACTCCCAATCTCAGAAATTGCAGTATGTGCCTGTTGAAATAAAATTTTTACTAAAATTGTTTGTGAGTCTTATCAATTATGGGAAACATGAACTTCTTTTCAACTTTTATATGACCTTACATATTTTTAAAAGCCAGTTTGTTCGTGTATAAGTGTGCATGTAGATGTGAATGTTTGTATAGTTATTTCAGAAAAATCCTCCTCCTTTTCAACAACACTTCATATGAATGTATTAAGTTAAACTTTGTTCATTGAGAACTTCCTTCTTATAATTTTTCTTCTGAAGAATCTAATTTATATAACATGTATTACTTTCAAATATTCACTATTTAATATTTATTTTCAGAGATTTTTTACTTCCATTCAATTTATAGCAACTTTACACCATGAAATTCCACTTCAGGCAAATCTTCTGTTATCTGAAACTTCATATAGTAGTTTGTAGAGTGCATTAACTGAATCATAGATTTGCCCAATTTTGCCCCAGGAATACTTATTTTGTCAAATATTTTAACAGCTGTTACCTATTCTTGCAAATTTATCCTATAAGTTATAAATTATCAGTTTATGATTAAGTATGTCACAATTAATTTTTGTTTTAATACTAAATGGTATTATTGTAAGATCATCTGTCCCAACTATTAGTTAATGTATAATGTTGTTTTTAACAGTCACAGTTGTGTGGACCTGCAAAGATAGCTTACCCCTTAAAGTTACCCCTTAAAGGTGGGTAACTTGTCATACTCATAGCCCAGGACTATGAGTATATGCTAGGACACCACAGGGGAATAACACAACATGGAGGAAAAACATTAGTGCGGTGATAGTTCTAATTTCTCTGTTAATATTTCCCAGCATCTTTTTTTTTGTCTTAATTAAAAATAAAGTTGAATCTTGGATATTGAACTCACTCATGCACAAGACTCCTGCTCCAAAATATAAACTTACTGGTTATATCTTGGACATACCAATTATGGTGACTGTCTTTCTTATAGATGATTTCTTTTACAAATTCTTTTTATTAGTGATTTAATAATGACTTACTAAATTATAAGACAATAGGGGTATGATTTCACACTATTCCCACCACTGGAGTTCTGTGTCCCCATAGGCCTCCAGAGAAAACTGTAATGGTTTTCCTTAGGTCACAGATTTATGTTGTTTATAGCTCTATCTCTAACATCACTACCAACTTTATTCACTTCTATGGCCCTGCCTTCACTTCCTTTCTAAATAACACTTACATCTAGTACTACTTCTTATTGTCATTCCTTTTTTCTCTTCCCTTTTACGTCAGAGAAACAATGCTTGACTTCCTTTGGTGTTTTCCAGATTCTCTTCCCTTTTACTGATAGTTTAAAAACCAAGATTTCTGGTGAGAGACATTTTGGGTCGCAATGGAATTTTGGATCCCTCTGGGAGTATGAACCAGGGTGTAGAAGAAAGAAATTCTGGCTTTTATAATTGCTTCTCTTCTGGAAATGGGCATTGGCTGGTTGAGCCATACCCCCAGCCTATCTCTTTCTTTCCCTAGTAGGATAGGGCTTTGGAGAAGTAAGGGTCTGTGATACTTTGGCAAGGTCATCTGCCTAGGGAGGTCAGGTTGGAATCATAGTAGCATCTATAGCCTAGTGGCTAAAAGCAGGACAAAATATTTAATAGACAGGAACCAAACAGTAAGAATAAAGCAAATAAAAATAGGGACCCTGGGGTGGCTGTTTTATTTTAAGTATGTTCCGAGGATCCCAGGGCTTTAGTAATCTTTGTTTCAGTGTGATAGCTAACATGGAAGTAGACTAGAAATATTTTCTTGGAGGGATGGTGTCAGAGTTAAGAACAGAACCAGAATGCTGGGTTAGAGCAGAGAGTGGCTCCCAATTTTGAAAAATATATATAAATACAATTAACTGTTTATCACATCAATCTGACCCAAGGCCTGTGTATATTCATACTTAGTATAAAAGCTTTATAACCTCTTATTCCATGTCAGTCTGAGTTCACAATGAGTAGTTAACTAATACTCTATATAAACCACATGTTAAGTATGCTCAATATAAACTACATGTAAATAATTTAAAATATTTCTATTTTCAATAGTAGCATATTGAAAGACTTTCACAGGTTGTTGAACAATTGCTGCAAATACTTAAAGCACCCAGACAGTGTTACTGTATCGTAAATTAAGAGTTGAAATTCCTATGAAGGTGTAGTACAATAAATGCATTGTAATTTTTGTTCCATTTTGCTTACATCTAACAGATGAGACAGCTAAATATTATTTGCAGAAAAATATAAACAGATAATTTTGTTGGAAGACTGATAACTCACAAGACTGTTGTTATGCTGTTGTCATGGATGTATTGTTTTCTCTCTCCCCATGATTTTGTATGCCAATATTATAGTCACAACACAAATACAGATATTTTAAAATAGTTGCTCTTTAAATGCTGTTTCTTCAAAGACCTACTTTGTGATTATTTAGTGTACTGATGGCACTGCTGCTCCACCACAGTTGGTATTTCTTCACAGATGGATAGAAAATGTTCTCTTTAATGTTGTTTAAACTATTAAGAAGATGAGGGGACTGTTTTCTGGGTCATTAAATGGAAGCTGCTCTAACTTTAACCACTTAATGTAAGTGCATGATGTTTTAAACCTCTGTGACCTGTAGTATTTGATTAGAACTAAAGCTACATTTGATACATGTGTTTCATTTTTAATTTTCATTTTGTTTGCAAAACATTACACTAAACTTAATTTAGTTTACATCAGCAACATTTCTAGATGTTGGTCTCTTTGGCTGCCTTTCAGTCTCATGGGCTATATAAAAATACATAAATCATTAAGTTTACCATCATTGAAAACATGTGTATCTATGTAAAAATGTCATATATTCAGTGGCTACATCTGTGGCTATGGTAATATAAGTCCATAAATGTGCACAGTCCTGTATATAGATTTGAATAAACAAAATCCAGTTGGATACATAACCTGATATTTTGGTTTTGGTAGGTACCATTTTATTTTGTTACATATCAGATGGAGAGAGTAATATAATGCATATTGTTTGGGTTAATTTGCAACTTTAACTAATATGATCGACTTTGTATGGTAAAATAATGAATTTTCTTTTACAGATTGATAAAATCAGTACCTTCCTCATATTCCAATATTTGTCCTAGTTAGATATTATGCTTTAACTGTAAACATTATATATTACTTTTTCCCTCTGTTTTACTAATTGTACCCAGGATGAGTTGTCTACTATCATTTGCTAAGGAAGGGGAAAGAACAAATCACAAATAAAAAGAATGATGTTTAATTTCAGTCTGCTCAGAGTGATTGCTACTTTAACTTAACATCTGTCTTTTATGATTACTTAGGTGGCTATTTCTACATATAATGCCAAATCAATAATTTCAAAAACTGGTCAGAATATATAAATATACATAATTTCTTATAATTTCATTTTGACTTGTTCACACAACAATACTTTATTTATTTATTCCCTTTTGGTGCTCTTGCTGTTTTTTATTGTTGTAGTCGTTGTTGGATAGGACAGAGAGAAATGAGGAGAGGAGGGGAAGACAGAGAGGGGTAGAGAAAAACAGACAACTGCAGAACTGCTTCACCACTTGTGAAATGACTCCCCTGCAGGTGGGGAGCTGGGGGGCTGGAACCGAGATCCTATGCTGGTCCTTGTGCTTTGCGCCACGTTCACTTAACCCACTGCACTACCGTCTTACTCTTCCAACAGTACTTTTTTTTTTTTTAATTTAAGAAAGGATTAATTAACAAAACCATAGGGTAGGAGGGGTACAATTCCACACAATTCCCACCATCCAATCTCCATAACTTACCCCCTCCCCTGATAGTTTTCCCATTCTCTATCCCTCTGGGAGCATGGACCCAGGGTCATTGTGGGTTGCAGAAGGTAGAAGGTCTGGCTTCTGTAATTGCTTCCCCGCTGAACATGGGCTTTGACTGGTCAGTCCATACTCCCAGTCTGCCTCTCTCTTTCCCTAGTAGGGTGGGTCTCTGGGGAAGCGGAGCTCCAGGACACATTGGTGGGGTCTTCAGTCTAGGGAAGCCTCGCCAGCATCCTGATGACATCTGAAACCTGGTGACTGAAAAGAGAGTTAACATACGAAGCCAAACAAATTGTTGAGCAATCATGGACCCAAAGCTTGGAATAGTGGAGAGGAAGTCCAACAGTACTTTTGTAATATCTTTTCTCAAGAAAGAATAGGGAGAAATTGTGATAATTATTTATTAAGGTAATTTAAAATCTATATTTTAGCACTTATAATTGCAGTTCTTTCTCCTGTATTGCTGGCTTTAACCACCATTTCTGTCAAATTCTCAAGAAATTCTACTCATTTTTTTTTGTACAAAATGTATGAGATTTCAGGTCATCTTACGTTTTCTTCAACAGTGAGTAATAACCACTCTCAATTTCGTACATTTTTAAACTTGGACTTTGAAAACTGCACAGATCACAGTCCATGAAGCACTAACTTATTAGTTTCACATTATAGCTACCACTATAAATTCCCTGTTAAATTGGTGTTATTATTGTTCTCTTGATAGAAAAAAAAATAAGGTTTAGAGACATCAAGGGATTACCTCTTAATATCAGTTAGTGATATAGAGTATATTGTATTCCGGGTCAGTTTCTTTAATCTGATCTGTACCAGCTTATTCTTCCAATTATTTACTGATACATTTCTTTAACTGTAGTGCTGTGACTTCTGTTGACTTAGAGGTCTTCAAAACTTGGATCAAATTTGCTTTTATTGTTTAAATACTACACTTTATATCTTAAACTTGCCAACATTTTTGTTTTGTTTTTCTAATTCTAGTCCTTTATTGAATCTCAGGAATCCCCCAAAACTCTGCTCCCCTTTTTTAAATCTCAAATGAATAAACTGTATATTTAGAGGACTCCAGTGTAGATAGGGCAATTTGGGCACTATGCATTATCCAGGTCTATCTTCCTCTTCTGTATGTTGGTAGATGATAACGATAATAATTGAATGGCAGGTTTATGGCAGGCATTGTCTGCAAAGTTCATCAAATGTAGTTGCTATCTTCATGTATTAAAGGAACTCATGGCTTATAGTTGGCAAGTCAACTGGTCCTGGTGGCCATTTTTTACATTTTATTCTTTTATTTTATATGACAGATAGAAATTGAGAGGGAATAGGGAAAGGATCGAGAAGGAGAGAGAAAGACAGACATCCACAAACCTGGTTCACTACTAATGGAGCTTTTCCCCTGCAGACTGGGAGCAGGAAAGAACAGGAGCTCAGTCCCAAACCTCATCCTCACACATGGCAAGATGTATGCTTATCCAGTCACTTCACTGTCCTGCCCCTATGCATTTTATTTCACTGCTTCTTATCAGAGGGCATTATTGTGCCAGATAAATAAAGCTATCCTCACATTATCAGTTCCTGGGAGTTAGAAAATTAAGCCATCTAAACTTTTTATTTATTTATTTATTTTACATTTCTTATGATATTGGCTTTATTTTTTTTACATTTTTTAATATTTTTATGATACTTACTTTACACCACTCAAACTTATTTTGTATATAAATTATGTCCCAGAAAATGTATCATATTTACACATTTGATTATGTGTGTATAATCCCCCAGCATTATTTTCACTAAACTATGAGATCTATCAGAGAAGGACCATTTCCCTTCCATTCAACTTTTCAGAACTCAGGACTATACAAACATATAGTAGGTACTAAATAGTTGTTTGATGAATGAATGAATGAATATATTATTCTGATTTAATAATAGCCATACAACCATCACCTAGTAGTATTTAAACAATAAAAGCAAATTTAAGCAAAATGTTTATTGGAAAGAAAAGTATAGAAAAAAGTAGAAAATAGGGATGGCTTTCTAATGAGCATGCAAAGTATCTCACACTGAATCTAGTTATATGGGTTATTATATCAAAGTAAATTTATGAAAGAAAAATAAAAACTGGAAAGCACTTTTTATTACAATTATTGCTACATGAGTGAAGGATAATTTTATGTCTCCTACAGTTGACTCATGGGAGTTTTCTCATCAATTTTGTTTCAATTTTGTTAATAGGAAGTTTCAAATTAGTAAAGTAGCGCCATGCTATCTGATATTGAAAGTAGTCAATAGCCCTTTCTAAATATATTTGTTTCAAAAAATAATATTAATTTATTATTATTATGTTTAACATATATACTTATTTATATATAAAACTCAATACTTTTATCTCCTAATTTGTTTTATGTCACATATTCTCCCAGGTGTTCTATTATTATATTAACAACTGGCAATATGTTCACAGTCAGATCTGGTCACCATGTGTTGTGACTAGGTACCTAAACAATTTACTCTTTTAGTGACATTTTGGTTTCTCAGGCTATATCAACAAGTCAATCTAAAAATCTTTTCAATAAAATGTACATATGGATGGCAGGGCTTCAAGGTCCTTTTTTTTTCTCTCCAGGCAAATTTCTATTTATAATTTTATGTTCAATTTCCCATGTTATTTCTGGCCACATTTTTCTCTGTAAAGAAAAACAAAATAAAGCAAAAATATTATTGGCACTCTGTCTTCCCTCACTTTGATTATACTTTACTAATGGCTCAAGTTAGTCATATGATTATTAGGAGAAAAACAATATTATTCAAAAATTGAGATTTCATTCTAGTTCTACACATTACTAGCTGTTAGGTAGCTTATTTAATCTCTCTGGTTTTAGGTTACTGTGTTAAAGTTAGAATGGCAATATAAACTGTATTACTTTACTTATAAAAAAATAAAAATGATTATAGGTACATATAGACTTAGCAACATCTAAAAGGGACTATATATATCAAATTAATATTCCACATGTGTAAGAGAGAGTGCTGTTTGAGAGACAGCTATTGAGATGGTGTTGACCTAGTATGAAAGCACTTCCTTCAATGCAACCAAGTGATAATTTAAATCCATGGCACAGTAAGTTGGTTCAGGTCAGAGGAGCCAGGACCTCATTATAGAGAACTGTGTTGTACAACTGCAGGACAAAGAATTAAGAAGAAAACAAAATCAAGCAGTGAAGATGTCAGAGCAACAAATTGCACTTCTTCCTCTTCTTCTCCTCCTTCTCCTTCTCCTTCTCCTTCTCCTTCTCCTCCTCCTCCTCCTCCTCCTCCTCCTCCTCCTCCTCCTCCTCCTCCTCCTCCTTCTCCTTCTCCTCCTCCTCCTCCTCCTTCTTCTTCTTCTTTTATTCTTTTTCTTTTACAAGGGTCAAGGTCAGGTAGAATAGTAGCAGAGTATCCAGAGGGCTTAGGCCTCAGATCTTTTCAAGCAAAGCAAACATTCAATCTAATATCCTGACCGCAGCCAAGAAACAGACAAAGCTAGCATAGATATTACTGAATCATGACCAAAGAAAGAAAGGGTGTGTTGATGTCTAAACTGTCCATTGTTCACCATGCAACTTCATTTTGGACAATAGACAACCATATTAAAAAGAGAGGAAAACATGAGTAAAATGCAACCCAATTAAACACTTTGATTAAAATACAAACTAAAGTGCAAAAGTAGGTAAAATAGAAACTCAGATAACACTCTAGTCCTTGTAGTAGAATCAGTACTATTTTAAAGAGTAAGACTCCAACATAAACTCACTTCACAGCTAAGAAAACCAAAACTTAAAGAGATGAATCACAACACAAATTCAAGGGGCCATGTGGTAGCCCACCTGGTTGAGCACACATGTTACAATGCGCAAGAACCCAGACTTGAGCCTCTGGTCCCCACCTGCAGGGGGAAAGCTTCACAAATGGTGAAGCAGGGCTGCAGGTGTCTTTCTGTGTCTCTCCCTCTCTATCTCCCCTTTCCCTATCAATTTCTGGCTGTCTCTATCCAATAAACAAATAAAGATAATAAAAAAATAAAAAACACATATTCATGCACTGACTTAGTTTCAAATATTATTTGTTGGGGAACAACCTTTGTATTCCTAAAGTCTCCTTCTTATGATCAATTATGTTTGATAATATGTTATTATACACAACTCACAAAAGATAGTTTACTGTTGACAGTTTGTTATTGTTAAGAGAATGCAGTTGTTTACTTTCTCATGTCATGTTTGCTCACATGAAATTTACACACAAAGCAGATGGGCAGTGGCATATCTGAGTTCCCACTTTACCAAGCGCAAGGACCTGGGTTCAAGCCCCCTGTACCTACCTGTAAAGGGGGAAGTTTCACAAGTGGTGAAACAGTGTTGCTCTCCCTCTCCATGTGCTTTTCTTCTCTCTGTATCATCAATTAAAATTGATTTTTAAAAATGCATACAAACACATACAGACCAATAGGATAGCTTGACCAGAAGTCAAATTATATTATGGGTATCTTTAAGCAAAAGCTGGAAGGAAGAACTATTTAAACTGGGCAGTTAGTGTCAATAGCATAAAAAAGCATAAAAATTGAAGCAGTAATGGCATGAAAAAAATGTCAGGTTCTCTTTTTATAAAATACACATTCTAGTTATAGAATTTCAAGGAAGATTATTTTATGCCCCATAAACTTAACGCAGATAAGTCAAGCAGGATTCTTCTGAAGGAAAGTCATAGAATAACTTGATAGTTATTAGAGATGCTAAAGCCTCTAAAAGTTGAAGTGAGCTTCAGAAATCCCTAATCAAATTTAGCACTCCATTCTCAATTACATTAAGACATTACTGATCTAATTTTCCTGGCATGCATTCTCATGTACAGAATATATGCCCTTAAAACTGAAAAAAAAAAACCCTGAATGTCTTTATTTCTCAAATTCATTTTGCTACCATTTTCACCTCCTGAGAAGCTACACATTCTTTGTGTTTATACTTTTGACAGTATGTTGACATTTAACTTAAATAAAGCTCTTTTCATAGTAGCTGGAGATAAAATTGGAATTTTATATTTAAATTTCAGATAATACTTTAATGGAGAAAATTGCCTAAGGTAAGTGTTTGGGGAAAGGTAAGAACCCCACCATTCTGATGTGTGTGTCTCTCTCTCTTTCTCTCTCTCTCTGTGTGTGTGTGTGTGTGTGTGTGTGTGTCCAACTTTCTGTTGGCTAATAGCTAAATTAACCTGTAGTTTCACTTTTTCTATTAGCATTTTTAAACAAATTAAATTTATTCATTGTTCTATAAATGGAGGATCTGAACTTCTATAAAGATGTCGACAGTATGAATTTATTCTTTGAAATTTTAATTTGAGAAAAATTTCTGGGGCCAGGCAGTGGCACACCTTATTAAGCATTCACATTACTGTTCACAAGTCCTAAGGTTCAAGCCCCCTGGGCCCCATCTTACAGGGAGAAAACTTCACAAGTGGTGAAGTAGGACTGCAGGTGTCTCTCTGTCTTTCTCCCTCTTTCTCACTTCTCATTTTCCTCTGTCTATCCAACGATAAAAAATATTTTTTCTTTTTCAAAAAGAAAAATTTCCTTACTCTACACTTGACTAGTCATAGCATAAGCATGACTGCTGTCATTCACCAAAAGGAAGGCAGTGCATTGTACTTCACTCCCCAGTGGAACTCCTATTCTGGTTGTACATCATCAGTGAGGAATGTGACCTTAGACCAGGGGCTAGGAACTAACCATAAATTTGCAACTCTCCTATCTCAGCCTTGCTACTTGGGGAGAGTTCCCTTCACTATCATGATAAGTGAGACAAGGACTGGTGAATTGTCATGCTCTCTTAAAAGTTATTTATGGTGCCATGAATTTTTAGATAACTTGTTGATAATGCCCCATAAAGAAGGCATGTTCTTTACTTAAAAGCACACTAGTGTAACTGTTTTGTTCATTTAAACACACACACACACACACACACACACACACACACATACACACACCTTTCCAGTTAAGAGAATTTCTAACACTTAAAGGGAAAGTAGAAATAATTTTACTTTGAGTTTTTACTTTACAGAAAAAGGGACTAAAACCCAGAGTAAGTTTGTAAGCAAACTTTCTAAACAGCTGCAACCATTTAGAGATAGAGTAGTCTCAAATATACTGGTGGATGACTCCCAGTGTTGTGTTCTTTATGCTATAAACCCAATTTCATGCCAAATCACCTGGTAATTTAGACTGCATCTCTTCATATCTTAGTGAAAATACAGAATAAGAATGTCATTACTGAAAGTAATGATAAAGTATATGTAAGTAAATATTTTATTTTGAAGATAAGAAAATCCAGACCTAAAAAACTTGCATAAAGTAGCAGCAAATTTGCTTAAAATAACAATTATAGATATGGAACTGAAATACGGATTTCTTTCCAAATCATTTCATAGGGAGAAATAATGGTTTACAGAACAGTTGCTGATACATGAGTAGTTTCTGATTTCCCTGAGATAAGTGTCTGTGACCACTCCTATCACAACTCACATTTCTATTCAACATCTTGTCCTGAGTAGCAGGTTCTGCTCCAGCCCTACCTTCCATCTTTCCCAGCAATGCATCTTTTCTAGTCTAAGCTTCATCTTGTATTTCCCTTTTCTTGCCTAGCTTCTTAAGTACTGTCTATAAGGGAAATCATTCAGTATTTAGCCTTCCTCTGATTTATCTCTCTTAACTTGATAGAATATGAATATTTTAACTATTGATTTAATATTAACTGTCTCCTTATCTAGCACATTATTTTGTTCACATAGATTTAAAAGAAGACAAAAAACAAACACGAATCACATCTGTATTTATCCTTTATCTCTTCTTTTTCTTGTATACTATCCTTTCTTATTGCCTCCTTATTTGATCATTGTGGAGAGTTGTATCTACTAGAATAGTGATAATTTCTCAGCCCCACACTCGAATCCCTTAAGATTATTAAATTTCACTAAAATTATGAGTCAGCCTGATATTTTTTCCTAGACTGAGGGCAACTTTATGCTGAGTGCATTTTAGAGGATTAGGTTTTCTCTATACCTCCTCCTCTCCCATCTCTTCCGTCTCACTTCCTCTTTCCGCTGTACTCCTCCTCTTTCTTTTTAGTAGTCCTTTTACTAGCATCTTTCCATATTAATTGCTTTTTAAATGAGCCCTTTTAAAATTTTTATTAGTGATTTAATAAAGATTAACAAGACTGTAAAACAATAAGCAATTACATATAGTTCCCACCACCAGAGTTCCATATCCTGTCCCTTCCATTAGAAATTTTTTTTTTTATTGCTCTGGTGTATGGACCAATTTTTAAAATTTTTTAATTGATTTAATAATTATTGACAGCATTGTAGGATAAGAGGGGTACAATTCCATACAATTACCATCACCAAAGTGTAATATTACATCCCCTTCATTGGAAGCTTTCCTATATTTTTTATCCCTCTGAGAGTATGGACCCAGGATCATTACTGGAGTGCAGAAGGTGGCAAGTATGGCTTTTATAATTGCTCCTTCTCTGGACATGGATATTGGCAGATTGATTGTCACAAAGTCTTTAAAGAAGATTTTATAACTTTATTATAGTCTCATTTCTACTTCTTCTCCTTCTCTCTTCTTTTTTTCTTCTCCTCTCTTCTCTCCTCCTCCTCCTCCTCCTCCTCCTTCTTCTTCTTCTTCTTCTTCTTCTCTTCCTCTTCCTCCTCTCCCCCTCCTTCTCCTCCTTCATTGCTTTGTTTATAAATGTTGACTTACAGGGCTGCTGCCTTTTTCATACAGTTCCACATTAGTTCAAGATGGGTGTCAGCACTCTTCACCTTCCATCCAGTTTTCATTCTCTTACATCATATGCTGGGAATACTGTGAGAACTAGGTTCAGTGTGGTGAGGCTTTTCCCACTGGAAAATGGGGAACTGAGGAAACGAAGCTCCCTATCAGACTCCCTCTTGCTAAGGTTGAGCTGGGGAGAGGTACCAGCCTCAGTTTTTTGCTTCCTTGTCAGTCCCTTCCTGTCTGCAGAAACCCTACATTTTTCTGCCTCCAGGGGCTCAGCATTCCTTAAAACATTAAGCCAGCTCTGCATTCCTTGATAAAATGGGCCACTCTCTTATTATCTACATATCAGTGTTCTGCTTTGTCTAACAAATGACATAAGGTTTCCTTCCTATTTTCCCACCCATTCAGCTCATTTGATATATTCTTTTCCTACCCTCAAGACCCTCCCTGTCTGCAGGGTATTATTAATCTTACCAGTTAAACCCCTTGCAACAGTTGCTAAGGAAGTTCCTACCTTTCCCAGCTCCCTTTTACCTTTCTCCACCCCTTTCCTAACCATGTATGGTATTGTCAAGCCACCTCTGTTTCCAACTTGTGACTCCCATTTTCCAGCCTTGAAGAGTGTGTGCCATGCGCTTTCTCTGTGTGCACTTAACCCGCTGTGCTAACTCCTGACTCTGGGGCATTTGGATGAATAAAGATTTGAACGGTCTCGCCACCACGAGCTTGGTTCCTGGGTCATCTCTGGTGTTACTAGCCTGACAATCATAGGACATTGGGTCCTTAATCTTCCTAGCTCTGCTTTACCACTTAAGTCTCAGGATCTATTGTGAAAGACTCCTTTTATTCTATAAGAATAAATGTTTTAACAAATTGTCATCTCTACTACAAAATCACATATATAGGAAATGTTCTAGAGTTTTGACCTTGCTTATTGTTAAATCATTCCCAAAATTGCCACCTAATGGACACATAGCACACTTTGAGCTTAAGACTATATAACAAACTTTTAAAAACAGTTTTGGTTCCTCTGTTTTTGGTTGTTTATTTTTATAATAGGTATATGAACAAAATGCAATGATTACTTTATGGTAAAATAATCTGCCTATAACTAGAAATTTGTATGAGAAGCTTCTCATATCACAGACAATGGGGGCATTTGATTGATTTTCATTTAGACTTAATTACATCTTACTAAATATACAAATTCATATGCATTTACTCATATATGTAGTATGAGGAAACAAATCAAAGGAACAGACAAATAAAATCTAACCCTGAGATATTAGTTCTTCTTCTTCTTCTAGCGTTTATTAGTATATAACTAATGTTAATAAAGAAAGTGTGTATGTGTGGAGGTGGCAGGTGAAAGTGTGGGGAAATTGCAAATGAGAGAGATTGGTATTTTGGTGGTGGGAGAGATGCAATAATACATAATTTAAAGAGGTAAAATTATACTGATAAAATGCATGGTTGTTTAAGCCAGTGTCACCTCAACTGCAAAACAAAACAAAATGTCTAATATAAAACATACGTTACTATGTTTGTCCCACCCAAAGCACAATGACCAACATAGTTAAGGCATTTGACTTATCAACGTTATAGAAAAAAAAAAAAAAAAGAAACTGGACTGGTTTTGTTTTTCTCCACTTTGCTTATGTCATGTTGCACTTGAGGGTGATTTGTCATTATTTATTACAGTGTTGTATCATCTAATATTGAGTTTTTTCAAATCATTTTATTGTGGGGATTTAATAGTCTGCAGTCCCCTTGTTAACAGACTGGTGCTGTCTCTCATGTCCTATCATATGTCTACGAAGTATGCTCACTCCTAATTTAGGTCCTTTTTCACCATCATGCACCTGCAGTACATTTGTGCCCTAATTTGCATAAATCTGACTGTTGTAACTAGGAGAGAAAAACCAAAATTGTCCCAATATCTTCTGCAGATGGGAGAATAACTGACCATTGTTAGAGTAGTAGAATAGTATTCTTACAGATAGTAGTAGCACAGTATACTGTGGCCCTAACTCACTGTTAGAGTGAGAATAGCACTTTACAAATAGAACTTAGGCTTTGTGTTAGATTCCAAGCAACCTATCAGAAAATTTCATTATTATGATTATAGAGAAGTCTTTCTTTCTTTTCAACCAGGGCACTGCTCAGCTTTGGCTTGTGGTGGTGTGGGGCATTGAACCTGGGACTTTGGAGCTTCACGCATGAGAGTCTCTTTGCATAATAATTATGTAATCTACCCCTGCCTGAGAAGTATTTTCAAAATTGATTTAATCATAATCCAAAACACTCAGAAAATGTTTATTTTAGTTAAAATTCAAAGAACTATGACATGTATATGTAAATATGCATACATATATTTAAAGTTAAATCTCAAATGAGTAATTTCACAATTAAGACCATTGTTTTTATTTAAACAGATGAAGAGATAGAGATAAACATAGAGGAAGAGACAATCCAATATACTTCTGCATTATCATGTGTGTAAACCAGGTTCAAGTCCATTCCCATAACCCATGCAGTGCTCCTATATATCCTATCCTAAGACATGTGCCCTATTTAGTGAGCTATTTCTTTGAACAGAAAATAATCAGTTAATTATTGACTCCAAAATTTAGAGAATAATAATAATGTAAACTACCAACATTTTCCTGTTATGTTCAGACACATTTGTCCTCTGAATCTAAAATAGTGCATCTAGATGCTTATGATGAGGTTACATTTCTCTGTATATACACTATTGAAACAGTCTTAGTTTTTCTTGAGAATGTTTATTTACCACAAACACCTAAAATAATCTATGGGAATCAAATGGTACCAAGTACAACAATTTTTAAATTCTCTGTACTTGTAAAAAAATATTAAAATAATGTTTGTGTAGTCTATAATCCTTCTACTACTTATTAATTGGTATTTTGGATTAATCTACTTGCTCAAACTAAAAAATATAAAAATATGTGGTCATTCTAATTCACTGTGTTTAAAATTTAACTAGTTGTAGGGGCCAGATAGTGGCACACCTGGTTGAGCACTTGTTACAATGCTCAAGGACCAAGGTTCGAGCCCCAAGCCCCCATCCACAGGAGGAAAGCTTCATGAATCATGTTGCAAGTGTTGCAAGTGTCGTGTTGCAGGTGTCTCTGTCTCTCTCCCTCTACCACTCCCTTCTCTCTTGATTTCTGTTTCTATCTAATAAATAAAGATAATAAAAACTTAAAACAGTTAACTAGTTATACATAACAACCTTTTTTTGAAAACTCATTTAATAATGATCCACAAGACCATAAGATAAGAGGGGTACAATTCCACACAATTCCCACAACCAGAGTTCCATAACCCATCCCTTTATTTGGAATCTTTCCTATTCTTTATCCCTCTGGAGCATGGACCCAGTATTATTATAGGGTGCAGAAGGTGTCAAGTCTGGCTTCTGTAATTGTTTCTTCACTGGACATGGGCATTGGCAGGTTGATCCATACTCCTAGATTGTTTCTATCTTTCCCTAGTGGAGCAGGGCTCTGTAGAGGTGGGGCTTCAGGACAAAATGGTGAGGCCCTCTGCTCTGTGAAGTCAGGTTTGCATCATGGTAGAATCTGCAACTTGGTGGTTGAAAAAAACATTAAGATATAAAGCAGAACAAATTGTTTAATAATCAGAAAGCTAAAAGTAGGAATAGAGAAGATGTGATTTGGGTCTCCATTCTGGAAAAAGCTGGTAGGTCTATTTTAGGTATATTCCAAGGGGCCCATGACTTTACTAATTTTTGCCTGAGTCCATGAGCTAACATGCAGGTGGACTAAAGGTATTGTCTGGGGGAATGGTGTCAGAGTTGAGAATAGGACTAGAATATTTGGGAGCTACTCTCTTCCCTGATCCAGACAACTTTTTTTTTTGGTTGTTAGATGTTTACTAGAACTCAGGATAAATATATATATTTGTACACTAGGTAAAAACATAAGCTGATTTTCTAATTGTCCTGCATCCCAGGCTATTAAACACCACAGTTTCTTGAACTAAGAATTTTTACACATGCCTAGAGATGAAGTTTCTCCCATCATCATTTTCTATAAGTTTTTTTTTCTTTTTAAAGATCAAATGCAAAACATTTACTTTATTAAAATTTGATTTTGAGATTTACATTATGCAGAGACATAGTTTGAGGTATTTTTTAATGTTTCTTTCAGATATTTTTATAAGTGTGATAAGAAGATATGAGACATTTTGCTTAATTATAGAGTATTAAAATATTAATATAATATTCTTACTTAAAGAAAATAAATTGTTTTTTTCTAGAAACACAAATCAGTACAGAATCAATAAGCATTTGCTGAAGGAACAGAGGAAATGAATAAAATTATTTTTAGGTGCTGTGGAACTTTACATTATAATCTTACAATCTTTTAACAAACTAGTAATAACAAATAAAAAAAACTAATTAGACTGATGAAATAGCTCACTTGGATAGTGTGTTCCTTTGCCATGTTTGCAATCCAAGTTCAAATCCATTTCCATCTACTTGAGAAAAGTTTGGTACTGTTATCTTTTTAACTCTCCCTGACTCTCTGTCTAAAGAAAAAGTAGTAATGATAATTTCGTCACATAATAACATTTTAATCTGTAACCAACCAGAACATTTTCTACATGTATATGCATAAACATATGTACATTTTAATTTGCTTTCAACATAAAATAATGCTCTTATTTACTATTCTACTCAAAAACTTGTATAAAATTGCTGTCTAACAATGTGATGTAAGCTTTTTTTTAAAGATAAATGGTACTTGACAGTAAAATAATTTTCATCCAATCCTACATTGCTGAACATCCATTGATTGCCATTTTTTAAATTACATGTTGCATACTATCCTTATTGCTACAATTAAAATTATTTTAGCTTTTTTGTTTTAATTCATTTAGTTTCCTTAGACAGTTTTCTTAAGACAAATTATTGAAATTCATGTTTTATTAAACACTTTATATTTTTTAAGCATTTTCCAATTATTTAATTGAAACAAAACATTATGTTATGTCACTTTTAATTATTCTTGAAAACTGAATTGTCCAGGTGCCCCAAAAAGATGGTAATGGTCACTGACTAATACGTGGAGTAGACATAGACATATCCTTTGTTGTTCTGTTAATACTAATATACTTTAATAATGAGGACACTTGTGCTTTTCTTATTTCTTTCTGATACATTTGAATGTAGTATGTGAATTTTAAAACAAAGGGAATGATTTTCTAATTATTCAGTCACAGGGTTTCATGTTAGTATACTACTAATACCTTAATTATAATGGAAATTTGTGATATTTAATGACAAACAAATTACATATACTCTATATATAATTGAATAGGAATTTCCCGTTGTTCTGGTATTAAATTACTAAAGGGTCATCTATCTTTCAACCATAATGTTAACATGCTAATACATATTCAGTGAAATAAAGCTAACAAAACTGACATTTCCTATAAGGCAGGATGCCTAATCTCTATGGCAATATTTAAAACCATGCTTCATATTGATAAATGCAAATATCTCTCTTCCTTTTCTCCATACCACAGCATCCTGTTCTTATCCAAGAAAAATGTGTCTGGCTTCATTTTGAGAAGTTTGTATCATGAAAACAGTGTATTTGTTTCCTATTCCAAACACTGAATTATATATTGGCTATGCTTTCAAACCACAGAATCTGTGATATTTCCTTTTTGAGAACTGCTGTTCTTGATTTTCCAGTAGAAAATAGTCAAACTATGTTTAATGATTTGTGACTTCTCTTCTTCCAGTACTTGCTTGCTGAACATCTAAGCTCTAGACACATGAGGTGACATGGAGGCTAAAAAGTTAAATATAAGCTTACTTGCTGGTGTGGCTTGGTGAACTATGCTAACAGTCAGAGCAGATTATCAAATGTGTGACTCAAATTCAAACCAGCCTCCAACCCCTTGAAAGAAGCTTTGATGCTGTGGCTTCTTTTACTGTCTCTGTCTATATCTTTTAAAAATAGTCATTGTGTAGGGAAGAAGTTAACTCTATGGAGAGGGAGAAGGTAGCCTGGTGTGAAACATTAGAACCCAAATAAATGCCAAGAACATGCTTAATGGCTTGTTTCTGAACCCAGGTAGGCTGGGAAGATGTTCATATATGAGAAAGTTGTTGGGGATATTAAGACCTAAATAGAGTAAAGATGATATTTAGCTTGGCACAAGGTGGCAAGTATAGTGCCCACATGGGAAATGAACTAACATCATAATGAGATATTCTATTTTAAATGCTAAATAATGTATCAACATTTTTTAAAAAGTGAGGTGTGATATAATAATATATGCTTACATAATATAATAATCTAATAACTATAGTTATATAAAATAAAATAAATACAAATGATGACTTTTTTTGAAAGTTCATGTAAATTAGATCTCTGGATTCCACATGAGTAAAACCATCTGGTAACGGTCTTTCATCTCTTTACTTATTTTGATAAGCATAATCACCTTCAGTTCAATCCATTTTGTTTCACTTCTTTACTTATGTCGTGAAGCATAATCACCTCCAGTTTCACCCACTTTGTCTCAAAGGAAATCATAACACTTTAAAAAAATATCTTTAATTTTTTTCTGTTTTTTATTATTATCTTTATTTATTGAATTGAGACAGCCATAAATTGAAAGGAAGGGGGAGATAGGGAGAGAGATAGAAACCTGAAGCACCGCTTCACCACTTTTGAAACTTTTCTTCTAGATGTGGGGATATTGAACAACTTGTCCAAAATTTATGTGAAACCACAAAAAACCACAAAAAGCAAAAGCACTTAAAAAAAAAAAAAGAAAAAAGATGGAGGCATAGTGCCCCTCAACTTAAGTCTATATTACAAAACAACAGTAACCAAAACATTACGAAACTGGAATTAAAATGAACAATGAGATCAACGGAACAGAACTTGTTTTTAATAGTAAGACTTAGACATCTTCTGTTTTTATAGTTCATCTTTTTGACATCCAATCAGTATGCTTTGCTTTTTACACCAACACTTCCAGATCATTGCACAACAAAACAGCTTTGACATTCCATCTGTATCTCTGTATCGTAATCAATGCCACCCTTTTGTTCACATTACTCACTCTCTCCATTCTCTTGAATCTGATTTTTGCCACTGTGAGGCTCTTCTATCTTATTTAAACTCCCTTCATTGTGCTTCTATAGCCCTTCCAGAAAAACAAGCACTTCTTTTAAACAGCTACTCAAACAGTCATTGTTCAAGCCTTAAGACTCTCCTATTCTTTACCAAAACTTAAACCTTGGACATCTCTAAACTATATTTCTTGTGGTGTTAATTTTTGTTTGCTCTTTGTATTTAATGCATGTCCAAGAGCTTATCTTGTCAAGTTGATCGATGAAGATGATCTACTGAATTTAAAAAAATGTTTCAGATCACTCATTTTTCCATAATTATGTCCTATCTTAGAGGAAGCAGTATAAAATTCTTATTTCCTACATTATCAAATTTGAGGTCATTCAATGTAAGATATGCTGCAATTTTTGTTATCCTTAATTTCCAAGAATAAAGCCACTGATAATGTCCTGAGTACTCCCTTGCAAATTTAATTTATTTACTATGATATATTATAAAAATATGTAAAATTCTGGGAGCTTCTGTTGGGGTTTATAAAATGGCAGGTTTATTAGGTATATAACTACAGAGGTGGAAAAATACTAAGGATAGAAAAGGCTAACTAGACATGTGGCAGGAGCCATGAGTCTTTTAAATGTTCACCAGCTTTCAGTTTCATGGCATAGGGGTCTCTGGAGAAATTGCATCACTCTGGTCCTAGGAGTGAAGAGGTAAGAGGTGAAAAGTAAATGGTGAATAAAGGCTAGATTTCCATCAGACTCTTGTTTAAGCACCCTCCTATGCTCACAATCCCTTGTGAGTTTATATTCTTTCCTATAGGTCATGACGTCAGTCATATACTAATTAAGTGCATATTGCACAATTCCTTTGGCTTATTGTCAGTGTATTCTCAACTGTGATACTTCATCCATGACCTGAAGATTTATTCTCTTGTTTGGCTCCTTGCTGACTATTTTTATTCTAGTCATTAAGCTCTATATCAAAATCCCTCTCTTCAAACTTACTTTCTGGTGTAGTTATAAGTCACTCTCCTTCCTTACAGTGTCAAAGGGTACAAGAGAGTAGTCATAACCTGCCTCTTGAATTTTCTTACCACCATACAACTTTGCTTTAATCTCCTGTTGCCCATTGTCACAAACTCAATAAGTAGACGAGCTTCTATCTAATAGTGTACTTTGCTTCTAGTCCTCAAATTTTGCTCTGTTCCTGTAATAATTTTACATAGTCTCTCTCTTTTTAAATTTTTTAATTGGGGAATTAATGTTTTACAATCAATAGTAAATACAATAGTTTGTACATGCATAACATTTCCCAGTTTTCCATATAACAGTACAATCCCCACTAGGTCCTCTGTCATCCTTTTTCTGTATTCTCCCCACCACCAGAGTTTTTTACTTTGTTGCAACATGCTAATTCCAGTTCAGGTTCTACCTGTGTTTCCTCTTCTGATCTTGTTTTTCAACTTCTGCCTGAGAGTGAGATCATCCCATAGTCATCCTTCTGTTTCTGACTTTTTCATTTAACATGAATTTTTCAAGGTCCAACCAAGATCGGCTGCAAACAGTGAACATAGTCTCTTATTTGAGCTTTGCTCATTCATTGAAATGTGACCAACATTATTGTTCCTGTAAACCTGCTTCATTTCTCTCTGTGTCTTTTCACATTTATGGGATCATTATTTTTTTTTTTCTGGGGCTGATAAGATAGCTCATTTGAGAAAATGCTTGCTCTGCCATGTCTACCATCTTCCTTCTAGCCCCTGGGAAGTAGTAAGGGAATGGGGGAAGCTTAGGGTTGTGGTGTCTCTGTGTTTCTGTCTTGTTTTCATATGTTTTATATGAAAAAGTAAGGTGGGAGCAATGAAATTCTGGCTATGACAAAAAAGTCTCTTTTCTTTCTCTGCTCTAAATATACAGATACTAGATCATATTTATTAGTTATTCTGGTGAATCGAGCAGCTTCATCGACTGCTATATGTGTTTCTTGTAGGCAGATAACATCTGCCTTATGCTGTATCACCAGTTGACCAATAAGAACGCGTTTGGCAAAGGACAGCCCCTCAACATTAAGTTGGAGGACTCGAAGAGCAAGACCAACAGCTTGAAAGCTGTCAGGAGCTGCTTGTTGCTGGCTTTGAAAGTGACTGGGATCCATGTGGATTCAGTCGGCTAGGAAGGATCATCAATTTCCCCAATGACTGGGTACTCACGAGATGCACCACGGGAAGGTTGATCCAATGCATCCCGTTGATTGGTCGATTTGGTCGATTCCAAATTATATTCCTCCATGAGGATAATTTCTGGAACCATCCGTTCCACCCCGGTTCCATGGCTGCCAGTTCTTAGCAACATCGCCCCGCCAGATATTCGTCGGGATGCGGCATCATCTAAGTTCATTTCCCATGTCTACGCTCGACCGGACCTGCCAATATACTCGGATATCTTCACCCACCCTCTTCAACGCTTGACGTCTAGTCACCCAATCTGGTCCCCTACGCCTACACTGAACTTCTCTGTTCCAGACTCTTGGAAACAGAGTTGGCAGTCAGCTGAGGTAAAGAACAAACACCTCATCACAGACCCCTGCAAGCGTCAACCCTGCTTTGACCTAGCACGTTATGATTGGGCCCTCCTCAATCGCTATCGAACAGGCCATGGCCAGTGCGCTGCTATGTTCCATCACTGGGGAGCCAGAGACAACCCGAATTGCCCCTGTGGCTACAGACAGACTATGACCCACATAGTCAACGACTGCCACCTCTCCAGATTCAAAGGAGGTCTCGAAACTTTACATCATGCTCAACCTGACGCTGTTGACTGGCTACGGAAGAAGGGCAAACGCTAGAAGAAGATGTTATTCTGGTATATATACTTTATTGTCTACATTCTCTCTCTGTCTCTCTCTCTCTCTCTCTCTGTGTGCTTTACCGGAACATTATTCAGCTCTGACTATTGGTGGTGCCTAGAATCAAACCTATAGAATCTCTCACAAGCAAGTTCTGTGTACTACTGTTCTGTCTTATCTCTCCAGACCTCCCATCACCATTGTGTAGATTTGCTTCATACATATTTCCAAACCAACATCTTTTCTAGCCTCCAGAAACATGTTTCTAATCACTGCTAAATTATCCTTCTTAGTGTTTTATGAGCACTGAGAACTCTCCCTGCAAATCCAAATTGATCACTCATGTGTCTGAAGTTGATGCATCACTTAAAAAAAAACAAAACAGGTTACGTTTCTCAAATATCGGAGTTGAAATCTCCCAGTGATCACTGAAATTTTTCAACACTTATAGGAAAGCCAGTAGTAAAGTTCTGTTTCAGTCTCTACTGAGTTTCATATTTAACAAGATATTTTGCTGAGTTTTATTCTGTTTACTTTTCTTTCTATTATATGTGATTTTTCCCCAGTCATTCAGAGTTATTTGTGTTAGCTGAGAGAAAAGTGGCACTGTGTCAGACACAGTGACAAGCAAAAATACAAAATTTCTTTTTTTCTCCTTGAAAGAGATATTAAGAAAGCAGAAAATAGAATTTATAATAATAGAAAAAAATATAAAGAAATTGAAGATGAACCTGTCACTCTACCTAGTAAACTGGGATATGATTGGAAGATAATTTAGTTCAAAACAGGAAAGAAAAGTATAAATGGGGACATAACTGAGTAGAAGGAATGCAAGAGACACAGGAGGAAGGCAGTGTGTTTGGAGAAGAGAAGGTTAGCATCAGATATTGATTATCCCTCAGATTGTCAGTATTAGAGTTAGAGTGTGATGTGGAAAATAGGCCAGTACCTCTAAGCACATGTCAATGCTTGAAATCACTTCAACTAATTTTTGTGGGGTGTGAATTCATGACTGCAAATCACCATTACCTCATGTAGCAGAAAAAAGCACTCATGCACTGACACTTGGCTAACCCTTATCTAAATTTTTCTGTTTTTCTAATTTCTTGGGATAATTTTAATAGTAATCTAAATGAAAAGACCTTGAAACAAATAAGGGGTTCTTTATTTTACCTTAGGCAACCTTATAGAGAATATAGTAGCCATTATATAGTTCTATGTAAAGCTGTGTATGAACTGAATCTATTTTACACTAAGAGAAACAATGATTGTGTAGGAAGGGAAAGCTTGGCATCTATGATTGAGTAAGGTGGGGCAATATTCCATATCTATATATATATATGGGCAAAAATATGAATTGTTTTGTGCCACTAAAGTTTCATTGAGGGGGCCAGGTGGTGGCATACCTGGTTAAGTGTACACATTGCCTTGTGCAAGGACCTAGGTTCAAGTCCCTGGTCTCCATCTGCAGGGCTGCAGGTGTCTCTCTGTCTCTTTCCCTCCCTATCTTATCCTTCTCTCTTGATCTCTTACTGTCTCTATGCTATCAATAAAGATAATATTTTTTAAAAAGTTTCATTGAGGACATAATTTTATTACTACAGTAATTTTTTTAAATTACCTATTATTTACCTTTTTCCCCAGGAAGCACATTGGGTTATTAAATGTTAAAATTGTTCTTTAATGCTAACTGTAAATAAACTTTTAAAAATGTATCTATTTATTTTGTCACCAGGATCATCACTGGGGCTTAGTGTCTGAAGATGAATCCACCACTCTCAGTAGCTATTTCTTCTTTTTTTTTTTCCTTCTGTTTTTTCAGAGACAGAAAGAAGGTGAGAAAGGAGGGTAAGAGAAAGAGAGACACCTGCAGCATTTCTCCACTGTTCATGAAGTTTCTTCCTATGCAGGTGGTAATCAGAGGCTTGAACCTGGATGGTAATTGTAATTGGTAATGAGTGCACTCACTCTGCCTGATATGCCACTCCTGGACCCGATTAACCTTCTTTAATGTTAATTTTTAATTCAATTTTTTATTGGCACTGGGGTTATTGCTGAGGCCCCATGCCTGCATACTGAATCCACTGCTCCTGGTGGACATTTTTTCCTTTTGGTTATGTATTTTCATTTGATAGGACAGAGATAAATTGAGAGGGAATGGAGAGGTAAAGAAAAAGGGAGACAGAGAGAAACCTGCATCACCTGCTTCATGGCTCATGATGCATCCCTCTTGCAGGTGGGGACCGGAGGTTTGAACTTATGTTCTTGCACATGATGATAGGTTTGCTCAACTGGGTGTACCACCTTAAAATTGAGTTTAATTAAGATTGAAGTTTGTTGTAACACAGCTCATGGTAAATATAATAGAACTTTGGGATGTAATTAGCATATGACTGACATCAGCCTGACTATGGAGCATTCCATAATTTATGCAAATTTACAAGGAATTGTGGGTAAGAGAGATCATATAAGCAAGGACCTGGAGCAGCTTGGGCTTTTGGAAGGATTGTCTCCTACTCAGTATGCTCCTTCCTGCTATCATGGCTCCTGACTGATCTTTCTGACTTCTTCATGTCTGGTGTCTCTGGTAGCTAGCAGACAGACTCTTGGCTTCCTCTATTTCTCTTTTTCTCTTAGACTTTTTCTCGTCTTTACTTTTACAGTGATTTTTATGAATAAAGTTCTCATTTGTTTAACACCATACAAAGCTACATGTTGTTTATGTATAGATAGAGTTTCAGTGAACTAGCTCACATTTATAGGGTGCTGCTTTGCAATGTGTTCAAGTTTGGCCCTCATGACACTGAAGGAAGCTTCAGTGATATGGTCTCCCATTCTCTCTGTCTCTGTCACTCTGTTTCTACCCAAAAGGAAAACAAACAAGCAAACAAAAAAGAATCTGGATAAACCTTGAAGATTTCATTAAAATCAAATATATAAAACTGAAACTTCTGTAAAAAGTAAAATCTATTTAAACAAACAAGCTATCTTAGAAACATAAGCAGTTTTATATTGTACCAACTAAATTTCAGCCCTAATATAGCTTTATAAGATTTAAAAAATTATCTTTATTTATTTATTGGATAAAGACAGCCAGTACTCAAGATGGAAGAGGGAGTGTTAGAGAGGGACAGAAACAGAGAAACACCTACATCCCTACTTCACCACTTGCAAAGCTTTCCCCCTGCAGGTGGGGGGTGGGGGGCTCAAACCAGTATCTTTATGCAGGCCCTTGTGCTTTGCAACACGTGTGCTTAACCGGCTGCGCTACCGCTCAACTCCCAGTTTCATGTGTTTTTATGCAAACCTATGAGTCCTAGATGTGGACAAAGGATAATTGATAAAGAAAATGATTTTTAAGGTTTTTTTTTCTCCAACATACTAACAGAACACATTTTTCTGTAAATATTTGTTAAGAGTGAAAGGAATCATATTAGCTATAAATTTTATGGGTAAACCCCTGCTCAGGATCATAGTCAATTTTGACTTATATATAAGTATTATTTCATTACAAAGGATTCATTTAAGGGATTAAGTGGATTCATTATTAAAGGTAATGTGTTTTTTTTTCCTTTTTCCCCCAAAATGTATTCTTTAATGTGAGTAAAATGTTTTCAACAGTCATAGTTTAATAGAATAAGATAGTGAATGTCAAGTAGTCAAGTTTAAGAACAAAACTAAGCAGATAGAATGCTAGAATTGCCTGTGAGATTATTAGTGCACTCAAATGAAACCATCACATAGAAATCAAGCAAAAATGTCTAGGTTTACATGCATATGCTTTATATATATACACTGAGATGTATACTGCTTCACCTGTAACTTTTACTAGAATGCTAAAATGGTGTGTAAATTGGATAATTTGGTGAGAATATACAGTTAAGATGATTAGATAAGTACTCTGAATTTGGGCTAAATCTAAACTACACATTTTGTTTAAATAAACTGATCACTCCCTTGGTGCAACTTTTTACTATTGCCAGTTTTGTTCAGTTATTGATCTTAATGCACAATGAAAAGAAGGTTAAGATGTTTATAACACTCATTTTTTTTCTTATTGTTGTTACTTCTGGGGCTTTCCCACTCTGAGAGCTGAGTGACAGAAAAAGAGGAGCAGATACATAGACAGAAGGAGGGAAGCACCCTAACGCTAAACCTTCCTTTACTGCACTGGAGTTAGGCTGGAGTCTGGATTTACTGCATGGCGAAGCAGATGCACTATCAGGTGATCTTGTTAGTCCTCTAACAATCTTTTTTATACAGAGCATGGAATGCAGGCTACTTTTGCTACTGTTGATAGCCGATATAGAATAATGGATTTAAAAACAATAATTAAAATAAGGAAAACAATGTGGTAAAGACAAAAAGTTTGTATAGTTCTTGCATAGAAAAGAAAAAATGAAAAATAATTCAATGCAAAGACTTGAATTAGGGAAACATATTGCAAAGCATATTATTTATTGGAACATTTGTTAAATAGCTGAACAGTAATTAGATTATGCCTCGTCAGTGTTGAATTTTCTTAATTTGCTGCTTTTATGATAATAAATGTAGGAGAATGTTGTTGTTCTTAGCTATTACAAGCTGTAATTTTTAGATGGAAAGGGAATATATCTTCAACCTTTCCCTATAATGTTTTAGGAAAAAGTATAAATTTCAATTGAAGCTCTTCAGGCTTCTGAAGGTTGAATGAGTGTGGTTTCTGAGAGATGCCTGAAAGGCCACCTGCCAAGATGAAGGACATAGTATCTACCACTTATCTGATAGCTTTGTAATGGTCTGGGCATCCCCCAAAGATTGTGATAAAAAAGAGAAAGTTAGAAGCTTTGAAAGCTGTAAAGTGTTGCAAAAGGCCAAAAAGACACAAATCCAAATCTCCCTGAGACAAACCAGAATTGGTTTCTATCTTGCTGCAGACCTGAATATTTTCTATCAGGTCTACTAGGGCCAGGAAAAAGACTCAACTGTGAAGCAGAAACCACTGGAAGATAATGAGAGATTGTGCAGAGATCAGTGGCCTGATTGCAAATGACAAACTGCATTGGAATTTCTCACTAACAAACATTTAAGCAATTTCCAGGTTGCTTGAGGACCCAAGTAATTGAATCCAAGAAAAAAAAAAAAAAAGGAAATGTACAGAAAAATATCACACGAGGCTAATACAGTTGAAACTTTTATTATCTTTTGACCATGTAGAGGGAGAAATGTACACATAGCATTCGTTTATTATAAATAAATCAAGTTAACAGAAAGAGAATCAATTACATTAAAAAGTTTAGATGACTTAAGTTCCAAGAAAGAATGTGACAAATTCTAGTGTTCACTTTAATGTTTCCTTTTAGAGTATGTAATTGAGAAAAAGTAGGTTAAAAATAGGAGATTAAGGAAGAAAGAAATATTTCATGTCACCTATGAGTTTTCTATCATAGATCTGTGTTAGCAAAAACCTCTTACACAATGCTAGCCAGTAGCCCTTGGAGCTTAGATAAACACTGAGTCCTAAGTAATTTCTCAGCAGTAGAACAAAAGAAACTGAGTTTTTTTTTCCTTAATTTTTATTTATTTTCCCTTTTGTTGCCCTTGTCTTTTTTTTAATTGTTGTTGTAGTTATTATTGTTGTTGTTATTGATGTCATCATTGTTGGCTAGGACAGAGAGAAATGGACAGAGGAGGGGAAGACAGAGAGGGAGAGAAAGATAGACACCTGCTGACTTGCTTCACCTCCTGTGAAGCAACTCCCCTGCAGGTGGGGAGCCCTGTCCTTGGATTCCTGTGACGTGTGCTTAGCCTGCTGCACTACCGCCTGACTCCTGAAACTTGAGTTTTGTATTAAATGTCACAGATATATAACTTTAGCAATGTCTTTAGATAGGGTATAACTATTCCAGGCTGCTCAGTAGTGTTTTTAAACATGTGGAGAACAGAAATAAATATGGAGGTGGAAAGTTTTCTTTCCTTCTCTAAAATAATTTTCTGCTTGAAAAACACTCTCAGGGAACTTCATTTTCTGCTTTTCTCTCTGGTAAATGTGAACTATTGTCTGTTTCATTCCAACAGGGTTATAACTAGAGTTTGGTGCTTGTACTACTCCATAGTTCCCAGTAGTTATTTTCTTTTATTTATAGATGGCAAGGGACAAAAAGCATAGAGAAAGAGGGGAGAGGGGAGAATGAATGAGAAAGAACTGCTCCAACATGGGTTAAGCATCTCCCCAGCACATGCAGGTGATTCTCATTCTCTCCCTCTCCCTCTCCCTCTCCCTCTCCCTCTCCCTCTCCCTCTCCCTCTCCCTCTCCCTCTCCCTCTCCCTCTCCCTCTCCCTCTCCCTCTCCCTCTCCCTCTCCCTCTCCCTCTCCCTCTCCCTCTCCCTCTCCCTCTCCCTCTCTCCCTCTCCCTCTCCCTCTCCCTCTCCCTCTCTCCCTCTCCCTCTCCCTCTCCCTCTCCCTCTCCCTCTCCCTCTCCCTCTCCCCCTCCCCCTCCCCCTCTCCCTCTCCCTCTCCCTCTCCCCCTCCCCCTCTCCCTCTCCCTCTCCCTCTCCCTCTCCCTCTCCCCCTCCCCCTCTCTCCCTCTCCCTCTCCCTCTCCCTCTCTCCCTCTCTCTCTCTCTCCCTCTCTCCCTCTCCCTCTCCCTCTCCCTCTCCCTCTCCCTCTATCCCTCTCCCCTTCTCTCTCTCTCTCCCTCTCCCCCCTCTCTCTCTGTCTCTCTTTCTCTCTCTCTCTCAAATAAACATTTTTGATAGCATTTTTTTGGGAGGATAGGTGGTGGCACACCTGGCTAAGTGTATATGCTACCATCCACAAGGACCTGGTTTCAAGGCCCTGGTAACCACTGCAAGGGGGAAGCTTCACAAATGGTAAAAATAGTATCTGTATTACCTTACCTCTCAATTTCTCTCTGTCCTACCAAATTAAATAATAATAAATAAAATTTAAAAGCAGTAATTTGAAAAAGGCAATTTACTCTTTTTTTTTTTTTTGAGTAAAACCTTGCTCAGTCCTACATTATGGTGGCACCAATGACTAAATACAAACTTATTTAACCGTGAAAGTCTGTTGTGTAAACCACTCTGATACCTTTCCGGCCCTGAATGTGAAATGATTTCTTCAAGTTATCTATGCATACACATACATACAAACACACGCACATTAGATTCATACATATTATTCCTCTTCCACTGATTGTTGTGGCTTCTTTTGGATGTATGAGAATTCTCTTTGGTTCTCAAAATTTGAATATTCTAAAGGTTTTAGAAGAGAGTATGTTTTACAAGACAAACACTGTACCTATTTTATTTGCCATTAAAGACTCAAATAATTTGTAAACAAAAGTAATAACTGATAACTAGAAATTACTGAAGAGATAATAAAGTCTACAAAATTAACATGTACATAAACTATTCAGTTTCTTTGATTATTCTTCTCAGGACAATAACAGGTTATGGTTAGAGGAGAATATATGTTCAAGGGAAGAAGTAAGTGTGTGTGTGTGTGTGTGTGTGTTTTACCTGAACGAAAGCTGAGGAGATCACCATTTGGAATAAGAGTCAACTGAGAGAACTAGATCTATGATCTGCATAAAAAAGGAAGCAACTTCAAAGGAAACATTTTTTAGAAAAAAACAGAGGTCATGATTTTGTAGGTGGAGAAATATGCCTAAAATATGAAAGGCACTTTTAATTGTGTGACAGAAGGTGGAAATAAACACTACATATGCACAATTTTATTTTATTTATAAAAAGGAAACACTGGTAAAACCATAGGATAAGAGGGGTACAACGCCACATAATTCCCACCATTAGAACTCCCTATCCCATCCCCTCCCTTGATAGCTTTCCTATTCTTTACATATGCACAATTTTATGGGAAGTATCTGTTTTCTTTGTGAAAAGCAAGGGGTGCCATGATAGATAATGAGGTCAGCACTAGAAGTGGGGCAGAACCAGGTGAAAAATAGGTGACTAAAAACAAAAAAATGAAAAGAAAAGAAAACAAGTTCTATGGGCAGGGGAGTAGATAGCATAATAGTTATGCAAAGAGACACTCATGCCTGAGGCTCCAAAGTCCCAGGTTCAATTTCCCATACCACCACAAGCCGGAGATGAGCAGTGCTCTGGTAACATAATTTTGTCAGTCTCTAAACTTTAAAAAAGTTCCTCCTTACTAATTTTGTCTTCTTTCTATCTATCTGTCTGTCTATCTATCTATCTATCTATCTATCTATCTATCTATCTAATTTTTGCCTTGAGGAATATTGGTGTCAGCACTATGAATCCACTGCTCCTGAGGCATTTTATTTTATTTTATTTTATTTTATTTTATTTTATTTTATTTTATTTTATTTTATTTTCTTATTTTGGAAAGAACAGAGAAAAATTGAGAGGGAAGGGAGAGATAGAGTGGGACAAAGAATGATAGAAACCTGCAAATCTGCTTAACCACTTGTGAAGTGATACCTCTGCAGGTAGGGAGTCTGGGCTCGAACTGGGATCAACCCCTTCCCCTTTGCACTATGTACACTTAACCCAGTGCGCCACCACCTGCCCTTCTAAACTCTTTTTTAGATAGTTTTTTTTTGTGCAATTCTAGTTTTAAAAGTTTCTCCCCCTCCCATATATACTTTTGGACTTCGCTTCACACTACATAGTTTCTGACATCCAACTTTTGTGCTCTTGCATATTGACATTTCTGACATTCATATACCAACTCAAACTACTACGAGCAGATTTGTAATATTTCAAGATACTATTTCCTAATAACATTGTCAGCGATTTGAGTTTCTACAGTGCCATTACTTCTATCACAACACTTCTGCTGAATATCCTAAAGGTGTTAATTGATTCTTTAAATGTTTTGATTTGTATTGTTTGGTTTGAGGTTGGGTTTTTTTTTTTTTTTTTTTTTTAAAAAGGAGACATTAACAAAATCATAGGATAAGAGGGGTACAACTCCACACAGTTCCCACCACCATATCTCCATATCCCCTCCCCTCCCTTGATAGCTTTCCCATTCTTTATTCCTCTGGGAGTATGGACCCAAGGTCATTGTGGGATGCAGAAGGTGGAAAGTCTGGCTTCTGTAATTGCTTCCCTTTTAAACATGGGTGTTGACTGGTTGATCCATACTCCCAGCCTGCTTCTCTCTTTCCCTAGTAAGTTGGGGGCTCTGGGGAAGTAGAGCTCCAGGACATATTGGTGGGGTCCTCTGTCCAGGGAAGTCTTGTTGGCATCATGGTAGCATCTGGAACCTGGTGGCTGAAAAGAAAGTTAACATACAAAGCCAAACAAATTATTGAACAATCATGTACCTAAAGGTTGGAATAGTGCAGATGAAGTGTTGGGGGGGGGGTTGCCTTCATTTTATAGATAGCTAGTAGGCATATTTTAGTTAAATTTCAAAGGGAATGTAGCTATACTAGTTTTTTTTTTTTTCTCTCTGAGCCTGAAATCTGATATTTAGGTGGATCCAAGTTATTGTCTGGGGAGGTGATGTCATGGCTACAAAAGGGACAGAAATCTGGATCAAGGAAGAGAGTAGCTCCCTAATATTTCTTCTTCTAGCATTTGCCCTTCTTCCATAGCCAGTCAACAGGTCAGGTTGAAAGCTTTCAGGAGCTGCTTGTTGCTGGCTTTGAAAGTGACTGGGATCCATGTGGATTCAGTCGGCTAGGAAGGATCGTCAGTTTCCCCAATGAATGGGTACTCACGGGATGCACCACGAGAAGGTCGATCCAATGCATCCAAACTCCCTAATATGGGAAAGGGGTACAAATATTGTTGACTGTAAACCCCACCGATTTGATTTGGTCTGGGGCCCATATTCAGCTTAGGAGCCTATGTGACCTCTGCATCCCTGTAGATTGGAGCTCACATTCTGTGATCATGAGTAGGAACATTCCATGCTGCCCCAGTATTGACCCATATTCCTCAGGTATAGCATAGAGTATGTTGTCTATCCTCCCTACAACAATAGTAACTGAGGCAGGGATTGATGCAGTTCAAGCAATACCATTTAGCCAAACAACACCTTCAGTCCAAGAAAAAATAGCAACTAAACAAAAGAAAAAAAGTGACAGGAAAAATGCGAAAGCAAGAATATACAATTATGCAAATCTATTGTCCACTATAAATTTTAGGGATAGAAAGGGGAGAAAGGGACACATAGAGTCCACTCTGAGTCAGATTCCTTCCCCAAAATAATTCACAAGTGAGTATCAGTGAATCCAGAAAACAAAAAAAGGAGGAAGGAAGAAAAGTATAAAAAAAAGAAAGAAAGGAATAAAGAAATTAAGAAAAAGAAGAAAAAAGGAAGAGCAGTGAAAGAAAAGAAAAGAGTTTTTTTTTTTAAATTGGCTAGGAGGAGGGTAAAAGGAGAGTGCAAAAAAGAGGTAGAGAGAAACAAGTTCCTCTCACATGCAGTCACCTAGCAATGGAAAAAACAACAACGGTTAATTTAGGTCAATCTGAAGAAGATGGATGGAAAAGGTACACGTGTATATAATAGTACTAGTAATAAAATAAAATATAGTAGAAAACCCCTAACAGTAAGTCTGCAGCTATGACTGCTCCATTAGCTATAGGCACCTTGAGCAAACACAGCCAATTATAAGAAGTATCAAAAAAAAATTAAAAAAAAAATTCTCCAGGTAGTCTTTCCCAGGTAGGGATGAGACTCTGATCTGTCAGGTATTTTGTCACTTGAATAGAGCTCCAGCCAGTTAGACAAAAAGAGATGTTAAAGGAAGAGGCTTGGAACGACTCCCCTAGTGAGCCAGAAATCTTGGTAAAGAAAATAACTCGGAGCAGTAGATCGCTTTCTCTCCTCTCCTCTCCTCTCCTCTCCTCTCCTCTCCTCTCCTCTCCTCTCCTCTCCTCTCCTCTCCTCTCCTCTCCCAGATCAACTAGGAATACCACAGGAGACCACCAGGGACCGAAACAAGACAGGACTAGAATGATCACAGAAACCCAGTAAATCACCGGTGAGTACAAACACGTGTGGCTGGTGACAGAGAGGAGAGAGGGGCCTAAGGAGAGATTAAGTGACTGCTAACAGTTCAGCAGTTTATCAGTTAAGACACCACCTCCAGTCTGCTCCACCAACAAGGGGACAGCTTAAGGGAGGAGAGGACTCCCCAGAGACTCACCAAGTGCAACTCTGAGTCTCCATTGCTACTACCCTCAGAATCTGGAGCAGCGACAGGAAGGGACACCAGGGGACAGAGATCTAACCAGGAAACTCAGAAGACCTATACCTCAGTGGCATAGTTGAGGGGCTGTGAAAGTCTCTTTGCATAACCACTGGATTATCTCTGCCACATCCTGCTTTATCTCTTGGTCAGGAGTCAGTGATTAAGCTAAGAAGCCTATTGATAGTTTAAAAGCCCTCAGGCTCCCATAGCCTACAGGGAAGGAAAAAAAAAAAAAAAGAAAGAGGCTTTTAAACCACTGAGCTCCAACTCAGGGATTGAAATAACTGTTAACTTCCACCACTGTGAACCCTTTAATTAACTTACTTAGACACAAGTCAATCCAGGCAATAGTGATCAATAATTTGAAAAGTACTTATAAAGGGAACTCATAACATAATATATAAAATGGTTAAAACAACAAGAAAAAATATTGGAGAATCGAACCAGGACAAGAGTCCAGCTAAAAGTCCTCCAGAGGGTGAAGCACAAAACAATGAGTTCAACATCCAAACATAGATAAGGAAATAATAACAGGAGTGAGTAAAGAATTTGAAAAAATTGTAATCAGAAATGCAGGAACAACAAATGAGAATATGGAAAAAAATACTAATTATCTCATGGTTATTGGAGAGCTGAAAGCTGAAATCGCTGAGCAAAGAATGCAACTAGCTGAACAAGCTAAAACAGTATCAGAGCAGGGCAACAAAATAGATGAACTCCAGAAAACAGTAGAGGGCAGAGAGAATAGAATCTATGAGGCTGAAGACAGAATTAGCAAGATTGAGGATGAATTTGAGAAAAAAGAAGTAAGAGATCTCAAAAAGAGATTAAGAGATGCTGAAAACAACAACAGAGTCCTATGGGATGACTTCAAAAGAAACAATATACGCATTACTGGCATACCAGAGGAAGAAAGAGAAGGAGAGGAAGAAAGCATTTTCCAGGCCATAGTAGCTGAAAACTTCTCTAGTCTAGACAACATCAAAGACATAAGAATTCAAGAAGCCCAGAGGGTCCCAAACAGAATTAACCCAGACCTAAAGACACCAAGACATATCATACTTAGAATAGAAAGGAATAAGGATAAAGAAAGGATCCTGAAGGCTGCAAGAGAAAAAACAGAGTCACCTACAAAGGAAAACCCATAAGATTAGCAGCAGACTTCTCCATGCAGCCACTACAGGCCAGAAGAGAATGGCAAGATATCTATCGAGTGCTCAATGAGAAAGGCTTTCAGCCAAGAATACTATATCCTGCTAGACTGTCATTCAGACTAGATGGAAGCATCAAAACATTCTCAGACAAGCAACAGTTGAAGGAAGCAACCATCACCAAGCCTGCCCTGACAGAAGTTCTGAAAGGTCTCCTATAAACAACCAGACCACCACAAATAGGACATATATCAAAACACTCTAAACTCTACAAGAATGGCGTTATATCTTCAATCTTTGATATCAATAAATGTCAATGGCCTGAATTCACCTATTAAAAGACACAGAGTAGAAAGATGGATCAGAAAACACAACCCAACAATATGCTGTCTACAGGAAACCCACCTAACTCAACAAGACAAACACAGACTTAAAGTGAAAGGATAGAAAACTATCATACAAGCCAATGCCCCACAAAAAAGGGCAGGAACAGCTATTCTCATATCTGACATGATAGACTTTAAAATAGATAAGATTAAAAAAGATAGGAATGGACACTACTTAATGCTCAGAGGATCAGTCAATCAAGAGGACTTAACAATTATTAACATCTATGCACCCAATAAGAAGCCATCTAAATACATCAAACTTCTACTGAAAGAGCTACAGCAATATATTAACAGTAACACAATCATAGTAGGGGACTTCAACACCCCACTCTCTCAACTTGACAGATCATCCAGGCAGAAAATCAATAAAGACATAAGGGAGCTAAATGAAGAGATAGATAAACTAGAACTATTGGACATTTTCAGAGTCATTCATCCCAAGAAAGTGGAATACACATTTTAATGAAATCCACATGGGTCATTCTCAAGGATAGACCATATGTTAGGCCACAAAGACAGCATCAGCCAATTCAAGAGCATTGAAATCATCCCAAGCATCTTCTCAGACCACAGTGGAATTAAACTAACACTTAACAATCATCAAAAGATTAGTAACAGTGCCAAAATGTGGAAGCTCAACAGTACACTTCTTAACAACTTCTGGGTCAAAGAGGAAATCAAGGAAGAAATCAAAATGCTTTGAGAGTTCAATGAAAATGAAGACACAAGCTATCAAAATATTTGGGACACAGCTAAAGCAGTCCTAAGAGGGAAGTTCATAGCTATACAAGCACACATTAGGAAACAAGAAAAAGCACAAATAAACAGCCTGGTTGCCCATCTTAAAGACCTAGAAGAAGAACAACAAAGGAACCCTAAAGCAACCAGAAGGACAGAAATCACTAAAGTTAGGGCAGAAATAAATAACATTGAGAATAGGAAAACCATACAAAAGATCAACGAAAGTAAATGTTGGTTCTTCGAAAGAGTAAACAAAATCGACAAACTTTTATCCAGACTCACAAAACAAAAAAGGGAGAAGACTCAAATAAATCAGATAGTAAATGAAAGAGGAGATATCACAACAGACACCGCAGAAATTCAACATATCATGTGAGGCTTCTATGAACAACTATATGCCACCAAACTAGAGAACCTGGAAGAAATGGACGATATCCTAGATACCTACCAACTTCCAAAACTAAGTATAGAGGAAGTGGATAACATGAACAGGATCATCACAACTAATGAAATTGAAACAGTTGTCAAAAATATCCCCAAAAATAAAAGTCCTGGACCAGATGGTTTTACAAATGAATTCTACAAAACCTTCAAAGAAGAACTAATACCTCTACTTTTAAAAGTCTTCCAGAAGATTGAAGACACTGGAATACTCCCTACCAGCTTCTATGAAGCCAAAATCACCCTGATACCAAAAGCAGACAGGGACACAACCAAAAAAGAAAACTACAGACCAATATCTCTGATGAACATAGATGCTAAAATATTGAACAAAATTCAAGCCAACCGAATACAGCAGTATATCAAAAAGATTGTTCATCATGACCAAGTGGAGTTTATCCCAGGCATGCAAGGTTGGTTTAATATATGTAAATCAATCAATGTGATTCACCACATCAACAAAAGCAAGACCAAAAACCACATGGTCATATCAATAGATGCAGAGAAAGCCTTTGACAAAAGACAACATCCCTTTATGATCAAAACACTACAAAAAATGGGAATAGATGGAAAATTCCTGAAGATAGTGGAGTCTATATATAGCAAACCTACAGCCAACATCATACTCAATGGTGAAAAACTGGAAGCATTTCCACTCAGATCAGGTACTAGACAGGGCTGCCCACTATCACCATTACTATTCAACATAGTGTTGGAAGTTCTTGCCATAGCAATCAGGCAGGAGCAAGGCATTAAAGGGATACAGATTGGAAGAGAAGTCAAACTCTCCTTATTTGCAGATGACATGATAGTATACATGGAAAAACCTAAGGAATCCAGCAAGAAGCTTTTGGAAATCATCAGGCAATACAGTAAGGTGTCAGGCTACAAAATTAACATTCAAAAGTCAGTGGCATTCCTCTATGCAAACACTAAGTTAGAAGAAATTGAAATCCAGAAATCAATTCCTTTTACTATAGCAACAAAAACAATAAAATATCTAGGAGTAAACCTAACCAAAGAAGTGAAAGACTTGTATACTGAAAATTATGAGCCACTACTCAAAGAAATTGAAAAAGACACAAAGAAGTGGAAAAATATTCCATGTTCATGGGTTGGAAGAATTAACATCATCAAAATGAATATATTACCCGGAGCCATCTACAAATTTAATGTTATCCCCCATCAAGATCCCAAGCACATTTTTTAGGAGAATAGAACAAATGCTACAAATGTTTATCTGGAACCAGAAAAGACCTAGAATTGCCAAAACAATCTTGAGAAAAAAGAACAGAACTGGAGGCATCACACTCCCAGATCTCAAACTGTATTATAGGGCCATTGTTATCAAAACTGCTTGGTACTGGAACATGAATAGACACTCTGACCAGTGGAATAGAATTGAGAGCCCAGAAATGAGGCCCCACACCTATGGACATCTAATCTTTGACAAAGGGGCCCAGACTATTACATGGGGAAAGCAGAGTCTCTTCAACAAATGGTGTTGGAAACAATGGGTTGACACATGCAGAAGAATGAAACTGAATCACTCTATTTCACCCAATACAAAAGTAAATTCCAAGTGGATCAAGGACTTGGATGTTAGACCACAAACTATCAAATACTTAGAAGAAAATTTTGGCAGAACTGTTTTCTGCATAAATTTTAAAGACATCTTCAATGAAATGAATCCAATTACAAAGAAGACTAAGGCAGTATAAACCTATGGGACTACATCAAATTAAAAAGCTTCTTCACAGCAAAAGAAACCACTACCCAAACCATGAGACCTGTCACAGAATGGGAGAAGATCTTTACATGCCATACATCAGACAAGAATTTAATAACCAAAATATATAAAGAGCTTGCCAAACTCAACAACAAGACAACAAATAACCCCATTCAAAAATGGGGGGAGGACATGGACAGAATATCCACCACAGAAGAGATCCAAAAGGCCGAGAAACACATGAAAAAATGCTCCAAGTCTCTGATTGTCAGAGAAATGCAAATAAAGACTACAATGAGATATCACTTCATTCTCCTGTGAGAATGTCATACATCAGAAAAGGTAACAGCAGCAAATGCTGGAGAGGGTATGGGGTCAAAGGAACCCTCCTGCACTGATGGTGGGAATGTAAATTGGTCCAACCTCTGTGGAGAACAGTCTGGAGAACTCTCAGAAGGCTAGAAATGGACCTACCCTTTGACCCTGAAATTCCTCTCCTGGAGATATATCCTAAGGAACTCAACACATCCATCCAAAAAGATCTGTGTACACATATGTTCTTGGCAGCACAATTTGTAATAGCCAAAACCTGGAAGCAACCCAGGTGTCCAACAACAGATGAGTGGCTGAGCAAGTTGTGGTATATATACACAATGGAATACTACTCAGCTGTAAAAAATGGTGACTTCACCGTTTTCAGCTGATCTTGGATGGACCTTGAAAAAATCATGTTGAATGAAATAAGTTAGAAACATAAGGATGAATATGGGATGACCTCACTCTCAGGCAGAAGTTGAAAAACAAGACCAGAAAAGAAAACACAAGTAGAACCTGAAATGGAATTGGCATATTGCACCCAAGTAAAAGACTCTGGGGTGGGTGGGTGGGGAGAATACAGGTCCATGAAGGATGATAAATGACATAGTGGGGGTTGTATTGTTAAATGGGAAACTGGGGAATGTTATGCATGTACAAACTATTGTATTTACTGTTGAATGTAAAACATTAATTCCCCAATAAAGAAATAAATTATAAAAATAATAACTCAGCAGGGAGCCTGCTAGGAGCAGTTGTGCTGTGGGGAGGAGGGAGGTTGGGGGGGGCCTGCACTGGAGTGGGGGGGTGAGCTTAGAAATAATCAAAGGATTTTCCTTTGGCCCCTGACGTTCATTTGTCAGCCCAAGAGAGAGTTATGGGACTGTATTTTGGTGTTACTCTGTGTTCACCCTCCTACAGACAGCCCAGTATTCTACCCTATCCAGCAGATCCCGGGTTGCATGCTCCTGACTCTTGGAGCTCATGGCAGCTGTGGCTCCAAAGTTGCCATCTTGGCTCCGCCCCTGGTTTGAGTTTTTATAAAATGATTATATACAAATAAAAATTATATCACTAAGGTTAAAGTAGTACATATCATTATCTGAATATAATGGAATAAAGTAGGAATAACTGAGTATTTTTTAAAAAGTTCCCCTCCCATTGCTTCTCGGCCTTTTGGCTAAGATCAAGTGTAAAAAAAGTAACCCCTTAAGTTTAAGCCAAAACACATTGATCTTTTCACTTCAGGATGATTCTATCTTCACATGTGGTAATAAGAAACAGAATGAACACATTTATTTAAAAAATTATATAAAGCATAAGTGATAGTCATAGAATAAGAAAAGAATATGTATCTTGTATATATAATGTAGCTAGTGTATAATATCTCCATTATTTTGAATAATATTATGACCATCTGTTCATGTTGGTAAAGCATTTTTTTTTTAATTTTGCAAGCCACATGCAAGTGTATATTACATAAAATGCAGTGAGACAGCCGATATCTCACCTTGAGAGTAAGCCTGCTTTGTAATGTGTGCAATCAGGCTCCTGACAGACAGACTGCACTGAAAGAAATGTTGTTACTGTAATATCTCTCTCTCTAAAAGTGGAATGTAAATAGTGCAGTAACAACGAAAATTAAATAAAAATAAAATACTCTGCAAAAATCTAGACTAAAATAGTACAAGGAAATATGTGACAGTTTGAAATAAGAAGTAATAAAATAATGATGGTGGTGTAGTACATTTCAGATAACATTCTAAAGTTCTTTTTTCCTAAAAAAAAAATCCTAGGTGATCTGTACATCTGTATTATAAGAGAGAAACTCTGAAACAGGCAAGCCTTTCTGTTTTAAAAAAATGTATCTGTAGTGAGCAAGTTAAAGATTATGTTGAAAATGAATATATAACAGATAAAGACATAATATGTAAACTATAATCTTTGGAAAAATATTAGTCACTGACACACAAAAAAATCATGATACAAATAAAAAGGTTGAACTGTGGAATGGTGTAAATGTAGAAAAGTAGTCACTGAGTCAGAAAAAAATTGCCAATCTGGATATTGAACTTGTTTTACCATGCAAGTCACAGTTCAGTCCTCACTGCATTGGATTACGATTTGGAAATACCCTCTCTCTCTCTCTTTCTCTCTCTCTCTCTCCCCCTATCTCCACATAAATATCTGGAAAAAAATCAGTATGGCATGAAACAGTAAAGCACTGGTGATGACAAAAAAAAGTTTTTGTTGAACATAGAAACACAGTGGTTGAGGATTACATCTGCTAAGATTGAGAGTAAAAGTTCATCCCATTGTTTTATTTTTTTAATGAGCAAAGAAGGAAAACTTCCTTACAGAAAAGTATCTGAGTAATAATTAGGGAAAATTTAAATATAGTTTTCTAATTTTAGCATTATATTTTTAGTTCATATATCCTTATGTCTAACTTCAAGAAATAACGACAAAGAAGGAAAATATTCCAAAACCTTTAATTAGCATTAGTGTTTGAATTTCTAAAAAAATTTTTTTTCTCTCAATACTAGTAGTATATCTTATACTGTTTGCTTACTTCAGATTAAATTAAATTGAAATCATTGTAACCTTTGGTTTACCATCATCAAAATAAATATGAAGCTCAAACATTTGTCTTTCTTAAAACAGTTAAACTTTACACAAACCAGAACTAAAAATGATAGACTGATTAAACATATGATTATGCCTCTTTTATGTAAATATTTTTCCCTTTATAAGAGATAAATGAGTAAAACAAAAATAGTATTTTAAAAGCTATAGATCATTTATCATTATGTCTTAGAATTCTTAACTACCTAATAATTAAAGCATTTTTTCATAGGATAACAAACATGAGTATACTGTCTAGACTTGTTATCTTGCCTTTAGCTATATCATAATTTGAACTAGGTGTGACTAGGAGAATATAAAGAAACCAGTTAATCTGCTGGAAACCCAGTGTTAGATAACATGAACACACAAAAAAAACATAAAAATATAATATACAGAACATTTCAATAAAATCAGTCAATGTTAATATATTAATTATTTTCTTTCATATCAGTAAGCAGAATTCAGTGGAATCTTAATTTACATTATAAATACATGTATTTCTGTTTTACTATCTTGGTTTTCTTAGCAAGACTTAAAGTAAATGCATTTTTCACATTTATAATTTTTAATATCAGCCCAAAGAATTCTTTTTCACTAATTTGTCTTTAAACAGAGACAACAAGAATATTCAAGGTAGATTGACTACACCTTATTTATGTGAGCTGTAATGTTGGACAAGTGAGAGCATGAACCCATTGGGAAATATTTCAGACAACAACATTATAGAAATTGTTCCTGTAATTTTACAAAAAGTTAAAGAATCCTCAGGGAACATTATCCTATTTCACTTTGTCTTGCTGGAGAATATGAACTGTTTTCTTTATCTGATAATCTAACTGTACCATTAGAATAAGTGAAAATATGGTGGAAAATAAATGGCACATAATAAATGAAACTGTATTAAATCTCATCCATAATTAAGAAAATAAAAAGTAAAGTCACAAGGCAATACATCTTAGATATCATCTGTTATTTAGTATAAAAGTCTGAAAATGCCAAATGCTGGTGAATCTATGCAATAGTGGAAATACAAAATTTGGATGGTGTGAATATTGTTTCAAGTGTCATAAAGTGATCGGATAATGCTTTGTAATTTAGAAGATAAATTCTCTCTGGTCTTGAGTTCTCCTAGTGAAGACTGCCAAAATTCCAATAAGTTTCTTTAAGGAAATAGTTGAAATGCTACAACAACTTGGGGTAAAAAAAAAAGATGCAGAATTAGCAAAGCATACTGAGAAATATAGAATAAATATGGGAACATAATGTTTCCTAACTTCAAACCATATCATAGGGTTATAAGTTTATAGGAATCAAAACTCTGAGGTACCAAGAGTCAACACTGACACACATATAAATGGAATAGAACTGAAATTTGATCCTATAAATTAAACTGTTATATATACAGACAGTTTAGGATAAAGGAGCCAAGAGCATAAAATGGAGAAAGAACAATCTTTTTAATAAATGGTTTTGGAAAGATTGGGTACTTATGTACAGAAGAATGAAACAGAATCAGTTCATATCACCATGAAAAATTATCAGCACAAAGTGGATTAACCTGAATATTAGATCAAAGACATAAAGAGAGGGTTAGCAGAGCACTTACATTGCCAGACATAAGGATCTACCAGAGTTTGAGATTTGTGTTATCGCAGGATCCTGCACAGGGTAAGTAGAGGAGTGCTACTGTAGCCTCTCCCCCCCTTCTTTCTCTTTTAGGTGTGCAAATTTCTTATTTATTATAAGTATGTATATCTTTGCAGAAGTGATATTAGAGTGCAGAAGTACAGACACAGTTTCTGAGGACAGACCCCTACAAAGGAGGTGGACAGAAAAAAAAGACAGGTCTTGTCTATCCTGCCTTGCATAGTGACTGTGAACACCAAACTGCATATAAATAGCATTTTATTGGGTGGGGATAGATAGCACATAATGAGTATGCAAAGAGACTATCATGTCTTATAATGTTTGTTTGTTGCGACGAAGCTTATCTGTGGGGCTCAGTGTTGGCACGATGCCTGGTGGCCTTTCCACCTCCTCCCCACAAGCTTTTGTTTTTCTTTATTGGGGGGGAATTGGTGGTTTACCGTTGACAGTAAAATACAATAGTTTGTACATGCATAACATTTCCCAGTTTTCCACGTAACAATTCAACTCCTACTAGGTCCTCCTCTTGCATTGTGATCCAGGACCTGAACCCTCCCCACCTATAGTCAAGTCTTTCACTTTGGTGCAGTATACCAACTACAGTCCAGTTCTCCTTAGTGTTTTCCCTTCTGATCTTGTTTTTCAACTTCTATGAGTGAGATCATCCCATATTCATCTGTTAGTTTCTGACTTATCTCACTTAACATGATTTTTTCAAGCTCCATTCAAGATGGGGTGAAGAAGGTGAATTCATCATTTTTAATAGCTGAGTAGTATTCCATTGTGTATAAATATTACAACTTAGACACTCAACTGTTGTTGGAAAAGCTGGGTTGCTAACAGGTTTTGGATATAACAATTTGTGTTGCTATGAACATAGGAATACACAAATCTTTCTGGATGGGTATGTTTGGTTCCTTAGGATATATCCCCAGGAGAAGAATCACAGGGTCATAGAGTAGGTCCACTTCTAGCCTTATGAGAGTTCTCCAGACTGCTTTCCATAGAGGTTGGCCTAATGTACATTCAAACCAGCAGTGAAGGAGGGTTCCACACAACCTCTCCAGCATTTGTTGCTGCTACCTTTTTGATGAATGACAACTACCAGACAGTTTTAGTCATATGTGGAAAATAGAGATATGGTTTACATGAATTTGCCCCCTTCCCCACCAAAAAAAAAAAAAAATCCTAACAAAACAGAAGCAAGCAAACCATTTGTTAAGACTTGTGAGTACTATGGTGGTTATCTATGGGAGGGTAAGGATACAGAACTCTGGTGGTGAGTGTGGTGTGGAACTATGCATTGTAATCTTATAAACTTATGACAGGTTATTAATAACAAAACATTTAAAAAATGCTTTACAAAAAAAAGAACATTTGGGATACAGCTAAAGCAGTACTAAGAGGAAAATTTATTGCCATACAGGCAGACATTATAAACAAGAAAAATACCAAATAAATAGCATGACTTCTCACCTAGAGGCTCTAGAAAAACAAGAACAAAGGAAACCTAAAGCAACAGAAGGAGCAAAATGACAAAAATCACAACAGAAATACACAATTATATGCCAATAAGCCAGATAATCTAGAGGAAATAGACAAATTCTTTGAAGCACACACCTTCCCAAGTCTAAACCAGGAAGAGCTGAAAAGCATAAATAAACCAAGTACAGCCAAAGAAATTAAAAGAATAATTAAAAACCTCCAAAACAACAAAAGTGCAGGCCCAGATGGTTTCACAAGTGAATTCTACAAAATGTTTTAAGAGAAACTAATACCTATAGTCCTCAAATTATGAGAGAGTAATGAATAATCAGGAATAGTTTCTAAAAGCTTCTGCTAAACTGATATCACCTTGATACCAAAAACAGACAGAAACACAAAAATCACTAAAGTTATGGGCCCCATGGAACACACCTAAAATACACTTACCAGCTTCTTCTCACACAAAGATCTCTAGCTTCATCTGCTCTATTCTTATCTTTGGGTTTCTGTTTATTAAACATCTATCCTGCTTTATATCTTACTGTCCTTCAGCCACCAAGTTCCAGGAAATACCATGATGCTATCCTGACTTCCCTGGGCAGATAACTTCACCAATGTGTACCAAGTTTCAACTCTCCAGAGACCTACCCACTAGGGAAATATAGAAACAAGCTGAGGGTGTAGATCAACCTGCCAATGACTTATGTCCAGTGGAGAAGCCAATTGCAGAAGCCAGACTTTCCACCTTTTACATCCCATAAAGAAATTTTGGTCCAGAAGGTGGGGAGTCTAGCTTCTGTAATTGATTCTCCACTGGACATGGGCATTGACAGGTTGATCCATACCCCCAGCCTGTTTCTATCTTTCACTAGTGGGGTAGAGCTCTGGAGACGTGGGGTTCCGGGGTTCATTGGTAAAGTTGTCTTCTCAGGGAAGTCAGATTAGCGTCATGGTAGCATCTGCAATTTGGTGACTGAAAAGCATTAAAATAGTCAAATTGTCTAATAATCAGGATCCTAAATAAATCAGGATCCTAAATTGTCTAATAATCAGGATCCTAAATGTAAGAATCTAGAAGATACGATTTAAAGGTCTCCAGTTAGGAAAAATTTGGTAGGTCTATTTTAGGTATATTACAAGAGGCCCAAGACTTTACTAATTTTTGCCTAAGCTTGACAGTTAACATGCAGGTGAGCTGAAGGTATTGTCCAGGGAGATGGTATCAAAATTGGAAATAGGACTAGAAATTTGGATCATGGCAGAGAGTAACTCCTAAATATATGAAAAGTATATAATACCATTAACTATAAACTCCATCGATCCCTTCTGTTTACCATAAAGATCCTGGGTCCATACTACCAGTAGAGGGGATGGTTCATGGAACCCTGGTGGTGGTAATTGTGTGGAATTGTACCCCTCTTATCCTATGGTCTTGTTGATCATTATTAAATCAATCAAAAAATAATTTTGGTCCTTACTCCCAGAGAGGGATAAAGAATAGAGATACTTCTAATGGAGGGGATGGGGCACAGAACTCTGGTGGTGCGAATTATATGAAATTATACCCCTATTATCTTAATTATTATGTTAATTATTACTAAATAACTAATTACTAAATTACTAATAATAAAATCCTAATTACTAAAATGCCAATTACTAAATAACTAATACAATTTTAAAGAGAAAAATGAATAAAAGATAGTGCAGATTTGCTATGTAAAACTGTGCTCCATATTATTAACATCCTCCATCAGAGTTAGTGTATTTCTTACAATTTTGATGAATCTACAATGATATTTCACTGTCAACCAAAGACCAGAGTTTACATTACAACTCACTCTTGCTGTATGTTAGTGTTATTGTTATTTGGCAACACAAGTTCCTGAACATATAAACAAGCATAGTTTCACTGTAAATCTGGGCAGACACTTGGCATTATATGCTTGGGAAATGGCTATACATATACGTATCACTATAGTATCCTAGTTTAATAGGTTAAATATAGTTGCTAAAAATGCTTAATACTGGGCTATTTATACATGCTCCCTATTTTCACACTAACTCTTGGTAATGCCCAATCTTACTATTACCACTGTTTTGACCTTTACAGAAAGTTAGAATCATACAGTGTGTCTACCTTTTAAAATAGTTCCTTTTCATTAGCTATATACATTTAAAATTATTCCATGTTTTTTCATGGTTTGGAATGAGTAACTTTTAAATAGTTTGAAGGATAAGTATATGAGAATTTTTTTTTTTTTTTTTAACCAGAGCACTGTTCAGCTCTGGCTTATGGTAGTGCAGGGGACTGAATCTGGGACCTTGGAGCCTCAGGCATGAGAGTTTTTTTGCATAACTATTATGCTATCTACCCTCTGCCTGAGATGATTTTTTTAAAAAAAAAGCATGGTTTACTACAAATTGCCTTCACCTTGAAAAAATATGTATAACATTTTTTTTCTTTGCTACTTTAAATACCATACAGAATAATCACAGGGTTGGGGATACAAAATACTGATTATGCAAAAAATATTTTTATTCCTGAGGCACCAAAAGTACTAGTTCAACCCCAGCATCACCATAAGCCAGTGATGAGCAGTTTTCTTCTTCTTCTAGTGTTTGCCCTTCTTCCGTAGCCAGTCAACAGCATCAGGTTGAGCCCGATGTAAAGTTTCGAGACCTCCTTTGAATCTGGAGAGGTGGCAGTCGTTGACTATGTGGGTCATAGTCTGTCTGTAGCCGCAGGGACAGTTCGGGTCGTCTCTGGCTCCCCAGCGATGGAACATAGCGGCGCATTGGCCATGGCCTGTTCGATAGCGATTGAGGAGGGCCCAATCATAACGTGCTAGGTCAAAGCAGGGTTGACGCTTGCAGGGGTCTGTGATGAGGTGTTTGTTCTTTACCTCAGCTGACTGCCAACTCTGTTTCCAAGAGACTGGAACAGAGAAGTTCAGTGTAGGCGTAGGGGACCAGATTGGGTGACGAGACGTCAAGCGTTGGACAGAGTGGGCGAAGATATATCCGCATATATTGGCAGGTCTGGTCGAGTGTAGACGTGGGAAATGAACTTAGATGATGCCGCATCCCGACGAATATCTGGCAGGGCAATGTTGCTAAGAACTGGCAGCCATGGAACCGGGGTGGAACGGATGGTTCCAGAAATTATCCTCATGGAGGAATATAATTTGGAATCAACCAAGTGGACATGGGGGCTACGGAACCATACTGGGGCACATTATTCTGCAGTAGAATAGCATAATGCCAGAGATGATGATCGTAGTGTGGAAGCGCTCACGCCCCATGAGGAGCTGGCCAGTCTTGCAATGATGTTATTCCCACCTTTGCTGCAGTTTTTATGAGATGTTTGTGAAATGACAGAGTGCGATCGAGAGTAACGCCTAGATAGACTGGCTGGGCTTCATGCCAGATTCTCGTATCGCCAAGCTGCACATTAAGCTCATGCGAGGCCGAGGCATGGTGTAGATGGAAAACAGATGATACCTTTTTTGCAGTGCTAGGGATTAGTCGCCATTTTTACAGTAATCAGATATCAGAGACATATCTTTCGTGAGTGTATCCTCGAGGATGTCGAACTTTGATGCCTGAGTTGCACAGCAGATGTCATCGGCGTAGATAAACTTCCTTGAAGAAGTTTCTGGGAGGCCACTGATGTAAATATTAAATAGCGTAGGAGCCAGAACAGAGCCCTGGGGGAGACCACTTGAGACAAGTCTCCATCTGCTAGACTTGTCACCCAGATGCACCCGGAATCTTCTGTTTTGGAGAAGAAACGATATAGTGTTGGCCACCCATGGAGGCAGGCATCTTGAGATCTTGACTAGGAGACCATGGTGCCAGACCATGTCATAGGCTGCTGTGAGATCAACAAAGACAGCACCCGTCTTTAAATTCTTCTGGAATCCATTTTCTTTTTTTTTTTTGCATTTTTTTTTTTATTTAAATTTTTAATTTAAGAAAGGATTAGTGAACAAAGGCATAAGGTAGGAGGGGTACAACTCCACACAATTCCCACCACCCAATCCCCATAACCCACCCTCTCCCATGATAGCCTTCCCATTCTCTAGCCCTCTGGGAGCATGGACCCAGGGTCGTTGAGGGTTGCAGAAGGTAGAAGGTCTGGCTTCTGTAATTGCTTCCCTGCTGAACATGGGTGTTGACTGGTCGGTCCATACTCCCAGTCTGCCTCTCTCTTTCCCTAGTCAGGTGTGTCTCTGGGGAAGCTGAGCTCCAGGACACATTGGTGGGGTCCTCAATCCAGGGAAGCCTAGCCAGCATCCTGGTGGCATCTGGAACCTGGTGATTGAAAAGAGAGTTAACATACAAAGCCAATCAATTTGTTGAGCAAACATGGATCCCAAGATTGGAATAGTGGAGAGGAAGTGTTGGGGAGGTACTCACTGCAAACTCTAGTGTAATCCTTCTTTCAGGTATATATTTTGCAGTAGTTTGTGGATACGTGTGCACATACGCTCTCTCTCACAGAAACTGGTGTATGTCTAGGTTATGGGACTTTGTTAGAAAGTGAACTACCTGAGATGAAATTAGAGTGTACTATAAAAGGAAAGTTGAGAGGGCCAGAACTTGTTCTCAGGTAGATCTTCCTGGGCAGAAACCAGCCTGGGCGGGTGATAGGAATTTCTCTGTAAGATGAGAAATACATGACAGAAGCAGCCTCTCAAGGAGTTTGTAACACACGGAGAGGAGAGAAATTGGTCTATAGCTGGCGGCCAGTGTTGGGTCTTTCTTTGGTTTCAAAACCGCTATTATTTCGCACGACGCCAAACTTTCGGCACAGACTCAGATTCCAAGATGTGGGACAGGAATGAAGCGAGCCACTTCTTTGCCGCGGGGCCCAGGTTAAGAATGAGTTCTGGGGTGATGTTATCATAGCCAGCAGCCATTCCCGGTTTAATCCTCTTCAAAGCGTCTTCCAGTTCAGACAGTGTAAAGGGAGAGAGTTTTGGAGATGGACAAGATAACTGGAAGTGGGGTGACCACTTGTGGGAAATTTCTCTTTTCCAGACTGGGTCGATCTTAGCACGTCCAACTTGAGTTAGGTGACTGGCCACTGAGTTTGGAGATACGGGAGGATGGGAGACGGGAGGGGGTTGGCTACCGGCACCCAGTCTGTGAAGAAGCTTCCAGGCCTTCCTACTTGAGTGGGTGAAGTTCAGACTTTCCGTGAGTTGTTGCCAGCGGGCTTGGCGTGCTGCATCCAGGGAGGCAATGAGATGGTCAGCCACATCTGGGTCGCCCGACTCATCATACTGCTGTAGTAGTTGCTCACATTCAGCATCAAGACAAGGCATATAGTTAGCACGTCTCCCACGAGGAATGGCTTGGGAAGCTGCTTTGAAGACGGCTTGGCGGAAGCGCCTGTAGGAATCTTCAGAGGGGATAGAGTTAATTGGAATTGCAGGAATAGATTTGTTGGTAAGATCACTGAACAGACGCCAGTTTGCTTTCCGAAAGTTCCATCTTAGTTTCTCCGAGCACAGAATCACTGGGAGCTGGAGACCAATGTGGATGATAGCTGGGCGGTGATGACTGTGCGGGAAGATCTTGAGAACTTGTCTCGTAGCGGGAAAAGCTTGGCCGTTGACTGTGCTAATCCAGCACAGGTCGGGTGACGAGTCTTCATTCCATCTAGCACTGTGAAAAGAGCCTGGCTGTTTGGGATCGTATAATAGGGAGAGGTCATTCGCTGAAGCCCAGTTGGCTAAGATAGAGCCGTCAGCACGAGTGGAGGAATATCCCCAGTCTTGGTGATGACTAGTACAATAGTAAATCAAAACAAAATAACAATAAAAACAACAAAACAATTCTTCTTCTTCTAGTGTTTGCCCTTCTTCCGTAGACAGTCAACAGGTCAGGTTGAAAGCTGTCAGGAGCTGCTTGTTGCTGGCTTTGAAAGTGACTGGGATCCATGTGGATTCAGTCGGCTAGGAAGGATCATCAGTTTCCCCAATGAATGGGTACTCACGGGATGCACCACGAGAAGGTCGATCCAATGCATCCCAACAAAACAATAACATAGCATAAAAGACTAAAATGTGCAGAAAAACCCAATCACATTTAGTTTTTGTTTCTTTGATCTAATTACTCAATTAAATTGGATAGTGTTACATAGATATTTTCCTAGCCTCCACTGCAGTGGGGGAAGTTTAAGTGTTACGGTATCTCTTTCTGTCTGAAAAAAATCAGCTAGAGGAGGTGAAATATCAAAAAAGGCAAGCACTACCAAATATGTTCTATGAGGCTAATATCACTCTGATAACCAAAATAGAAATGGATTTTACTTAAAAAAAAGAAACTACAGACCTATATCGTCTATAAACATTAATGCAAAGATCCTGTACAAAATCTCGACAAATTGAATTTGACAACATATAAAGAAAGTAATAAACCAAGAACAAGTGGGATTCATCCATGGGAATCAGGGATGGTTCATCATTCATGAGTCAATCAATGTAATCCACCATAGCAAAAAAGAAAGATAAAAATCACATGAGTATGGACCGACTAGTCAACGCCCATGTTCAGCGGGGAAGCAATTACAGAAGCCAGACCTTCTACCTTATGCAACCCTCAACGACCTTGGGTCCATGCTCCCAGAGGGCTAGAGAATGGGAAAGCTATCATGGGAGGGGGTGGGCTATGGAGATTGGGTGGTGGGAATTGTGTGGAGTTGTACCCCTCCTACCCTATGTTTTTGTTCATTAATCCTTTCTTAAATAAAAAATTTAAAAAAAATCACATGATCATATCAATTATTGTCAAAAGAGCATTTGTCAAGATCCAGCATCCATTTATTATAAAGACATTCCAGAAATCAGGAATGGAAGGGTACATTCTCAAAATAATAAAGACCATTTACTCTAAACCCACAGATAGTATCCTTCTCTATGGAGAAAAGCTGAAAAGTTTCCCCACTAAAATTGGTAATCAGACAAGGATGTTTATTATCTCCACTATTATTCAACATAGTCCTTGAGATCCTCACAATTTCAATCAGACAAGATAAAGATATCAAAGTCATACATATTGGAAAGGGAAAAAATCAAACTATCATCTAGAAAACTCCAAAGACTCCACCAAATATCTTCTGGAAATAATTAATAAATTCAGTAAATTAGCAAGATACAAAATGAATTCACATACATCTACGGAATTTCTGTATACAGATGTGGAGTCAGAAGAAAGGGAAATTAAAAATCTCAATCTCACAATCTAACTAAAAAAGACAAATAACTTGGGGTAAATCTCACAAAGGAAGTAAGGACTTTTACAAGGAATATTATAGGACATTGTTAAAAGAAATAGAGAATGGAAGAACATTTCTTATTCTTGGATTAAAAGAATAAACATTATTAACATAGCCCTCCTACCAAAAGCAATCTACACTTTCAATGAAATAGCTATCAAAATTCCAGTGACATTTTTAAAGTAGATTGAACTTGTCTAAAAGTTTGTGAGAAACACACACACACACACACACACACAATACAAATAACCTAAGAGCTCTGAGAAAAAAAATTAAAGTATGAAGATATGCTACTCGACTTCAATTTATTTTATAAAGTCATGTAATTAAAACAACATGGCACTAAAATAAAAATGGACACTTGAGGGAATCTGACGGTAGCGCAGTGAGTTAAGTGCACATGGCACAAAGCACAAGGACCAGTGGAAGGATCGTGGTTAGAGCCCCAGCTCCCCACCTGCAGGGGAGTCGCTTCACAGCTGTGAAGCAGGTCTGCAGGTGTCTATCTTTCTCTCCCCCTCTCTGTCTTCCCCTCCTCTCTCCATTTCTCTCTGTCCTATCCAACAACAATGATATCAAGAACAACAACAATAACTACAACAATAAAATGAGGGCAACAAAAGAGAATAAATAATTAAATCTAAAATAAAATAGACACTTGGATCAAGGATGCAGAATCAAGAGCACCCAAAATGAGACCACACATATAAAACACCTAATATATGACAAAGAAGTCAAAATGACTCAAAGTGGTAAAGAAGTTAATTAACAGTGCTGGAAAAATTGGACAGCCACAAGCAGAAAAGCAAAGCTAGACCATGAACTAGCACCTTACACCAAAATCAAAACAAAATGGACCAAAAATCTGGATATCAGATCAGAATCACTAAATTTTCTGGAAGGAAACATTGGGGAAATTGTGTAAGGTCTTCACATGAAGATACATTTGGAGACTCAATCCTATGGGAAATGAAAATGAGTAAATAAATGGGACTATAATGAAACTACAAAAAGCTTCTGTACATGAAAGCAAACTACACAAGAATAACCAAAAAACTCATTAAGTGGAAAAAGATATTTGCACATCACACTTCTGAGAAGTGACTGATATCAAACATCTATACTGAATTGGTACAGGTCTACAAAAGTAAAAATGGCCCAAATAGTAACTGGCAAACAAAAACCAAAAACTGAATAGGCAGTTTTTTAAAGAAAAGATATACATGGCCCACAGACATATAAAGAAATGTTCTAGTTTACTTATCATTACAGAAATGAAAATTAAAACTACACTGAAATACTGTCTTACACCTGAGAGAATGATTTACATTTGCAAAACAGGAAATGACAGAAGTTAGCTTGATTGTGAAGAAAAAGGAACTCTGCTACACTGCTGGTGAAAATGCAAACTGGTGCAGCCCCTTTGGAAGACTATATGGAGAGTCCTTAAACAAACAAAAATAAAAATACCTCATGACCCCAAGATACCTCTCTTAGGAATTTATTCAAAAGATGTACCAGTTTCAAGGGACAGATATATCCCTATGTTTATAGCAGCATTATTCATAATAATCAAAGAGTGAAAGTTGCCCCATCAACAGGAAGTGATGAGATATAAATTTGTTTCTGATAACAGCAATGAAAAGCATCATCCACTGTGGTCCAGGTGGCACAATGATAAAGCTTTGGACTCTCAACCATGAGGTCCTGAATTGGATCCCCGGCAGCATGTGTGCCAGAGTGATGTCTGGTTCTCTCTCTCCTCCTATCATTCTCATAAATAAATATGTTTTTTTTTAAAATAGTATCATCTACCTGGGAATCACTTTTGACTCTGCTTTCCTTCCACATTAGTTATCCAACACTCTTCTCTTATTTATTATCTACTATGCAATAAGTCATATTCTTGTAGTCTAATTGCTCCTCTAATTTATTTATAGAGAAGGAAAGAAGGAGGGAATGAAGGAAGCAGAGAAGATAGGAGGGGAGGAAGGAAGGAGAAAAGGAAGGAAAGAAAAAGGAAGGAAGGAAGGAAGGAAGGAAAGAAGGAGAGTAGGAAGTAGAGAATGAAGGAGAGAAGGAAGAAAGGAAAGAAGGAAGGAAGGAAGTGAAATAATTGATTTCTGTTGTAGCCCTATCTGTGGACATCCAGAAACTTTATTTGATAAGATGGTCAGGAAAAAGCTTAGTGTTAATTGAACTTATGCCTTAATGATAAAAAAGTTAGTTATGCATGATTCAGTGACAGAGAGTCCAGATGAACAAATAGATAGAGAGACTTGCACTACAGAAACCCTGATGCAGGGAGGGATTATTGCTAGTACTTGGAGCAGGTCATTTATGTGTAGAGTTACAATCACTGAGAGTGTGGGATGAAGTTAAAAAGGAAACCAAGGGTCAGGTCATGCACAATCTTTATGTTGTGATCAGGAATTTACAATTTACTACAAGTGCAGATAAAAGCCACTGAAGATTCATAGAGGCAGTATGACATAATTTGTGTGTTAGGGGATATTCTATTTATTGTATGGGAAGTGAATGGGCAGGAACAAAACATACAAATGAGAAATCTGTTTGAAAATGATTAAACATAGTTTAGGAAAGATATGGATAGCAGCCTAGGAACTGACATGTCAGATAAAGCATTTGCACTCTTTAATGACTGTTAGGTCCCAAATCTAATTCCCAGCATGTTATGTGAAACTGTGATGCTGCTCCCTTGCAGCAAACACATAAATAAATCTTAAGAAAATAGAAGGATGTTCAGACCTGAGCTAATAGTAATAAACAGAAACGTATGGATACAAAATATACCACACACAACTGACACCACAGAAATCCAGAAAATTATGCCAAAGTTCTTTGAAGAACTATACGCCACCAAGCTAGAAAATCTGGAAGAAATGGAAGAATTCCTAGAAACATATGCCCTTCCAAAACTGAATCAAGAACTACAAAACTTAAATTAACCAATCACAGACAAAGAAATCAAAACAGTTATTAAGAATCTTCCCAACAACAAAAGTCCTGGACCAGATGGCTTCACAAATGAATACCCATACTTCTAAAGCTTTTCCACAAGATGGAAGAAACAGGAACACTCCTTTCCACCTTCTATGAAGCCAAAATTACCCTGATACCAAAAGCTGATAGGGACAGAACAAAAAAGGAAAACTACAGACCAATATCTCTGATGAATACAGATGCCAAAATATTAAACAAGATCTTGGTCAACCGGATACAGCAGTATATCAAAAAGACTGTGCATCACGACCAAGTGGGATTTATCCCAGGAATGCAAGGCTGGTTCAACATACGTAACTCAATGTCATTCACCACATCAATAAAGCAAAACCAAAAACCACATGACTATCTCAATAGATGCAGAGAAAGCCTTTGACAAAATCCAACACCCAGTCATGCTCAAAATACTACAAAAAATGGGAATAAAAGAGAAATTCCTGAAGATAGTGGAATCCGTATATAACAAACCTACAGCCAACATCATACTCAATGGACAGAATCTGAAAGCATTCCCCCTCAGATCGGGGACTAGAGAGGGTTGTCCACTATCACCATTACTCTTCAACATAGTGTTGGAAGTTCTTGTCATAGCAATTAGGCAAGAGAAAGAAATAAAAAGAGTACAGATTGGAAGGGAAGAAGTCAAGCTCTCACTATTTGTAGATGATATGACAGTATACATAGAAAAACCTAAGGAATCCAGCAGACAACTACTGGAAGTTATTAGGTAATATAGCAAAGTGTCAGGCTATAAAGTCAATGCACAAAAGTCAGTGGCATTTCTCTTTGCAAACACTAAATCTGAAGAAGAAGACATCCAGAAATCACTCCCATTCACTGTTGTAGCGAAATCAATCAAATACCTAGGAGTAAAGCTGACCAAAGAAGTAAAAGACTTGTATACTGAAAACTATGAGTCACTATTCAAGGAAATAGAAAATGATACCAAGAAATGGAAAGACATCCCATGCTTATGGATTGGAAGAATTAATATCATCAAACTGAATATTCTCCCCAGAGCCATACACAAATTTAATGTGATACCCATCAAAGTTCCACCAACCTTCTATAAGAGAATAGAACAAAAACTACAATCATTTATCTGGAACCAGAAAACACCCAGAATTGCCAAAACAATCTTGAGGAAAAGAAAAAGAAATGGAGGCATCACACTCCCAGATCTCAAACTATATTGTAAAGCCATTATCATCAAAACAGCCTGGTACTGGAACAGAAATAGGCACACAGACCAGTGAAACAGATCTGAAAGCCCAGAACTAAACCCCCACACCTATGGACATCTAATCTTTGATAAGGGGGACCAATGGAAGAAGGAGGCTCTCTTCAATAAATGATGCTGGGAAAAATGAAACATGCAGAAGAATGAAACTGAACCACCTTATCTCACCAGAAACAAAAATCAACTCCAAATGTATCAACGACCTGGATGTTAGACCAGAAACTATCAAATACTTAGAGGAAAACATTGGTGGAATACTTTCCCACCTAAACCTCGAGGACATCTTTGATGAATCAAACCCAACTGCAAGGAGGACTAAAGCAGAAACAAACCAGTGGGACTACATCATGTTGAAAAGCTTCTGCACAGCCAAAGAAACTGTCACACAAACAAGAGACCCCTCACAGAATGGGAGAAGATCTTCACATGCCATACATCAGACAAGAAACTAATCCCCCAAAACATATAAAGAGCTCAGCAAACTTAGCACTAAAAAAGCAAATGACCCCATCCAAAAATGGGCAGAGTATATGAACAAAACATTCACTTCAGAGGAGATCCAAAAAGCTAAGAACTGGGACACAGTCTTTTGGTGGTGGGAATGGTGTTTATGTACCCTCCTATTAATTTGTAGTAATATAAATTACTGTTTAATTAATATGAGGGGAAAAATTGATTGTCTCAAACTTTAAAGCACAGACTGAATCTTTTTAATACACAGACTGAGTCTTTGATATGTTGACTCTCTCAAAATCCTATACCAGGGAGAACAGAAGCAACTAGTGGCACAGCTATATACAAGATGTTGGGTATTATACAGTAAATCCTAACAAAGGGACTTTACAAAGTTAACCCAATTACCAAATAATATGATGATAACAATAACTATCTATGGTCTTGTTGAACCCTAAGACAGCAGGAACATCACATTTTCACTATAGAGCCTATATTTCCCCAGTCCTGGAACCCTAGTGTGGGGTACACTTTCTTTCATGCTTCTCTCAATTTATATCAAATAATATTGCATCTGCCAATCACAACCTATTCAACTGAAGGAGTGCCACCCCAGCATGATTCACTTCAGACTGTGTCCAGAGACTTCAGGTGTGGAATGACAACCCTTAAGATTCATCACTAGGGTGAGACTTTCCTTTCATAGTATTCTCTAATTCCATTCTAGGTGGTCCACTCCCGAATAAAGTCCCCAAACCTAGATACAGACCAGGTCCCCTGAGATAAAGCGTATGTTCATATGTATCAATAAACTAGGGCAAAATATATACCTGAAAGCATAAGTACACAATACTCTGCAGTGAGTACTCCCCCAACATTTCATCTGCACTATTCTAGCCTTTAGGCCCATAATTGTTCAACAATTTGTTTGGCTTTGTATATTAACTCTCTTTTCACCCACCAGGTTCCAGATGCCAGCATGATGCAGACCAGACTTACTTGAACAGAGGACCTCACCAATGTGTCCTGGAGCTCCGCTTCCCCAGAGTCCCACCCTACTAGGGAAAGAGAGGCAGATTGTGAGTATGGATTGACCAGTCAATGCCTATGTTTAGAGGGGAAGCCATTACAGAAGCCAGACCTTCCACCTTCTGCAACCCACAATGACCTTGGTTCCATACTCCAGAGGGATAAAGAATAGGAAAGCTATCAGGGGCGGGGATGGGATACAGAGAGCTGGTGGTGGGAACTATGTGGAGTTGTACTCCTCCTATTCTATGGTTTTGTTAATGTCTCCCTTTTTAAATAAATAAATAAATAGAAATGAAAAAATATACCACAAAATATATGCTAAAACTTTTATGTTGACATAAGCATGGGTCATACAGGAAGAGGTATGTGATGATAAATGATGAAGTAAATAGTAAAATAACTATATTTGGGGGTACACTGTAAGTTGGTGGTCTATATATAATGTCATTTACTAAGAAGAATAACAGGGATGAATCTTGCTGAGTGTTTTATCTTAAGGGAAACTTAAAATGAAATTATACAAAACAAAGCTCTTGATTAGGTTTTCATGTATTGGAACAACAGCTTGTTATATCAATTTGAATCTCTCAAGTGAGGTCTTCATTAGTGAGGCAAAATTGTATGTTCCTGATAAGTGGTAATTATTTAAAGCTATGAGAGTAGAATCATCTCCCAGGTAGAGAAAGTAAATAAACATGAAAGGAAGTTAAGACCGTATATTGAGGAACACCAACATGTATAATTTGAGAAAAAGAAATTTAGCGTGACAATGAGCATCTTGTGAAGTTGGAAGCAAATCTGTGGAGATTGAAGTTGGAAGCAAATCTGAAAACACTCAAGAGGGAACAAAGGCCAAAAGCTCATTTATTCCTAAGAATCAAGTACAATGATGGGCAAATACTGCCTTTGAATTTGTCAATAGAGGAGGCTGTGACCTCAGTGGAGTTACAGAAACTGAAAATAGAGTGAATTGTATTAAAGAACAAATATAGGGGCCGGGCAGTGGTTGAATGCACATGTTACAATGCACAAAGACCCAAGTTCAAGTCCCCAGTACCCACCATAAAGGGGAAAGCTTTGAAGTGTTGAACAGTGCTTCAGATGTCTTTCTGTCTCTCTTCCTCTCTATGTACCCCTTTCCTCTCAATTTTTGGCTATCTCTATCCAATAAATAAAGATACTTTAAAAAATGGAAAGTTGTTATACAAATGATGCATAACAATTTTAAAGGGAATTGCTATTGAGCAAAACGCAGAAAAACAAGTCATATTAAAATTATACAAATGGAAAGTAAAGTTTATAACATGTATTAGGGTTGATACAATATGATGATAGTAATGACTCATTAGGAAAGATGAACTTGAAGATTATGGTTGGTGGCAGGTGGTGGTGCAACTGGTTAAGTGTATATGTTACAGTGTACAAGGACCCCTCCCTATTTTTCCCTTCATTCTCAGTTTCTCTTTGTCTCTATACAATAATAAATAAGTTAGATTAGAAACAAATGGGGCCAGGTGGTAGAATGTGGTTGAGTACACATGCTACAACACACAAGGACCCAGATTCAAGTCCCTGCTCCCCACCTGCAGGCATAAAGCTTCACAAGTGGTGAAGCAGTACTGCAGATGTTCTTCTCTCTCTTTCTCTATATCACAATTGAATTTTGTTAAATAGTTATGATACAGCTAGAAAACAACAGTAGGATAAGTACTTCTGATGTGGCTACATTAATAAATAATAGAACTCTAAGCTAGAGAAGTAAGAATAAAGAGTTTATGACTAGTAGGGAAAAAAGAGGAGTTTAAGGTTATATTTAATCTGAAGGATTGTATAATATGAGGACCATAGTGAGTGAGTTGTAGGAATAAATTCACTGCATCAGAGAATAGGGTAAATAATCTAAGATGAAAGATTGGATATGATTTCCCACAGCAATAGCTTTACTGGGTATAATAGTAACAGAAGTGATTATGAAAGAGACAGTACTGAACCGTTTTATCTTTTCTTTCTTCATCCATTTTAATATTAAAATTCAAAGTTCTTTGCCAGGCTAGCTTCACGGGTGAGAGAGAGACGACCAGGGACCCATGGCTGAGCTGGGAACACAGTTCAATCTTTATTGATGAGCGAGAATGCAGTGCAATCAATCTAATCTCCATTCATTAGAAAATCCTGTCCTTTATATCTCCTGAGGCGGAAGTGTCAGGAAGAGGAAGTATGTAGGATAGGAGGTGGGGAGAAGGAAAAAGCGCACGAACCAGTGGGGATTAAACTGTGGAAAACAGGATGTGACTAGGAGAGGGGTCGGAGTGGAAAAAAGTGCAAAACAGTGGGGATTAAACCAATTCAGGTCTCAAACAAAACAATGGTGATGTAAATAGACCACAGTGTTAAGCAATGCAAGCGAACCTAACATGATGATCAAAACAGAAGGGGTCTTAGAAGCAGAATTAGAAGGAGACCAACAGTACTTCATCACAATACAGGACCAATTCCTTTTTCTAGCTAGAAACTTGTATTTTTGCTTCTCTTTTCCCTTTTTTGGTCTTGAGAATAAATTCATGGAACTGATTATAATTGGAATTACATAGACAAATTCAGATTAATGTCATGAATAGAAAAGCATCTATCTTCTATTTTGTTTTCTCTCCCCCCCTTCTTTCGTGTAGTATGGGACAAAACGCTAGTTTACTTTGACTGTGATGCATAAGGCAAGATCTAGAGAAAAACAAAAAGCAGTTAAACTACTTAGAACACACAGCTGATATTGTAGAATTGACCAATAGTGTCAGCTATAACTGTTAATCACAGGGATCAAAACTAAGATTCTATCCTGTTAGTAAGGAAGAATCAGGCAGCTTATTCCTTTCCTCTACATTTTGTGTCTCAAGGCAGAAACCCTATAAGGTTATATTTAGCCAAATCTCCACCAAAACCTACCTTCCACAAAAATCAGTTCAATTACTACTACTACTACATCCTTATTTATGTGGCCCTTGCTATATATTACAGGTATCAAGAGTAGTAATTACATATTTTCCTGTTTGTTCAGTGAGCTGTGTGCCATTTGAGGGCAAGGGCTATGCCTGTTTTTCATCTTTGTAACCTCAAAGTCTAGCAAATGAAAGGAGTGATTTAATTTATTTTTGATGCCAAAAGAACATAACATCATGCTAATTGTTGGAAGCAACATGAATAAGACACTGTTGCTACCCATTTACAGACTTTACTGTACAACCACAAAACCGAAATACGAATGACAGCCAGGAAAATGGTGATGAGTACCAGTTCAGAAAAAAGACATCATTTTCTTTGAGATGGAAAAAAGAAGCAGACATTAGCACTGAGGAACCTTGCAGTCCAGATTCACAAAACTCACTCCCTGATGTTATCTGTACTTAGAGTTCTCATGACACCATACATGCATCATGTCACTACTAACCTACTCTGGATGGTCCAATTATCTACAAAATATGCAATAATCTAGCAGTCACTTTGAATTCTTACAACTTTATCAACTGTAACTATCCAATAGGTTACTGAGTTCTGTGAAACATATCTTACATATATTTTATGAACGTATTTATCCACTCTCCAACCCTGACATTGCCATCACTTATTTAGTTCAATCCTTTTCTATCTTGTGTACATTATTTTATATTTTTAAATTCCCTGTATCTTCTTTTTTCTCCAAACACTAGTCATGCAATAACTGTATCAAATATCAATTCTATTTACTTATTTTTTTAAAGATTTGTTTCTTTGCTAAGTGGGAGAGAAATCAGAGGACAAACCTGTTAGACACACACACACACACACACACACACACACACACACACACACACACCTATCGAAATTGTGCATTCCAAATACTAAGTTACTAAGTCACATCTTTGGCTGCATAAATATAGAAAAATTTATAATAAGTCTTTGTACAATTTTCCATAATAGCTGAACTGATTCATATTCCCACCAATAATGCACTGGGGTTTCCTTTTTTCCACACTCTTGCCAGCACTTGTTTCTTGTCTTTTAAATCAAGGCAATGTTTATAGGTGTGTGATGCTATCCTCCTGTGGTTTCATTTACATACCCTTAACAATAAATGCCAAACATCTTTTCTTGTGCCTGTTACTCAGGTGAAGATCTTCTGAGAAGTATCTATTTACATACTCTGTCCATATTTTATTAGGTTGCTTTTGTTTGAATTCTTTAAGTGTTTTGGAGAGTAATTACTTGTCAGAAGTATGAGTTGCAAATATCTTTTTCTATCAGTCTGTTGACTTTTTATTTTTTGTTGTGATTTCTTTTTTTTAACATAAGCTTTATAATTTGATATAGTGCCATTTTTCTTTTAGTTTTTCTTGCAGTTGGAATAGAATCCCCAGTGATGGCTGAGTACCACCTCAAGGGACATATCAGCTATGTTTTCTTCTAAGTATCTTAATATATACATTTGCTTTTAGTTCATTTTGAAATAGTTTTGTGTAAACCTTTAATTTTGAGGCTATCTTAATAAATAGTGGATATCTTAGTCTCAGGGAATGACCCAATGGGAAATTTAGCAAAGTCCTAGGTCATATATTTTAGATAACTGGCTTTTCATCTGCCTAATATTTATAGAAATAGAAGACCTATGGTTCATAATGGGTAATTTATCCAGTGTTCTAATTTTTTATTTTAAAAAACTGAAAAGAGGGTTCAGTCGGTAGCCGCGGGTTAAGCTCATATGTCACGAAGTGCTAGGACAGGTGTAAGGATCCTGGTTCAAGCCTCGGTTCCCCACCTGCGGGGGGGGGGGGGGTCACTTCACCAGTCTGTCTTTCTCTTCCCCTCTCAGTCAACCCTCCTCTCTTGATTTCTCTCTATTCTATCCAACAACAATGACAGCAATGACAACAATGATAATAACGACAACATCAAAGGCAACAAAATGGGAAAAAAAAGGCCTCCAGAAGTAGTAAACTCATAATGCAGGCACTGAGCCACAGAAATAACCCTGGAGGCAAAAAAAAAAAAAAAGGTGAAAAGACAAGCATAGCTAAATGTGCAATTTTAAGAAAAGCAAGAAAAAAACATTAAGGGTAAAATAGGAAAATGTTTAATTGTTATGCTTTCAAAATAACTTACATGAGTAAAGATAAAGCTCACTGGAGAGATCATATACCTAGTTATATAGCGCCCAGAATCAATCCCTGACATCATATAAAAGTGCCATGACATTGGGGTACACTTTGGCATTGTAGTTTCTCTTTTGCTTGCTTTGTTTCTAATTGAATGAAAAAGTTTGCCTGGGAGTGGCTGGGAGTGCAAAAAGAGAATCTAGTTTTGCAAAAGATAAAAATAAATAAATAAATAGTGCTGCTGGGTGATGGCACATGTGGTTGAGAGCACTATATAATGCACAAGAACTCTGGTTCAAGCCTCCAGTCCACACCTGCAGTGGGAAAGCTTTGAGAGTGATGAAGAAATGCTGCAGGTGGTTTTCTTTCTCTCTTCCTCTCTATCTTCCCCAACCCTCTCAATTTCTGGCTGTCTCTATCCAATAAATAAATATAACAAAAAATTTTAAATTATGTAAAAGAATAATAGTTAAATATTATGTTTTCCATGAAGTAGACTAAATATTAAAAAGTTCATATGGAAACAAGATTTTGTAATTACTATCTTATTAGGTGTAAATATTTATAGATAAGTAAAACACAGTGAAAACTTTTTTGTAAGACATTATGTTATTAAGCAAGACAATCCAAAAATTATGGTGTATAAACAGATTTCACTCATAGATAATAAGCAATGAGTCAATATTTTCAAGGAATAGGATCAGTATAGGACCACACCTTGCATGCCAGAAACAATTTTACAACTAAATCTTTATTCATGCTTCAACTTTAACAATATATAACCCCGTGTACCTCTTGGGTGCAGAGTGACATACCAGCAGAGCCTGTATGACACCATCAAAACGTATTAATAAAACAAGTTTTTGCGTGTTAGACTGATAAAACAACAACTTAAAGTGACTGATGACTAAATGATTTAATTATCTTTCAAATATCTCTCCACTTAACACACTTTTGTGGAGACTATGCCACGACATAATAAGCACTTCATAGCCATAATACACCCCTGTATCTCTTGACATGAGTGGAAAGGCTTGCCCTCATTATAAGAGGATCAAGTGTGCTCCTCTTCCCTATTGGAATTTTTTTATATTTTTCTAACATCAGAATTCTAGAAATGAACCTAGTTATCATTCAGCAATCCCTCTCCTTGAGATTGACAAAGGGGGGAAAAAACGCCTGTAGAAAAAAAATTAGGAGAAGATTTAATACTGGTCTTTCTCTCACTCAAAAGTAAAAAACAAAAACAAAAACAAAAAAACCTGGAGTGGTGAAAAATCAGCAGCAACAACAAATATCAAAAACACTTTCTCAAACATGAGACTTAATAAGTTTATGTGTGAACATACTCAGTCCTACTTATGGTGTTTATTTTGAGCTAATTCAGAAAATGTTAATATTTCCAAGGCATAACAACTTGAAATGTCTATATACTACTGGATATATATGTATATATATATGGTGCTAACTTAGGGAGACAGTAAGGAAATCTTACAATATGTGCTTAACCCAGTATGCTGGCTGGCCCCCAGGAAATCTTTATAATAACAGTAAGTATAAAACAGTACCCTTGGGAGTTGGGCGGTAGCACAGCGGGTTAAGCGCACATGGTGCAAAGCTCAAGGACCGATGTGAGGAACCTGGCTCGAGCCCCCAGCTCCTCACCTACAGGAGAGTCACTTCACAGGCGGTGAAGCAGGTCTGCAAGTGTCTATCTTTCTCTCCCCCCTCTGTCTTCCCCTCCTCTTTCCATTTCTCTCTGTCCTATCCAACATCGACGACATCAACAATAATAACTACAACAGCAATAAATACAACAAGGGCAACTAAAAGGAAATAAATAAATATTAAAAAATTAAAAAAAAAACAGTACCCTTTTCTTACTGGTTCTGCACTTCAAATTTATTGAAGATCAGGTAAGAGCCAGTGTTTTTAGGGTGTTATAGATATACACTTTTGTATTCTTACCCATAGAAGTATTGTAAGATGTCATATTTTGAGATATCATAATTTCCCTGACACTTTAAAATTGATTGTTTCTCCTTTAAAGAAGGATAAACTGTAGATAAGAATAACGAGTTGTTCTTTACTAAACTTATGAAAAAAATTGTTACATTCATGTGATTAGAGCTCTGAAATACTAATATATACATATATGTGTGTATATGCTGATTGCACAAGTCAGAATCTTATATAAATGTCTATCTGAAATATTCTTTTAGCTCCCACCCCCCCAAAAGATATTTCTGGTAAAGTGATTCACTCATAGGAGAGGCTTTTGGGGTCAGATTGTGAATTAGCTTTAAAACAGATTCCTAGAGAAAATCTAGTGTGTGAAATGGAAGGAACAATGCTACCTGTCCTTTACAGAAGTCTATTCCAGATATCATGTGGAAAGAGAAAAACAAAAACCAAATTAAACAAACAAACAAAAAACCCTAAAGTTGTCATAGGTCATTATTTTTTCCAATAAAAGGAAGACTGCCTAAGATTAAGCAAATGTAGGTAAGAGTCCCAGGGTAGAAAAAAAGAGATCTGGGAACCCTAGCTTATATTTGTAGATTCTCCTTCCTTCTTTTTGAAGGAAATTGAACTTAAGTCAGTTTAACTATCCTCTCCTTTCTTCTATCTGATGTTCTTTGTACTAGACTTTTCAAAATTGGTGTGCCTGAGGCTAGAATGTGTGAGTTTCTCAGAAACCCAGATTGTCTCTCATGTGATTAAAAAGTGTGTATTATAAATAAATTTCTCTTCCTTTTTTCTCTCATTAATCTGCTTCTCTGCTTGTATTACTATTAGACTGGATGACAATTAATCTGATTACATATTCATCAAAATACTTGTATATTGACTTGTGATATAATATGACAAAAATACATGAGGTTACATGAGGGCTGCTAAACAGGACACCTTCTGTTACTAATGAGAGTGATGCACTCATGGAATCAAAAACATCTAGGTAAGTAGAATTGCTGTATTCATTAATGACTACTAAAATAATCAAGACTTGCTCTTTCTACCCCTGGACTCTTGTTTACATTTGCTTAATCTTAGGCAGTCTTCCTCTTGTTGGAAAAAATAATGACCTATGACAACTGTAGTTTTTGTGTGGCAGCAAGAATTCTACCACTGAAGCACCAGTGCTTCCAGACGACTGTAGTTTTTGTTTTGTTTTCTTTTTCTTTTTCCACATTTGCCACCAACCTGCTCTTGGTGCTTACAGGACAAATCTACCATTCAGGTAGTCATTCCCCACATCCCTTTTATTTTCTTTCTGTTTTATTTGACAGGTGAGAGAGAGAATTTGAGATGGGAATGGGAGATAGATGATAGATAGATAGATAGATAGATGATAAATACGCTGAGAGACAGAGAGCAGACACTAGTACCATAGTTGTACCACTAATGAAACATCTGTCCTGTAGGTCGAGGGGAGTGAAGGCTTGAATTTAAATCTTTGTGTAGGGTAATGTGAGTGACACCCAGCCCAACAGCTGTTGTTTCTATTTGACTAGGTTTGCTTATAGTTTCAGGAAAAATCCCAGGGTTGAAGATAACTTTTGTTCAACTGGCTCATAGGTCCAGTTATGGAGCAAAATATGTCTCATCCATTAACAATTTGGTGGGTTTAGTTTTCCAAATGAAAACTGAGCTGCTCTAGGGCCAGGACAGGTAGTGGCACTCTGGTTAAGCACTCACATTACAGGTTCAAGCTCCGGGTTCCCACCTGCAGAGGGAAAGTTTCATGAGTGGTGAAGCAGGTCTGCAGGTTTCTCTCTAGCTCTCTCCCTCTCTCCCTCTCTCCCTCTCCCATCCTTCTCAATTTCTGATGGTCTGTGTACAATAAATAAAGATAATACAAATAAAATAAAATAAACATTCATAAAAAAAGAAAGTTGAACTGATTTTACCAAAACCAAGATGAAAGAGATAACATAATCCAAAATAAAGCAAATATGCCCTATTTGTGGATAATTTAAATTTTCACTACAGTTGTAGTGAATGATTGTCTTTAAGGTTGATAACCGTGACTGAATCTTGACAATGAAACTACATTTTAGTACACTATCAATAAAAGTTATCTAATAATATTAGATAATTTTGAGGATCCATCTCCAATTTTTTTTTCAGCCTTCTCTTCATGTTTCCAATCATTGCTTTCTTAACTATATTCTATATTTCTTGCATTTTGTCCTGTGACCATTCTAATATAAATAAGGCCTATGAGATCCCACCAGTCACTTCACAAACATGAACTTGGAAGTGTAAAGAACTTAATGCCCTGCAGAGCAGTCTTTGATCAATGGAGCAGCCAGGAATACAGATAAATACTCCCCTTTTCTATCCCTAAGTGGAAAATTCTTAGGATACCTGTGGGACTCAGCTCCAGCTGCCCACACAGTGACCAATTTGCTGGGATACCTTGACTAGATTGAATTTCTCCTCTCTAGATGAACTTTTCCATCTTTCCTACTCTTATTCCCTGATGTCACTTCCCCAAACAAATTACTTTATGAAAGTCCTGTTCACAGTTTGTGTTCTCTGGAGCAAACCCAGACCATGACAGCCACTATATTTAAAATAATATAAAAAGGCTTCAAAAAGTTAGAAATTGCCAATATTTATTTATCACATATGTGATGTCAGACTCTTACAAAATATTGTGAATGATATATAGTCCATTAAATTTTAAAACGGATATTATTGTTTCCATGGTATGAATGGGGTATTATACCATAGTAGTGCTGTTGTGAAAATGTCCACCTTTCTTAATTCTATATTCATGGAAAGATTTATTTCACTGAATCCCCTGCAATTGGGCATGGTCATTAAAGACAGTTCCTGATTGCCAATGCTCCCTTCCCACTGTCACACTTTAGAGGCCAGAGATTCCATTTGACTTCCATTGAGAACAGAACAACCAGATTCAATCCCTTAGACACTTGACTATGGACATATAACATGAGAGAGAATAAACATTACTTTTACTGAAGCTACTGAAATTTTTGGGCAGTTTGCCTCTTCAACTTACTTCAGACTCTCCCGACTATGGTATGGATTATTTGAACCTGTTGGGGCACAGAGGAAAGTCTATGGCTTCTTCTTGGACTAGCAACATAATTAAAACAATACTAGAAGGGTCAACAAAGGAAAGATGCATTATATAATGTGCATGAGGTAGTTATAATGATTAACCAAACCATTTATAGAGGAACAAGAGAATTATCATTAATAATTATGACCTGCCTCTGGGAGTTGAGGATAGGGGAGGGAGCTTATGATGCCAGATAGAGAATGGGGGTTTGGCAAGTAATGATTGCTTCCTTTACACTGTCAAAAAGAAAATAAGTCCTGACACTTTGATAAGGGGCAGATAGTGGCTTATCTGGAGACTCCATGGACTGCATTCTTCTTAGCTGAAAATAACCCACATACCAAAGAGGAGTTTCTGGAAAATATAGTTCCGAGAATCTTGGGGTTTGGGGTATTTTAGATGAAGGAGTCTGTATCTAGGAATCACCTTTTTAATAACTATAAAATTCTCTCAGGTCTTAATTCAGACATTGTAGCAGATCAAATTTAAGTAGTTGGAAAATTGTTGACATCTCTCCAAAACAACAGAAGACTTCACACTAGGCCAGAAACAGGAATGTTTGGCAAGACTAGAGTGCTGAAGTTTGATTATATATCAATAGGTGTAGTCAAAAGTTTGGTTAGAGGAGTAACCTAAGTTATGCTTAGTAAAATAAGATTGGAGCCAAATTAGGGAGGATTTGGATGTCAGTCTAATCTTTTTTTTTTTTTTTTAATTTAAAGGTCAATGTGAAGTTATTAAGGTTATTTTTTGAAGCAAAAAAATAAAATATAAACTGAATCTCTCTGAACTATGATTCGTACCTGGAAAAGATCAGTTTGACTTCAATGTTTAAGATGGACTAGAGGAAGAGTGAATTACAACAAGAAATTCAGAGATGCAATCCATGACGTCTGAAATTCATTTGTAGTAACAATAATAGAACAATTATAGAGGAGAAAGTAATGCAGGGGACTTTTCTACTGAATTTGGAGAAGAAAGTACAATAGATAAGAAATTAATTGATATAAACAATTAAAGGGTTAATTCTGTCTAGAAAAATAAGTTGTGGAGAGTTATTATTACAAAAACTGGTAATATAGCAGAAGGGTAATGAAGTATCAAATAAGATATACCCGAGCCTAGGAGACAATTCAGTAGTAGGGTGCAGGATTTGGAAGACTGAGGCCCCATATTTGATCATTGATGCCACATAGATCAAAGATGGGCTACTCTGGCTTCTAGTAAAAACTAAAAAGGAACATGTTAAAAAATTTCAATTGGAAATCAGGATGCAAGTTAAGACTAAAAATGTAGAAATTTTACTTAATGTCATAAGTTTAGCTTTTGTGTTATTAAATGAGTGGACAAAGAATGAATCAAAGCAAGGTGTTTTGTTTCTCCTAGGGTCCTATAAAAGAGATCTCTTAGGGATATGCCAAGGCATACAAAAGCATCTATTCAAAAAGACCTATTTATATTTATGTTTACAGCAGGGCCATTTGTAATAGCTCACACATGGAAACAACCAAGATGTATGGTTAAGAATATATATATACTCATATATTCCTTTAATTTACATTACATCTGACCATTTTAAAATTATTATAGATATTCATATTTACCCTACAGTGGAATATTACTTAGCTGTAAGAAATAAATTGTCTCATTTGTCATATCTTGAATGAAACTTGAAAAAATCATGTTAAATAAGATGTCAGAAGAAGAAGGATGAATAATATCGAATAGTCTCACCTATAAGTAGAACATAAACAAGAAGAAAAGAAAAAGGATCCCAAGTTGAGATTTGGACAGGGTTTGGTATATTGTAGCAAAGCAAAAGACTCTGGGGAGATGGGATGAACTTTTAAGCACGAAGTCCTGAGTTTGATCTAGAGTAGTATTCTGGTACCCTCTCACTGTCCCTATAAATATGTAAGTAAATCTAAAGAAAAATAGTAAATTCCCCTTATTAATGTAAGAACTATGATGCATGCTACTAATTGTTAAATCACTGGAAATGAAAACCCACCAAAAGCAACTCTGTTTTCTACTGTTTGCTATAATAGCACCTTAAAAATATACTTCCTACTGTCATATTTATTTCTTGGTCATACTTAAAACAACATTTTCCTTTTTCTACTTTATCTAAGAAATAGTTGTCTGTAGTGAAGACCTTTGCTAGTTAATTAGACTCAGTCTTACAGGTCTAAAAGGGGTAGTGTTTAAAAGAACAGGATAGCAAACACGGAGGTGCCATTGCATGGAAGATACAAGAGAGATAGTCAAAAAAGAACTCTTATTGTCAAACATCCACTAAAAATCAATATACACTCCTTTGTTTTACTGTTGTTCTACCAAGTTCCACCATCATTGCTCCTATTTATAAAATATGCTGACCTGTGAAGATTATCTTCATAGATATCTGAAAGCTCTTTTCATATGTGTACTTGTGTATATGGGTGAGTAGGTGGGTGGGTAGGTAGGGGATGGGGAAATAGTAATCTCTGCTATTCTAACAAATACCCATTAAATTCTGCTGGAAAACAGCTAGTATCAAGTCTCACTTAGGGACTACATACAACCAAGCAACGTAAAGTTAGAGCTAAGCTAGGATCAAGTCTCACTCAGGTACATAATTTCATGTTAAATATTCCATCTTGAACCTTACAATGAAGTTGAAAAAGGAAATAATTCATAGAATATCCTTAAATGCTTTGTAACCTTACTACAAGTAGTACTTGTAGTTTGTATTTGATACACATATTCCAGAATAACGTGGTGAAATGAGAACCCACTGCTGTGAAAGTCTGAGACCCACTGTCTAAAGGATCTAAATCTAAATCTGGAATTCTATGTTTCTTTCTACCATATCTTCCTAGTGTGCCTCTTTGAGAAGACCATTTCAAATTTCAGCTATGGAGAAGTGATTTCTTTTAGCTTGGAACTTCAGAGGCTTGTATTAAATGACCATATATATCTCCTATTCAAAGGGTAAAAATTATTTAGATTATTTTTAGTTATGTGTAAAATTTGGGATAAATTTTGAGACCTTGTTCAAGTTGCAAACTCTTAAATAATATAAACTAGGAAATATATATATATATATATATACTTAATTTTTATTAGTGATTTAAGATTATAAGATAACAGGGGTGAAATTTCATACAATTCCCACAACCAGAGTTCCATGTCCCATCCCTTCCATTAGAAGCTTCCATAGGGGGTCAGGCGGTGGCTCAGTGGGTTCAGCGCATGTGGCGCAAAGCACAGGGACCAGTGTAAGGATCCCGGTCGCCGGCTCCCCACTTGCAGGGGAGTCGCTTCACAGGCAGTGAAGCAGGTCTGCAAGTGTCTATCTTTCTCTCCCCTCTCTGTCTTCCCCTCTTCTCGCCATTTCTCTCTGTCCTATCCAACAACGAACAACATCAACAATGGCAATAATAATAACCACAACAAGGCTACAACAACAAGGGCAACAAAAAGGGGGAAAAATGGCCTCCAGGAGCGGTGGATTCATGGTGCAGGCACCGAGCCCAGCAATAACTCTGGAGGGGAAAAAAAAAAAAAAAAGAAGCTTCCCTTTTCTTTATGCCTCTGGTTGTATGGACCAAAATTCTTTAAGGGGTGCAGAAGATGGAAGGTCTGGATTCTGTAATTGCTTCTCCACTGGATATGGACATTGGCAGGTCAATCTATACCCATAGCCTGTTTCTCTCTTTCCTTTGTGGGTAGGTCTCAGGCTATTGATGTGAGAAAGATGACCCAGGAACCAAGTGCATGCTGGTGAGGCCGTTCTAATCTTTATTCATCCAAGTGCCCCAGAGTCAGCAGCAGCACACCGGATTAAGCTCACATGGCGCAAAGCCCAAGGCTCAACAGCCAGCATCTCCTCTCAGTCTGCCTGAGTGCTCTGGAGCCCGGAAAACGAAAATCCAAGTCGGAACCAGAAGTGGCTTGATGATACCATACATGGTTAGGAAAGGGGCAGAGAAAGGTAAAAGGGGACTAGGAAAGATAGGAACTTCCTTAGTAACTGTGCAAGGGGTTTAACTGTAGGATTAATAATACCCCTGAGGCAGGGAGGGTCTAGAGAGTAGGAAAAGACTACATCAAATGAGCAGAATGGGTGGGGAAATAGGGAGGAAACCTTAAGTTATTTGTTAGACAAAGCAGAACATTGATATGTAGGTAATAAGAGATTAGGCCATTATATCAAGGAATGCAGGGTGAAGCAGGGAATCTGGCCTAATGTTTTAAGGAATGCTGAGCCCCTAGAGGCAGAAAAATGCAGTTTCTGGAGACAGGGAGTGGCTGACAGGGAAGCTAAAACTGAGACCCATACTTCCTCCCCAGCTCAACCTTAGTAAGAGGGAGTCTGACAGGTAGATTCATTTCCTCAGTTCCCCATTTTTCAATGGGAAAAGCCTCACCATGCTCAACCTGGTTCTCACAGTATTCCCAGCAGGTAGGGCTCTGGAAAGGTGAAACTCAGGGACACATTGGTGAGGTTGTCTGCTCAGGGAAGTCAGGATGGCATGGCATTATGGTAGCTTCTGCAACTTGTTGGCTGAAAAATGGTAAGATATAAATTTGGACAAATAGTTTAATAAATAGGAACCCAAAGGTAAGAATAAAGCAGATGAAGCTAAGGATATTCATGTAAAAAGATGAGAAATATAAAATTAAAATATTTTCTTAAATATCCACATGAATAAAAATTATGACCCCAGTAGCTCTCCTAAACATATCATAGATAATATTGACCTACTAACTAGAAATCACAAACAAACCCAGGTAAATTACATGGGATTATTTTGTCCTAGCGATAATTAAAGTGACACACTAGTAAGAACAAAAATAATCTTCCTGTAGGAAAAAAGGAGAGATGTTTGTCAGGCCTAATTGTATGTGTGATATTTGATGGTTTTCCTACTAAGCTAAATAAACCACAGGTAAAAAGGGAAAGTATCAAAGAAAATAATTCAGTACTTGATTCACCTCATGTTTCTGTTTATGCAGACAAATCTACTGTGAAATGTAGAACAGAATACATTTCCAAGTTTAATGCAGAATTTTAGATAGCAATACAAAATTTGATAGCAATGAAAAGCTAATGTAAACATTTACAAGAGTCTAATCTGTTATGATAGTCGTGATACTGCTCAATAAGGTTTAACTTATTAAAATTCTACATTTGCCATTTGAATTTTGACAAGTTCTTAAAAATATCATGACTATTATGACTGCAATTCTCATAACTTCTGGGAATTTTAACCTTTTATTTCACTTTTTTAATGACATGGGTAGTTACATAAACCAGAAACATATGAGAGCTCTGAACTCCAAAAGAAACTACAAATCTTAAACAGAGGTATTTACTTCTACTAGGACTTAGTTGTAAGCAAACTCTAGCTTGGTGGTCTCCAAAGAAGGTTTTTGGAGCCATGCATTTCCTTTGCAGCATTGGTATAGAATGTCAACCAGAAGTGATCAAACTAAAATCTTAAAATCTCTGGTCCCAAGTTAAACTTCCAGAAGGCTAATTTGGAAATTAGACTCTAATGGGACTGATTATGTACTCACATTTTCTTCATTTGTTGCAAAGGCATGTAGAGAATGTACTTATCAGTAGAGCCAAGCATAGATAAAACTACAAAAAAATATTCTTTCTTAGGTGAGATATATCAATTTAAGCACTGCAAAACAAGACACCTAGGGAAAGACTTTAAAGAAGCAAATATATAGAAATTATAATTAGACTTAATCGAGAAAATTCCCGCATATTATTACATCTCTATGCATACATGCACATAATGTGGTATTTATTTATGTGATATGTATGTGTGTACGATATGTCCCTAATGTACATTAAATTTCTAATGTTCATATCAGGTCTATTTTTAAAATAGCAGAACACTATATCGCCAATTATCTCTGACATAAAGACTACAAATGGATGTTTTTTGACATGATCCTATCATATCTAATGTTTCTTTCTAGATTTCTTTGAATCTATAAATACGGAATAATAGATAGGGTAGACTACAAATGTATGTTTTTGACATGATCCTATCATATTTAATGTTTCTTTCTAGATTTCTTTGAAACTATAAACAAGGAATAATAGATAAGGTTCTGAACAAAATAAAACAGTTGGAAGCATTTTCTGTAGAAAGAGAGAACTATGATTTTTATCACTGAAGCACAACTGAGGGTATATTTTCTTTAAATAAGAATATTTTGCCTAGTGATAATAACCTCTTTGCAAAAATATTTTTTTCTTTTATATGTCAATATAATGTTTTGTTATGGTCAGAATTCCTCTAAGCACGTGCTGGGCTATGAGATATATTGAATAACATGATTTTTTTTATGTTGAAGATTTCTGTGTTGTAAAGAAAACTGATCTCTTTCAAAGGTCAATGTGATACCACCATTCCTGCCTCTCTAATACTTTAATGGATGGAATTCTTTTTTCAAATACTGGGTGCTTTTTTAGAAAATAGAATTAGGACTTTGATGGGTAGAAAAAATGTTCACTGAAAGTCAAATATTTGTATAATGGAGAAATAAAAAGTGATTATTTTACTGGATGGTTTTATTTGTTTGCCAGAAAGACACCCTTGATATTTATTTTATTTTGGTAGCCAAATCCACTGAAATCAAGGCTCTTATTAAAATGTTCATTCCTCTTATTGATGCAAAACATAAATAAGGAAGAGAAGCTATAGCTTATTATAAAATACACTTTCTTTTCTTGCAATACACTTTTTGTCATTATTTCCTTATATAGGGATTTAAGTAAATACTTAATAGTGAAGCACTTTTATAACCTATATGCTAGGCAGTGAAATTCAGCATAGTGTATGATAGAGCCAAGTTTATAAAAGTTTTTTTCTATTAGTCAGTTACACTGTGCTTATTTCTTCAACATTAGGGAATAATTATATTCTCAGAAGAAATACATTACATAACAATGAAAGGAAATTACTATAGACAAATCTTTTCCAATTATCCACATACTATCACAAGGATTCACTTTTATTTTATACATTTAGGAAAAATTAGCTTGAGAAACTTCATGAAACAAAGGTTTTCCATATATTACCCATGGAGAATTCTATAATATGTCCTGGATAAAGGCTAGAAATAGAATTTTGGTCTTTATGATGTTACTCATAAAGGAATGAATTCTAAATTTGAATTTTTATGAAAATATTATAAACAAATTGATGCCAATCCTTTTTATTTGGTTATTTCAAATTAAAACCAGTTTATTTACTAATGAGAGAAATAAACTTTCTCTGTTATATGGGCCTCATAGGATAAAACTTGGGATCTTAAGTTTTGTGTTCTATTACTGCATCACTTTTATTTCACAATCACCCCTATATTTCCTTTTTAAAATTCTGTAATAGTCTTTTCTTCTGCTCTTGGTCAAAGACATCATAAAGAATAGAAAATGTGACATTCTCTCTTGTCATTTGCTCTAAATATGAACAGTAAAATAGAAGGCTCATATAAACCTTGTATTATACTGGAGAAACAGATAATATAATCACCTGAAGGTTCTAATAGATTTAAAATCATTTTAGATAGGAAGAAATTCTGGCATGTTGTAATATTAAACAACTCGAGGGGGCTGGCAGTAAAGCATCCAGTAGACTGCAGAAGCTCCCTGACCTCAACTCACCTGCAGAAATGAAACATCACAAATGGAGAAACAGTGCTCTGGATGTCTTTGTTTCTCTCCTCACTTCTCCCTCACTCTTTCTATTACTTATATCTCTATAAGAAAAGCAAAGACTTTATTGCTTACCACTCTACTATATTGTTCAATAATAACCAGGAGTTTTATGCTGGACTTTTTAGGGTTCTGTACATATACAATATAGTAAAGTGGCAGTCTACAAAATCAGTATACAAAAAACAATGGCATTCTTCTATGCAATTAATGAATTATAAGAAGCAAATATCCAGAAATAAATTTCTATCCATAAAGCAGGAAAACATCAAATATCTGGGAATCAAATTAGCAGAGGAAGCGAAGGACTTATACATTGGAAATTATGGCTTACTCTTTAAAGAAATAAAGACACAGGGAGTCGGGCTGTAGTGCAGCGGGTTAAGCGCAGGTGGCGCAAAGCACAAGGACCGGCATAAGGATCCCAGTTCAAAACCCGGCTCCCCACCTGCAGGGGAGTTGCTTCACAGGCGGTGAAGCAGGTCTGCAGGTGTCTATCTTTCTCTCCTCCTCTCTGTCTTCCCCTCCTCTCTCCATTTCTCTCTGTCCTATCCAGCAACAACAACAATAACTACAACAATAAAATAACAAGGGCAACAGAAGGGAATCAATATAAAAATAAATAAATAAGTAAAAATAAAATTAATAAAAAAACAACTAAAAAAAAGAAATAAAGACACAAAGAAATGAAAAGACATCCCATGCTCATGTACTGGAAGAATTAATATCATCAAATTGACCATCCTATGCAGACAGCCATATATAGATTAAATACAATCCCTATAAAGGTACCAACAAAATTATTTAGGGGAATAGAACAAAGTTACAAAAATGTGTCTGAATCAAAAAATCCAGGATTGCCAAAGAAATCTCTAGATAAAAGTAAAGACTGGAGGCATTACATTTACAGATAGAGCTACTGTAATAAAAAATTCCTGGTACTAGAACCAAAATTATCACAGGGGAATAAGATGAAGTTCCAGAAATAAGCCCCACATCTGTGACCATAATAATTAAATGGCAAAAAGAGAGTCTCTTCAACAAATGATGGTGAGCAAATTGGATTGAAGCATGCAAGAGGAGGAAATGTAACCAGCACGTATCATCAAGCACAATAGGCAACTCTAAATGGATCAAAGACAAGAACATTAGGCCAAATACTATCAAATCCATAGAAGAAAATATTGGCAGGACTCTTCATGATCTATGATTCAAAAAACAGCCTCAAGGATTCAAATCCAACAGCAACAAAAGCAAAAATAATTCAATTGGACTACATCAAACTGAAAAGCTTCTGCACAGAAAAAGTTATCCCCACTCAAACAGAAACTCATTCTACAGTATAGGAGAAGATCATTAAACAAAAGACTCAAATAAAGGGCTAATAATAAAAATACAAAAAGAGCTCAGTAAGCTTAGCAAAACAACAAACAAACAACAAAAAAACAAGTGAAGCAAATTCATTAAGACATGGATAGTGGGGGTTGTATTGTTAAATGGGAATCTGGGGAATGTTATGCATGTACAAATTATTGTATTTACTGTTGAATGTAAAACATTAATTCCCCAATAAAGAAATAAATTATTTAAAAAAAAAAGACATGGATAGAAATTTCACTGAGGAAGAGATCTCCAGAGAGCCAACAGATATCTGAGGAGCTCAAAGTCACTGATCATTAGAGAAATGCGAAGACAACAATGAGATACCACTTTATACCTGTGAGAACGGCATACAACAGAAAAGATAGAAACAACAAATGTTGGAGAGGATGTGGAGGAAAAGTGACACTTTTGCACTTCTGGTGGAAGTGTAAAGTGGACCAACTACTGTGGAAAGCGGTTTGGTGATTTCTCAGCACATTAGAAATGACTTACCCTATGGCCCAAAAGTTCCTTTCCTGGGGACATACCCAAAGGAAATAAAAAACACTTATCAAAAGAGATCTATGTATACCTATATTCATTGAAGCATAATTTTTAATTGCCAGAGCCTGGAAGCAACCAAGTTGTCCAACATCAGATGAATGACTAAAAATACAGTGGTATATATACTAATAAAATTTTATACAGCTGTCAGAAATGATGAAGTCATTTCCTTTGTGTTATCTTGAATGAAACTTGAAGATTTGTTAAGTGAGATAAGCTAAAAGGAGAAGGACAAATACTGCAATGATATCACTTATAAGTGGGAATATATAGGGAAATGGAAGGAAGGAACAAAGTGAAATTTGGACTGGACAAGGTGTATTATATCAAAGCAAAGGATTCTAGGGAAGGTGGGGGAGGGATGAGTTTTCCATAGTGAACTAAGTTCACAAAAATGTTTTAATGTTATATACTAATGGAACACCCCTATGCTGAGTTAACAAGTCACCTATCCTTGATTTTTGTTGCATTAAAACATCAAATTGAAAAGCTTCTGCACATCCAAAGAAACTATTAAACAAACACAGAGACCCCTCACAGAATGGGAGAAGATTTTCACATGCCATACATCAGACAAGAAACTAATCACCAAAATATATAAAGAGCTCAGCAAACTTAGCAACAAAAAAGCAAATGACCCCATCCAAAAATGGGCAGAGGATATGAACAAAACATTCACTACAGAGGAGATCCAAAAGGCTAACAAACATATGAAAAACTGCTCTAGGTCACTGATTGTCAGAGAAATGCAAATTAAGACAACATTAAGATACCACCTCACTCCTGTAAGAATGGCATACATCAAAAAGGACAGCAGCAACAAATGTTGGAGAGGATGTGGAGACAGAGGAACCCTTTTACATTGCTGGTGGGTATGTAAATTGGTACAGCCTCTGTGGAGAGCAGTCTGGAAAACTCTCAGAAGGCTAGACATAGACCTTCCATATGATCCAGTAATTCCTCTCCTGGGGTTATACCTCAAGGACTCCGTAACACCCAACCAAAAAGAGGTGTGTACTCCTATGCTCATAGCAGCACAATTCATAATAGCTAAAACCTGGAAGCAACCCAGGTGCCCAACACCAGATGAGTGGCTGAGAAAGCTGTGGTATATATACACAATGGAATACTATGCAGCTATCAAGAACAATGAACCCACCTTCTCTGACCCATCTTGGACAGAGCTAGAAGGAATTATGTCAAGTGAGCTAAGTCAGAAAGATAAAGATGAGTATGGGATGATCCCACTCATCAACAGAAGTTGACTAAGAAGATCTGAAAGGGAAACTAAAAGCAGGACCTGATCAAATTATAAGTAGGGCACCAAAATAAAAACCCTGTGGTGAGGGGTAGACATGTAGCTTCCTGGGCCAGTGGGGGGTGGGAGTGGGTGGGAGCGATGGGTCACAGTCTTTTGGTAGTGGGAATGGTGTTTATGTACACTCCTAGCAAAATGTAGACATATAAATCAGTAGTTAATTAATATGAGAGGGGGGAAATCAGTTGTATGTCTCAAAGTTTTTCAAAACACAAACTGAATCTTTTTAATATATAGGCTGTATATTTGATATGCGGACTCTCTCATAAGCCTAGACCAAGTAGATTAGAAGCATCCAATAGCACAGCTATATACAAGATACAGGATACTGTACAGCAAACCATAACAAAAGGACTTTTCAAAGTTAACCCAATTACCAAATAATGTGATGATAACATTAACTATCGATTGTCTTTTTGAACCCTAAGACAGCAGGAACCTCACATCTCCACTGTAGAGCCCCTACATCCCCCAGTCCTGGAACCCTTGGATAGGGCCCACTTTCCCGTATGCGTCTCCCAATCCATAATATTGCATCCACCGATCACAACCTAACCAACGCAACGATTGCCACCTCAACATGCTTCACCTCAGACTGTGTCCAGAGACTTCACGTGTAGAATGACAACCCTTCAGCTTCATTACTCGGGTGAGACCTTTCCTTTTATAGTACACTAATTTCATCTCAGGTAGTTCACTTTCTAACAAAGTCCTAAAACCTAGATATACACCAGTTTCTGTGAGAGAGAGCTTATGTGCACACATATCCATAAACTACTGTAAAATATATACCTGAAAGCAGAAGTACACTAGAGTTTGCAGTGAGTACCTCCCTAACACTTCCTCTCCACTATTCCAAGCTTTGGGTCCATGATTGCTCAACAATTTGTTTGGCTTTGTTGTTAACTCTCTTTTCAATCACCAGGTTCCAGATGCCATCAGGATGCTGGTCAGGCTTCCCTGGATTGAAGACCCCACCAATGCGTCCTGGAGCTCTGCTTCCCCAGAGACACACCCTAATAGGGAAAGAGAGAGGCAGACTGGGAGTATGGACCGACCAGCCAATGCCCATGTTCAGCGGGGAAGCAATTACAGAAGCCAGACCTTCTGCCTTCTGCAACCCTCAATGACCCTGGGTCCATGCTCCCAGAGGGATAGAGAATGGGAAAGCTATCAGGGGAGGGGGTGGGATATGGAGATTGGGTGGTGGGAATTGTGTGGAGTTGTACCCCTCCTACCCTATGGTTTTGTTAATTAATCCTTTCTTAAATAAAAAAAAATTTAAAAAAACATTATGTTAAAAATAAAAAAAAAGCCACTAGGAATGATGAATACTTATGCAGGCATCAAGCCCCAGTGATAACTCTGATGGTGAAAAAAACCAAAATGAACAACTCAATAAAACATTTGAATAGGTCATGATATCAAGAACATAGTATAAATTAGTGTTATTGAATGCATCTATAAATGCATTGATGTTTAAAACTTATTTATGAAGTTGAAATTATGCATTTTATATTAATAAATATAGTCTAGGTATATGTAATATTTACTATATATAATATTTGTGTTATATATGCTATAGTATATATAATATTAATGTTATATGTTTTCTATTTTTATATATTATATATATGTTTTATGGATTATGTATAATCTATGTGTGAATAATAAATGATATTAATAGTGATATTATAAGTATATTAGAGTATATCTATCTATATATATATCTGTAACATAAAAAATTAATGTTTTTTCAAAACGAACACAACAAAAAATATTATTTTTGATAATTTTCTGCTAGAAAAAATAAATATGCTACTCAAAAAAAAAAAAAAAAAGAGCCGGGCAATAGCACACCAGTTTAAGTGTACATAGTGCAAAGTGCAAAGACCAGCATAAGAATCCAGATTAAGTCCTGGCTCCCTCTCTGCAGTCGGGTGGATTCGCAAGTGATGAAGAAGGTCTGCAAGTGTCATTCTCTTCCCCCTTTCTATCTTTCTGTCCTCTTTCGATTTCTTTCTGTCCTGTACAACAATAATAACAGCAGCAACAACAACAATGGGAAAAAAAAAATGGCCTCCAGGAGAAGTGTATTTGTATTACAGGCACTGAGCTTCAGAGATAATGCTGGAGGCAAGAAAAAAAAAATGACACCGTACTTATGTTTTCAAATATTGTAGTAGTATTGAAGGAATAATAATAAACTTAAAATTTTAAATTAAACATTTCATACATAGCCAAACTTGGAATTAGCTATTGCAGAGCTACAGATTTCCCAATTAATTATTAAAATAAATCTAGATACTATTTAAATTAAAAATTGTATGTCTATTTGTCTTTTAAATTTATCCTGCTCTGATAAATGTATCTTTTCTAAGAGATCCTAGAATGCAGTGTCATCAAAAGAATTGGACTATTCATCTAGAAGAAATTAAGATGTATTTCTTCAAGCTTAATTTAAAAAAATAATCAAATGTAAGTTTTTGATAAATAAATCTCATTAAAATTTTTGTATACCGATACAAACTTTTAATTTGAATAACAAATTTATATATTTTTACCTGAAAGCTATGTATAAAGGAACTGCTTATAATATTTCTTATGGCCTTGCACATGAGAACAATATGGTCATAAATTTTTATGTATTATTTTCTCTGTTTCTTAAATTACAAGCATAATTTTTTTTGAAAAAGATATCTTAGATTTGCTGAAGTTAAGGAGTCAAAAATATCACATGGTATCTTTTTTGTTAATTTGTTATATAACAGAGTTTTATAGAAATTTTAAGATCTCAGGGGCATAATTTAGTTATCATAGACAGTGTAAATTACCGTAATCACTACCAGTGTCACTTGCCACACCCCTGTCCTATCCTCCAATAACACCCTCCAATATCACCATAGTTCTTACAAAGTTCAAGAGACAGTTTGGTTCTCTTCTCTTTTTTTGTTAAGTTCATTTGTTTTTGTCATCTTTGTTCTACATATGAATGAAAACCATATGCTAATTTTCTTTCACTTTTTTCTTTATTCCTTTTAGTATAATCATCTCCAATTTCATTCACTTTGTTAGAAAACATTTTTATTAATCAATCTTAGAATACAATTTTGAATCATTCAATTGATTCATTAATTAATGTTACTCCCTGGAAGGTAGGTTTAAGTAGATAAATCAAAAATCACATATTAAACATAGATTGATTTTTATACAGGTGTGCCGTTCAAATTTGGCTGATCACTAGAATAATTTGAGGACCTTTAAACAATATAATTACCTTAATCTTTAGATACTGAGTAATTTGAGTACTTTACATATTTTTTTATATATAATACTGATTCCCCCTATGTTTTGTAAATGTTAAAATGGTCACTAAATACTAAAGTAAATGGCTCGAATAATTTGACAATTCTTTATGTTTCTATAGTGTTCATAAAACTATACATTTCACAGATAGTAACATTATTTCTTCATATGTGCAGAGATTTCCAAAAGATAGTTACTAGCTCCTTCAAAATATTTTATTAAATGTAGACATAATTTAAAGAATTTTCTTCCAAATTAAACATGTAAAATTTTATGTAAAATATCTTTAAAAGATATGTTGTCTTTATAAGATATTTGAAAGTAGTTATTCATAGATAAAAATCTAAAGTTATATGAAAAATACTTCTTTTGGCATAAAAAATACTTTCTTTTATCCCCCAATTTTCCTTTAAAAAGCTAAATCAATGCTGTCAGGTATAACTACTACAATCAGTGAAGTTTAACCAGAAAGCATTGACTGAATACTCTTCATTGTGCTCTTTTCTAAGTATACTATGCATAGGGTACCATTAGTCTTTCCTCCCAAGAAAACTGGTGTTGATCATGCACATAATAAACTTAGTTATTATTAAACTTACTTATTATTCTCTTAACTTAGTTCGATCATCAGTTTGTGTACATGACCCAACTCACTTCAAAGTAAATTATGATTAGTTGTTTGAACCCATGAAAAAACAGGGCTAGAACTGGGACTTCAGGTCCACAGGAGGATAACAGAACTATGAGGATAATTGTGTACAGCACCTGCCCACACCATGCCCTGCTTAATCAACTACATCTCCATGGGGCATTGAGAGAAGGTTGGGAGATCACCCAGAACTGTTTATACAACTGGAACCATTCCATCTCAACTCAAGTGAAGCAAACAACGGTGAAAAGGTCCTCTATACCAATCACCCACAAAAACAATACGAAGTGGACATCTTGGAAAGTAAATCACCAGGAACAGTGAGACACCAGGGACAGACCAAAAAAAAAAGTTCAAGTAGTTTGAAAAGTTTGCTCAATGAGCTTATTCTCACTAAGTAACTCTTTAGTACTAACTGTGGGACTCACTGTTTTTTTTTTTTTAATAGAAGAGGCTGTGAAATATTAAAAAGTTATACACAAGGAAGTTATATATAAATTATACAAAGTAAAATAATTTTCTCTTCTCATACATGGTTCATTAAGTAGGTTCTTTTTAAAATTATTCTCATAGCCTGTAGCCTCTTATTGCCTTATGGTCTAAAATTTTCAATCTATAAGTTCCTTAACCTGCATTTCATACAGATATTTTACATAAAATCTGAGATAAATAAGAATCTCCCCCCCTCACCTGCCACCCTTTAAAAAAATTTTTAACAAAAGATGTAAGTACTTATCTTTTTTTCTTTTTAATTATTTTATTGGTGTTTTAGGCCCTTTAAAACAAAATTTTGCTACAATAAAGACCATGATTTTTTTTTCCTTCAGCTCTATTCCAAATGTTAAAAATCTATGATATTTTTTTTTGTGATTTCATAATATTTTTAAAGGCATATATATATATATATATATATGTAATTTTACTACTAATATTTTTTTTCAAAGTTGGGTAGCAGATAATGGTAAGACTTTGTGTTCTACAGACTGTAGAATCTCCAATAACCAAACAAAGAAAAACAATGTTGGATTAAATAGTAAGCTTTATGTTTATTACTAACTTCAAAATGTAAATGATGCAATTATTTTACTGCACAAGATTCTGTGATAAGTATTTTATGTACGAATTATCTCATTTAGATCTTAAGTCACTATGATATATATTAATAATGTATAAATGTTTTCTATGTTTATGTACAGTATGTAATATATAAAATATAAATCAATATACTATTATCTCTTTTAATTTAGCAGGTGAAAAGTTAGGGGTTTAGAGATTAAGAAATAGATACAGATTTGCTGGAAGTTGTACTAACTCTCAGTATTAAAGATTTTACAAAAGGAAATATAAGGTTAAGTACATAGTAAAGGTACAGTGAGATATAATAGGACAGTGTTCATTAGGACAGTGCACTGTTTTGGCACAGTGTGCAACCTAGGTTAGAACCCAGCTCCCATCACATTGAACGAAGTTTTGGTGCTGTGCTTTCTTCAACTCTTCCTCTGGCTCTCAGTATCTAAAATTAAAAAATAAAAATAAAGACCTACAGGGGACCAGGAGGGGGCTGACCTGTTTCAGTGCACATATTACCAAGCTCAAGTTGTGTGGGTTCGATTTCTCGTCCTCACTTGCAGAGGGTCTGCTTCACATGCCGTGAAGTAGGTCTGTAGGTCTCTATCTTCTTCTCTCCTCTATTTCCTCCTCCTTTCTAAATTTTTCACAGTCCTATCTAATAAAAATTAGGAAAAATGGGGTGGGGGGGGAGGAAGAGAAAAAATATAGCCACTGGGAGCAGTGAATTCATAGTGCTGGCTCCAAACCCCAGGCAATTACCCTGGTGAAAATAAAACTATAAATGAATAAAAATAAAAGACTTATAAGCACAAAATGATAATAAAAATCTCAGGGCCTGGGCAGTGGCACATCTGGTTGAGCACACATATTACAATATTCCTTCCCCCCCCTTTTTCCTAATTTTTATTAGATAGGATGGAGAAAAATTGAAATTGAGAAAGGTGGAGGAAATTAGGAGAGAAAAAGACACCTACAGACCTGCTTCACGGCCCATGCTAGTGGGGACGAGTAATCAAACCCACACAACTTGAGCTTTGTGTCCTATTAGATAATGATGGAAAAGGACTTAAGTTGTGGATGAGAAAAATCTGCAAGAACTCTCACAGGTAGATGATAAATTGTACCCATGTGTCAACAACTAACTTTGTGTGTGTGTGTGTGTGTGTGTGTGTGTGTGTGTGCTGCATCACAAGGCCCTGTGTTTAATCTCTCGTACTACACAAGAAAGACAAAAATAAAATGGGAAATCATTAATGGTGGAGAAGTGCTTGCTCTAGCCTCTCTTTCCTTTTCTCACATAAAAACACTTAGAAAATGAAACAGGAGGGGGAGACCAACACAGTTAACTAAGTAGCTAAATTGAAATTCAAACTTACGTTCAACAAAGGTCTGGTGTAATTCTACATCCCCAATCCATCACCCTGCCACAACTCTGGTCTCACCTTGCCCTCACCTCTGAAGGGAGGTTAGATGAAATACTTCATCTACTAACTGAGGAAGATGGGTCCTGAAATTGGTGCAACTTGGAACGTTCCTACTCATGACCACAGAATGCAAGCAAGGACCTACAGTTATGCAGAGATTACATAGTTACTATGCTGAATATGGGCCCCAGATCAGATATATGGGGTTTACAGTCAACAATACTTATACATTTTTCCCATATTTAGGAGATACTCTTTTCCCTGATCTGATTTTGTTTAGCTAAATTACATTTTATATTTATTTGTGCATTTATTTTTTTATATTTTTATATTACAGAATTACAGGTCGACGGGGGTTTGAATCCATACCATTCCCACCACCAGAATTCTCAATCTTCACTCTCCCCACTGCAATTCACACTGTTCCACTAAACTTTTAGACCTGGCCTAACCATCTTCTCTACAACTATCTGTCCACAGTTATACATAGTTGCCCCTTCTTTTTCTGATTCACTCCTCTCTTTCCCTCTAAGCCACTCATGACAGCATAACTACCTCCATACATTCCTCTCCATTTCCTTCTCTCTCTCTGGGTGCTGATGGAGCTGAACTGCAGAGTCTTCTTATCTTCATCCTATCACTTCTCCCCCACTGTGAGTATGTATCAAGGTTGTTTATGGGGAGCAGAAGGTAGGCATACTGGCTTCTGTAGCTGCTTCTATGCTGAGCATGGGCATTGAAAGGTCCGTCCATATCCCCACCCTATTTCTATCTTTCCCTAGTGGACCAGAACTCTGGAGAGGGGAGGGTCCAGAACACATTGATGAGATCATCTTCCCAAAGAGGTCGGGGTGGAGTCATGGTAGCATCTGCAGCTTAGTGTCTGGAAAGTGGCATGACCTAAGTTGAGAGGAGATGGTTAATGGACAGGAACCAGAAAGTAGGATCAGAGCAGATGAGCTTAGGAATTTAAGGGTAGAAGAAAGCTAGGAGAACCATTTTAGTCATGTTCCTGAAGGCATACAATAATAATACTTTTGCTTGAGTTTGGTAGCTAGCATGAGGTTGGATAAGAATATTGTCTGAGAGAATGGTGTCAGAGTTGAGAAAGGGGCTAGAAAGTTGGATTAGGGAAGGGAATAGCTCCCATTCTTATAAAAAAGAATTTTGTGGCTAGCATTAACTATTTACCTCCATCCACCTGCTCCAGGGCCCATATGTAAATGCATATTTATATTTAGTGCCAGAGCCCATGTAACCTCTAAAGACCCTATTGGTCTGAACTTATAGCTCCTGGTCACATCTCAGGAACACTGCAGGCTGCTCTCATTTCAGGACCAGTTTTTTTTTTTTTCAAGTGGCAGGGTAGGATACCCCCATCCTCCCTTCAGAGACTGGGTTTACCCCTGCCTTCACTGATTTATGGTAGAGCCAAGGTCCTGAGAGGGTCCACAAGATGCTGTTCCTTATGGAAGCGACCAGTGGTAGTGGAGAGAGGGACCTTTTAGAGGTTAAGGCACATCATATATGTATGGGAATCCAAGGATTCCCTAACCAGGACCCCGGATGATCAGATAGTGTGATATTGACCAAACAGGCCATTATTATCCTTATCCAATTTTTATAGTCCTTTTTTTTTTATCTGATTATCTTAGATTTTCTCTCAGTTGTTTAGGCTTTGAGTATCACTTGTTGAGCCCAACAGAGTTAGGTTTTGGGGATCTGTCTTCCTTGGGTCTTTCTGCTAGGCTGTCCTGCTAATTTGATCTAAATCAAATCAATTACAGAATTTTTGATTTAGGCACTTCAACAATTATTAAGCACTGACTTTGAGTTATATGATTGTTCCTTGTTTATGGATACTTGTACACCTATATCCAGTACTCTAAACCCTAGCCCAATCTGGTATCTTCAACAACTAACTTATAAACCACTAATCCTCCAATAAAAATGATTTTAAAAAATAAGAAAATGTTAACCAACCTCTATATTCACTTTTGGAAAGCTATTTTTTTTCTAGTTTATATACCACACAATTTGGACAAAGAAGTAAGCTTGCATGAATAAATATAGTATAATTAATATAATGATCTCAATAATCATGGAGTAGGTACATAATATGAGTCAGTAACTAGAGCAGACTGAAATTATACAAAATTGGACATAATTTTTTGTTAATAATACCCAGTTGTATAATTCATTGTGCTTATATTTATTGATTAACTTTTTATCGATTCAGTGATGATAAACAAAATAGTAGTATAGGGGGTACAATTCCACATAATTCCCACTGCCAGAGTTTCATATCCCACCCTCTCCACAGGAAACTTTCCTATTCTTTATCCTTCTGCGAATACTGACTCGGTATCATTTGTAGGCGCAGAAGGTGGAAGGTCTGCTTTCTCCTCTGAACATGGGCATTGGCAGGTAGATCCACACTCCCAGCCTCTTTCTATGTTTCCCTAGTAGAAGAGGTTCTCTGGAGAGGTAAGGTTCCAGGACATATTGGCGAGGTTGTCTGCCCAGGGAAATCAGATTGGCGTCACGGTAACATCTGCAACTTGGTGGTTGAAAAGCATTAAGATATAAAGCAGAGAAAATTGTTTAATAAGACTTAAACAATGAGAATAGAGAAAATGGTATTTGGGGTCTCCATTTTGGAAAAAGCTAGAAATTCTATTTTAAGTATATTCCAAGAGCTTCATGAGCTTACTAGCTTTTGCCTGAGCTCAACAGCTAGCATGCAGGTGGGCTAAAGGTATTTTCTGGGGAGATGGTGTCAGAGACGGAAATTGGACCAGAAAGCTGGAGCATGCAAGGGGGTAGCTCCCAAATATGGGAAAAGTTAAATGTAAACCCTACTGATCTGATCAGAAGCCTCTGTGCAACCTATGCATTCTTTTAGGTCTGAAGTTGCACTTTGTGGTCATAGCAAGGAATATTCTAGGCTCTACTCATTTCAAGACCCATCCTCCTCTAGTGGGAGAATATACTGACCCAGCCTCCCTTCAGAGAGTGGGGCAGTCCCTACCATTGTTGCTCCATCTTGAGGGCAAGGTCCTGTAGATACCTACAAGAGGGTCTACAATGCTGTTTTTGATGGAGATGTCCAGCTTTTGTAGTCCTTACTTTGTCTGACAAGGTTAGCATTGGAGTGATTGAGGGAAGTGAAATAGGAAGTAAGTGAGAAGGGTATCTAAGTCTAAGTAGAAACTATTGGATTATGTACTTTATGGTCCCTTTTTGTAGGTCTCTCTATATGCTCGCTGCACTTATCAAGTCACTGCAAACTATTGTTCACTTTTACTTTAACGTATATATTTTCCCCTAATTAATGGATACATATGCACATGCGCTCTATCTCATGGGCCCTGATCTATATCTAGGTTCTATGACTTTGTCATGGAATTCTTTGTTTATTTTTAGTAAGAAAATATATGCATTTTTAAAACACATATAGTTGGAAAAACTGCAAAGTTAATCTGTGAAACATCGCTATCATAACAAGAATATATCAATTTCAAACATAGAGAAATAAAGTTGTCCAATTGGATATGTAAATTTTCACTCAGGCACTGAAATTTACTCCTTCTTATTATATATATATATACACACACACACATATATATATTTAGGTAACATCATTAGAACCCTCTTTAATGACAGAAATATTCCCTAGGACTATTTTATAATTTATTCTGCAAAGTTTGTTTTTACTATTGAAATAATTATTCAGACAACATTCTATAAAATGATACAAGAAGTGATATTAGCAGATCTTAGCATAATTTAGATTGTTGCCAAATTGTCAGCTGTTGCTGGATGAATGGTGAGATCAAGACTAGTTTTTATCCTCCCAGTCTAATAATTTTAAACGACATATCTTTATGCAGTTGTCCAGCCAATCTTAGTATGCTTCATTTTTTGTTGTAAATAATATGAGTTACCAAACTAAGGGTGCACTGATGACTTTCCTTGGAAATTTCATGTGAGGATTAGAATCATCACAGTAACCCCTGCTGAGCTGTCACAACTGCCTAAGGATGTCTTTGGAAGCTGTTGAAAGCATCGCTAATTCTTCATGCCTTGAGTATGTAATCACATCCCAGAGATTTGAGTTACATACTGATATGAAAACAATTACTTCTTTCCTAGAAGATAAACCACACCAACGTCAGAAGTGTATTAAAATTTCTCTCCATAAATTTCATGTTGATACACACAGCAATGTTTGCATTAAGAGATGTCATTTGCTGCCATTCTTAGTGGTCTCCTTATCCAGAGACAACTGCTAACCCTGCTCCCCAGAGGCCTTTTAACTTTGAAATTTATGATTTCACACTTGAAGAAAGTCTGTTGTCATTTAAAAAGACAAATGCAGATTCCATAGAATTAATTTACCTTTAAATACAATGAACAAATAAAAACCATAATCTTTTTTTATAGTTACTTTTTAAGAGTACCTTAGTAGGTTAGCAGAAAATTAAAAATAAATGTGTCAGAAAAGAAAATTAAAGTTCATAGTCTTTATGAAATGAATGAAATACATAACTACAGTTTCATAAATTAATTTTGTCATGATTATTCATAAATGTCATTATGTAGAATATACATGCATGTACATTTATCTTTAAACAAGATTGAAATCCTAGTCTTCAATATCAAATTGAGGTGAAAAATTCAGTCTATAACTTGGCTAATTAGCTAAATCATGTGGGTAGATATAGTTCGACTGTATAACATATAATTATTTCAACTTTAAAATGAAAATTCATGTCTAATCAGCTACTATATATCTGTTTTGATAAAATGTTTCATAACTAGGTAAACAGTAAACTTGTTTAAATTTTACTTAGTACTATCAAGAGTAAAATAACAGAATACAATTTATAAGGGTTTCTGACTAATATCAATATTTTAATAAAAGATCATTAAATCATGCTACTGATATTGGCTAGCTTGTGAGTTTGTTGGGTTACTGTGGAAAAAATTCTCACAATACACCAAGATGTTGAATTATAAATTTATTGAAAGACAAAAGGGAAAATAGAGGAAAGCACAGGACAAAGGATATCTTTGATGAAAGAAACCCAACTGCAAGGAAGACTAACAGAGAAACAAACCAATGGGACTACATCAAATTGAAAAGCTTCTGCACATCTAAAGAAACTATTAAACAGTGAGAGCACACTACAGTCCTCCGCTCTACCAGCTGAGCTATCGAAGGGACACTTCCTAACACTTCCTCTCCACTATTCCAAGCTTGGGGTCCATGATTGCTCAACAAATTGTTTGGCTTCGTATGTTAACTCTCTTTTCAATCACCAGGTTCCAGATGCCACCAGGATGCTGGCCAGGCTTCCCTGGATTGAAGACCTCACCAATGTGTCCTGGAGCGCAGCTTCCCCAGAGACACACCTTACTAGGGAAAAAGAGAGGCAGACTGGGAGTATGGACCGACCAGTCAATGCCCATGTTCAGCGGGGAAGCAATTACAGAAGCCAGACCTTCTACCCTCTGCAACCCTCAACAACCCTGGGTCCATGCTCCCAGAGGGCTAGAGAATGGGAAAGCTATCATGGGAAGGGGTGGGATATGGAGATTGGGTGGTGGGAATTGTGTGGAGTTGTACCCCTCCTACCTTATGTTTTTGTTCATTAATCCTTTCTTAAATAAAAAAATTAAAAAAAAATAAAAAAGAAACTATTAAACAAACAAAGAGACCCCTCACAGAATGGGAGAAGATCTTCACAAGCCATACATCAGACAAGAAACTATTCACCAAAATATATAAAGAGCTCAGCAAACTTAGCAACAAAAAAGCAAATGACCCCATCCAAAAATGGGCAGAGGATATGAACAAAACATTCACCTCAGAGGAGATCCAAAAGGCTAAAAAACATAAGAAAAACTGCTCTAGGTCACTGATTTTCAGAAAAATGCAAATAAAGACAACATTGAGATACCACCTCACTCCTGTAAGAATGGCATACATCAAAAAGAACAGCAGCAACAAATGCTGGAGAGGATGTGGCGACAGAAGAACCCTTTTGCATTGCTGGTGGGTATGTAAATTGGTCCAGCCTCTGTGGAGAGCAGTCTGGAAAACTCTCAGAAGGCTAGACATGGACCTTTCATATAATCCAGTAATTCCTCTCCTGGGATTATACCCCAAGGACTCCATAACACCCAACCAAAAAGAGGTGTGTATTCCTATGTTGATAGTAGCACAATTCATAATAGCTAAAATCTAGAAGCAACCCAGGTGCCCAACACCAGATGAGTGGCTGAGAAAGCTGTGGTATACATACACAATGGAATACTATGCAACTATCAAGAACAATGAACCCACCTTCTCTGACCCATCCTTCTCTCTCTCTCTTTCTTTTTTTTTTATTCTCAACTCCACGACGTAGAGGATAATTATAAATATAGAATTTAGGGGGCCAGGCAGTGGCACACCTAGTTAAGTACTCATATTATAGTGTACAAGGACCTGGGTTCAAGCCCCTGGTCCCCACCAGACATTTTTATTTGAAAAGCCAACACAGGATGTTCAGTTGGATACTAATGAGAGGCAAGATCATGGGCTGAGGATGGATATATGTGTTACAGAAAAATTTATGTATGCTTGAGGACTATCAATTTTCTGTTTTCTTTTCCTCCTTTTTTGCCTCTCATTAGTATCCAACCCAACAGCCTGTGTTGGCTTTTCAAATAAAAATGTCTGGTGAAGTTAACACATATATAGGGGTCCACAAAGAAATCATTGTTCTGGCCTGGTCCACATCACAAATCTAAATCCAAGTCATCGTGTTCTTACAAGAACACAGCTGTCTAGGAAACTTAACATGCCATTCACAGTCCCTCAATTTTGCCTTGGCTAGTGCACCTTTACTTAGAAAATAGGACCTACTATTCTTCTAAGGAAATACATAACCTTCTAATAATCACATCCTGTTTTCTGTGTTCTTTTCTAGAAAACTCAACCTGAGGAAAATGTTTCACTGCCAATTTAGTTGCTTTGTGTTCTAAAGTTTTTGAGTTATTTTTCCTAATTTTTTTGGATGAAAAATCAGGGTGGGAAAGCCTCCAGGCTTTTGAGGTGGAGACTATTCTGGTATAACATCTGGGTTTGTAGACAGCTTTACCTGAGAACTTAAGTACTTTAAGAAATTCACAAATCTTAGGAACTATGTATCAGGCAGCCAGAAACACTGAGTCTGATTGAATTAGAAATGAAATTGAAATAAGAAAAAGTAATAGGAACTTTCATTTTAAGGAAACAAGATGGCAGCCTTTAGGAGACTGACAAAGACAAACAAACAAAAAACTTGGAGGTAAATTCTCTGCATAAACCATGAGATGAAATGGGGGAGACAGGAACAGTAAATTAAGAAGTTGTAATTGTATTGACTATATGTAAATGTCTGTACTTAAAAAATGAATTTTATATGAAAATTTGTTAGGACATCTGCCATTATGGTGATGACTTCTCATAACATGGGTCATAGATCAATTAGCAGTGAAAACTTGAAAACTAAAGTTAAAGATATGTTTATGAAAGGGTCGGGTGGTGGCACACCTGGTTGAGCACACATGTTACAGTGTGCAAGGACCCAGGTTCGTACCCCCAGTTCCCACCTGCAGGGGGAAAGCTTCACAAGTGGTGAAGCAATGCTGCAGGTGTGTCTCTCTGTCTCTCACCCTCTCTATCCTTCCCTTCCCTCACTATTTCTGACTGTCTTAACCCAATAAGTAAATAAATAATTTAAAAAAAGGTATGTTCATGAAAAAAATAGTAAATTAAAATCTGTTTTTCAAGCTGTGTTAACATTTTTACTTAAGATGAATTTACATGAAAAAAACAATAGGCAGATTCTAAGTCAAATATAAATGAATAATATATTTAAGTTCCAAAAATATGAATATCAGGGATTTCAAACCATTATAAAATATCCTCAGAGGTGGTGACTAGTCTCTTAATTCCAGTCTGCAGTAAACTATTTGTATCTGGACTACTTTATGTTTCCATTGTCCATTTATATATACATACACCACATACATATATAGTCTCACCTATATATGTTGTTGAACTTCCTTCCCATACGAGAAACTGAGTTATTTGAAAATCAGAGCCCATGAATTCATTGTGAAATTTATAAAACTTACTCCTACCACCTTTGTTTTTAAATAGGGGTCAATAAGGAGCTCCCAAGAAAAATCACTAATCCAATTATTAGGTCTCCAAATCTTCTGCAAGAAATCTGAATGAGCAAGCTTAAGAAATACCTTGAAGTGCTAGTAGCCAGACCTTAGGCAAGAAGAATGGATAAAGATAGATACTGAGTGATCTCATTTATATGTGATCCTAAGTGATGAAATTGCCAGCTAAGTTCATAATTGGAATTAGAAATGCCGTTTTTTTTTTCCACCTGGATTTTCAAGATTGAGTGCCCATTCAAAATAAGAATCACTTCTAAATGCAACATGTGTCTTATGACTTAGGGTATTTTCTGAAAGAAAAAAAAAGAAAGAAAGCAAAAGAAGAAGGTTTTTCCAGAGATCATGAATGTTTTTCCTTAATATTGCATTACACAAAGACAGATTCTCTGGTGCCCAAAGACTACACAGCTGTGTCCATTTGTGATCAAGATTAGGTTTATTGCATTTAGCTTGATTCATCTTTCTGGCTACTGTTTCTCAGCTGTCTACCTTCCCATCTCACTTTCACAGTGGAACTCCCAAAGAAATGTGGAAGGTAATTAAATGGTTTTGGTATCTATCTGGTGTAGGGATTCTAGTAGATTAAGTGGATGTGCTCTGTGGGATTCTCTCTTCCATAAAATCATTCAAAGTTTGAAAATGGGCATTAAATAAACTGATAAGAATATTTTCTTCAACACACTTTATGGATCAGGATATTTTGTTCCAGACACTTTATGGAAAGCCAAATAAGGGGGATAGATGGAATTAAAATGCAAATAACTTTTCATTGAGATTAACCGAAACACAATTTTGAACAGGAATGGTTAATTAATCTTTCCTTTTTCTCCCTCCATTCCCAAGTTTTCTGAAACTAGAGCCTATTACAAAATGTCACAGTCTTCTCATTCAGATCTTTGCTGTTGCATTCCATATTATCCGATTAAGTTAAATTAACTTTGCTTTGTCTCAAAGTAACGCAAACATATGAACCAAAATCTGTACATACTATCATATGAAGATGAATACAAGATGATGTTACTAACAGATAGACTCTAAGAAACAAAGCAAAGAATAATACAGGATGAATCCTCAATGGACTTAGTCTATTGCAGTAGACAGGGGAGGTTGAAGGAACCAAGACCCTATGGGGAAATAAGAGTATGGTTTGGTTGAGGGATACCTATCCTCATACCTATATGGGGAAATGTGGAAATGTACCTCTGTCACAAAAAGAGTATTTAAATCAACATTTCCTCAATAAAGTGATGTTGTTTTGAATACATATCTGTTATAGATTTTAAAGTAGCAAAAAGAGGCTTACTTGGGATTTCACCTCATTTTTTCTTTTTGTGATCTCCACTGCTCTTTTGCTCTTTTGACATTTCTCTCTGTTACTTCCACTCAGTCTCTTTTCCAGATGCTTAGAATTTACAAATTCCCTTATTCTAGTATAAATCAAATATTCTATCAGATAAGGGCACCCTATAACCAAAATAGTTCATCTTTTGAAAATACAGTCATGTTATATTTCACAGGCTGCTTTTTTGTTTTCTCATCAAGTATACTAATAGAATTCTATACATTAAAACACTAGAGTTAAAAGTTACTTCTTTTAAGTTCAAAACCAAATTGTGCCTGGAAATGGGGTGATTTGCTTCTAAGCATAACTCATATCTTCCACTTGAATGTGACTTATATGTTAGTGCAAAAGAATGAAATTGAAGATTGGTCATGTTCCAAAATCAACTCCAAAGTGACAGTTACAGCTCTGGATATACAGTTGCCATGGCTAAAACTGGCTTTTTCATTGCAGTGAGACTTTGGGCTTCTTTACAACCTTTGTTCATCTCAAAGGCTGAAAACTCCCAGATGTAGTTAGTATGAAAATTTTATCACAATTATAGACCCTTTTTACTGTGGTACTTCATTACAATATCTGTTTTCCTAAAATAATATTTTCAGATTCTGAAATACTCAAAGTTTTATTATTCCATAACAAGGAACCTAATTGAGAAAAAAATGTCTAAATGTTCAAAATTAACAAGTCTTCCACCTTATATCAAATATAAAGAGGTGCCCTCCCATTTAGGAACTCAAAAAAATTAGAGTTACTTGGAATACCATATTGGGAATTGTGTGTGTGTGTGCGTGTGTGTGTGTGTGTGTGTGATGAGTTAAATCATGCCCACTTCTTATGTTTTCTGCTCCGTGAGAAAGGTAGATTGAAATTCTAACACTAAATAACTCACATTTTGATCATATTTAGAGACAGGTTCTTGCAAAAGTGTTTATAAAGTAAATAAGCTTAATAGAATAATCTAAATTATTGACTTATTCTTGAAGATAAATGTGAACAAAGACACATACATAAAAGATGTAAAAACAAAGTGAAGAGGGGCTGGATAATAGAACATTGTTAAAGCAAGTCTGTCACCATGCACAATGACCTGGGTTCAAATACTCAGACTCCACTTTCAGAGAAATTTCAGTAACAGTGGAGCATGGTTCAGTGCTGCAGGAGTCTTTCTCCTTTTTTATTTATTCATCCTTTCTTAATTTATGCTTAATTTTATTCTATCAAATATAAAGAAAATAAAAATAAAGCAAAAAAAAATGAAGCAAACAAAACAGGAAGAAAAGCCAAGGAAACAGGAACTGATCCTTTCCTCAGTTCGTAGAAATAACTAGCCATACCCAATATCTTGAGCTCAGTCCTCTAGTATTTAGATTTCTGCAGTATGAAAATTACAGCTTCTTTTATTCCCTTTAATTGGAAACTTAATGAATTATAGAACATTTGTCTATACATGTGTATGAATGCCAGTTCTACATAACAGATTTCAGCCAAACACTCTTGCCTTCAAGAATCCCAAGCTTATTTTCCCCCCAAGAGACTTAATGTTATCCCATCAATATATTATCAAATTTCTTCAAAGAGTTAGAAAAAAGGTTATATATATTCATCTGGAACCAAAAAAAAAAAAAACCCATAGGATTGCCAAATAAATCTTGAGGAAAAAGAATAAGCCCAGAGACATCACTCTTCCTGACCTCAAACTATAGTACAGAGCTGCTATAATTAAGATAGTCTAGTACAGGAACAAAACAGACACACGGATCAGTGGAACAGATTGAAAGTCCAGAATTAAGTCACCATATCTGTGGGCAACTCATTTTTGACAAAGAGACCTAGAAAATTAAATGGAGAAAGGAGAGTCTCTTCAGCAAGTAATGCTGAGAAAACTTAGTTTTCAGCATATAAGTTCTTCACATATTTTGTTAACTTTATTCCTAAGTATTTGATGGTTCTTGTTGCTATAGTAAAGGGGATGGATTTCTGGATATCTTCTTCTAATTTAGTACTCACATAAAAGAACGCCACCGATTTATGTATATTAACTTTGTATCCTGCTTCTTTCCCATATTGTTCAATAATTTCCAGGAGCATTTTAATGGAATCTTTAGGGTTCATAACACATTGAGGAGGACAAAATATTTATTATTGCAAATGTTTTAAACACACTTATAATAAGTTGTATGGTGATCTTTTAATTGTCAGTTTATAGCCACATTATGTGTAACTTAAAAGAATTCAGTTTAAGTCTCCCCAAATTTGTTTGGACTTTAAGCATATTCTAGGCCAGTAGAATTGAGAATAAATCTGAAGGGCTCTATTCCCATGAAAATTTAGGCAAAAGCAAGTAAAATATGACATACCATTCAAAATATCTTGAATGTTCTGACTTATTGATGAGTGTTATATGTGTGTATTATTAGGGTCAAGAGTTACTGATACATTATCTTGTCAGATACTAGATCCAGGTATTCAAATCAACAGTTAGTAAGGACAGTGAAATAAGTATAATATTCACATATTTCTCTACTTTGTAAATTTCTTTAGGGGTCATCAAAATGTACACATACTATTTTTTTTCCCAAGGGTGGTGTCAAGATACCACATATTTGAAGAATGTCTTGATTATATTCATAATATTTAATTGCCACCTCATCTAATTAATGGTAACTCACTTTTGACGTCATACTGTAGTTTAAAACAAGGCACGTGTGCATTAGGATGTTTAATCAAATACAGTAGTAGAAAATTTAAATACATCATAGACAACTTGATTAATTTATATACTCAATCCTGGATTATAAAGAAATTAGTTATACTTTATTATACCAGCTATAATTTTCATCTAATGTAACCCACTATTATTTTCTATTAAATAAAAAGTTGAAGTATTAGGCATTTCAAAGTTTTAAAAATATTTTCAACAAGCACTTAGTCTACTTCAACTAATATATGCAACAATGTTTCTAATTTTAATTATGTCTAAACAGAACAAATAATGATATTTCTACCATTTTGTATCTTTGCATTTTCCATAGATATTATTTTCAAAGTAATGCAGTGTTGGTCTGAAATAGATGATTTTTGGAAAGAATTCCATTTATTGGTCTGTGAATACCCACGTATGGAATATTTGGGCCAGCAATAGGATATTAATACAAATTGTAAGAATCATTCAGTGCTATCGTGGTTCCTCTTAGGGACAGACGGAATCAGTGCATGATTAATTGATAAACAAAACATATGAATAAAATTATATATATACATACACACACACATATATATATATGAAATGAAGACTGGGAATAGTGTGGTTTAGGAAGAAAACTTTAAAGCATCACAGATACTATTATTTAAAAAACAGTTTTAAAACGAGCTACTTTGTCAAAAAAGTTTAGAGCAACTTGGGAATTTATTAAGAAAAGGAATTTATTTTGAGGTTAAGTTGTCAGACATTATTTGTTCCAACTCTGATGAAATGCATCAGTACTTTCACTTGTTCTGAAAACTTAGGGTTTTGTTTTTGTTTTTCACTAGAACAAAATGCACAAGTGTTCAAACTGTGTTTGACCTGTTGTCTCTCATTTAGGTTCCCTCTGAGATTTACAAGACAGTTCACTGACACATGAGTAGAGTCAGATGTTTGAAGCTAATTGTATATTCTGTTAGTGAACTTAACATTTTGGGTCTCAAATTTGTAGTGTATTAGGGATAGCAAATGCTACAACAACCTGAAGCATACATTAACTTGATTTTCAAAAATGGCCATGACAGGCCTTTGAAGAGAAATTTGATGAACATTCAATGACACTGTGAAGTTAGAAGTGAAGTATAGGGAGTGGGGTTTGTATTAATTCACCAGAGTCTGCTGTAATATACCACATGCTATTTGACAATCAGGAATTTATTGTTTCAGACTATAGGAGTCTAGAAGTCTGAAATTATAATATTGTCTGAACAGTACTCCCTTCTGGAAGCATTAAAAAAATCTGAAAGCATAAAAAATCCTCACTCACCTCTTTCAGATTCTTGTGTTTTTGCCAGCAGTTATTGCAATTCTTTCACTTGAAGATACATAGCCTCAATCTTATGTAACTATCTTATCTATTTTTCCTCTCTCTCCTTTTTAATTGTTTATTTATTTTTAGATAGAGAGAGAAGGAGGTGAAGATGGGGAGAGACAGAGAGAGAATAAAACAAAGAGACTAAGAAACCACAGCACTGTGGCCTGGGAGGTTGTGCAGTGGACAAAGCATTGGACTCCCAAATATGACAGCCCAAGTTTGATTCCTGGTAGTGCATGTACCAGAGTGATGTCTGGTTCGCTTTTTCTCTCACCCCCTATCTCTCTCATTAGAAAATAAATAGAATAAGAAAAAAAAAAAAAACACTAGAGGGTGGGCGGTAACGCAGTGGGTTAAGTGCACATGATGTGAAGTGCAAAGACCTGAGTAAGGATTCCGGTTTGAGCCCCTGACACCTCACCTGCAGGGGAGTCACTTCATAAGCTGTGAAGCAGATCTGTGGTTGCCTGTATTTCTCTCCCCTTTTCTGTCTTCCCCATCTCTCTTGATTTCTCTCTGTCCTATCCAACAACAATGACAACAATAACAATAATAATAACAACAATAATAAACAACAAGGGCAACCTAAGGGAGAAAACAGCCTCCAGGAACAGTCAATTCATAGTACAGGCAACCAAATCCTAGAAATAACCCTAGAGGCCAAAAACAAAGAAAGAAACAAACAAACACCCAAGTTTGTTGCAATATTGTGGGCGTTGGTATTGAACCATTTGCATATATGGCAAAGGAGCATACTATTCAAATGAGCTATTTTGTCATCCTTATCTCTTTCCTTTTATGAGAATCCTGTTCATATGGAAGCAAGATCCCATTCTCACCTAATGTAATTTTGTTTTAGCTATTTCTGCAACAATAGTTATTTCTAAAAACAAAAGGGAACACTTAGAGATACTGGGAACTAGGACTTCAATATGTTAACTTGTAAGGAACATCATTCACTTTATAACAGGGTTATTTTCATTATAGGAAATAGAAAACCCATTCATTCATCTCTTTTTGCTGCTATAACAAATTATCAACTGAGTGACTTGAAACATCATTCTGAAAGTCAAAAATCCAAAATAGTTTTTGGGAGTCAGGCGGTAGCAGCGGGTTAAGTGCACATGGCGCAAAGAGCAAGGACAGGCATAAGGATCAGGGTTCCATCCCCATTCCCCACCTGCAGGGGAGTCGCTTCCCAGGCGGTGAGGCAGGTCTGCAGGTGTCTATCTTTCTCTTCCCCTCTGTCTTCCCCTCTTTCTCTCCATTTCTCTCTGCCCTATGCAACAATGACGACATCAACAGTAACAACAACAATAATAACTACAACAACAATAAAAACAAGGGCAACAAAAAGGAAATAAATATTTTTAAAAATTCAAAATAGTTCTTACTGGACTAAAATTAAGGTGACGGTTGGAAGTGTACTTTCTTTGAGACTCTAGGAAATAGTTTGTTTTTCTGTATATCTCCTTCTAGGGGCTCACTACATTGTTTGGTTAATAATCCTCCTATCTGTCTAAGAGTAGCAATGACTAGTTGAATCTTCCTATAATGTTCTCTCTGTCTCTCTGTCTCTCTCTTTCTTTCTTTTGCCTCCAGGGTTATTGCTGGGGCTCCTTGCCTGAACCACCAATTCACTGCTCCTGGAGGCTATTTTTTCCCTTTTGTTGCCCTTGTTGTTTTATCATTGTTGTGGTTATTGTTCTTGTTGTTATTGATGTCATTGTTGTTGGATAGGACAGAGAAAAATGGAGAGAGGAGGATAGAGAAAGACCTGCAGACCTGCTTCACCACTTGTGAAGCCATCTCCCCCCCTGCTGGGGGCTCAAACCCGGATCCTTATGCTGGTCCTTGCGCTTTGCACCATGTGTGTTTAACCCACTTTGCTACAGCTCAACCTCCCCATCCCTTTTTGAAAGACTTGTTGAAAAACATTGGGAATATCTGAGTTATTGAGGATAGTAAGATCAATTAATTAGTAACTTTAATTTATCTATGACTTAATTTTCCCTTCTGTGATTTAACAGACAATATTCATTTACTCCATGAATTAGGATGCAAACATCAAAGGAAACCACTATGCCCCACAATTTTTTCTTTCGTTTTAAAAGAAAATCCTCAGATCAAATCAATGGAGTTTACAGTAGACAATATTTATATACTTTCCTCATATTTGGGAGCTACTCTCTCTCCTGACTCAGCTTTCTAAGCCCTTTTCCAACTATGACACCATCTCTCCAGACAATAACCTGGGCCCACCTGCATATTAGATGTCAGGTGCAAAAACTAGTAAAGTCATGGGCCCTTTGGAATATACCTAAAACAGACCTATGAGCTTTTTCCAAAATGGAGACCCCAAGTCTTCATCTACAATATCCTGCCTTTAGGTTCATGATGAGTCAACAATTAATTCTGCTTTGTATCTTAACTCTTTTTCAGCCACCAGGTTCCAGATGCTACCATGATGCCAACTTGAATTCCTTTGGCAGATGACGCCAACATCTTTCTTGGATCCCCACCTCCCCAGTTCCCTGCCCCACTAGCGAAAGAGAGAGATAGGCTGGGAGTATGGATTGACCTGTCAATGCCCATGTTCAGCGGGGAAGCACCCCATAATGATCCTGGGTCCATAGTTCCAGAGGGATAAAGAATATGGAAGCTATCAAAGGAGGGTATAACATATGATTACACACATTATCATGCTCAGGATCTGAGTTCAATCCCTTGGTCCCCATATATAAGGGGGATCTTCAAAAACAGTGGAGCAGAACTGCAGGTGCCTCTCTGCCATCTCTCCCCTGCCCCTCAATTTCTTTTTGTCTTATCAAATAAAATAATAAAATAAGTATATATATTTTAAAAACCTTGCTATAGTCAATAAAGAATTAATAAAATGTGAAGAAGTTTTTAATCTCACAGGATTTCGCTTTATATGATTCATCCATACCTATTAGTAAAAGAGTGCCATTGAGTTTGGATAGACTACACATATATAGATAAATGCTTTATTTCTAAAATTAATGTTTATGTGGAACTATTATTGCATAACAGTGAGACTATTACTGGTTTCTTAAAATTATTTTTCCTTTTTGGCTTTCCTTTTTAGGTCCTAGCTTAATTTTTTAAAACTGTCTTTCCCTATAATTTTCATTTTGTTGCTAGTACAATTTACATTTAATATATCTTATAAATAAGCAACTTTATCATGCATATTACAAAATATAGTGTCCTCATATATTGATTCACTATGAGTCAGAAAAATTAAATTAAGAAACTTTAAGAATGAGAATTTCTCTGTAGAGACAACTACTTTATTAGTGCTAAGTGGAGATAGATGCAAATGCAGGTCATAAAGTCTGCTTGTCCTTACATTTATTGAATGGAGATTACCATAAAGTCTTAATGTATGTTTATTGAAATTATTTACATGATAATGCTGAAAATTTCTCTTCTACCTATTTGTGCCTACAAATAATCTATTAAGAGGAGCCTGGCGGTGGCTCACCTGGTTGAGTGCACACTACAATGCACAATTACCCAGGTTTGAGCCCCTGGTCCCTACTTCCAGGGAAAAAATTTGCAAGTGATGAAGCAGTACTGCTGTTGTCTCTCTGTCTCTCTATGCCCCCCTCTCAATTTCTGACTGTCTTTATTCATCAAATAAAAATAATTTAAAAAAATCTACTAGATCTTACAGAGATATGGGTCTGCCAGACAGCTTACCTTAGAAGAATATACATTTCCATGCTTGAAGATCCAGGTTTGTGCCTTGAATTACCACATGGGAGTGTCTACAAAGGGGAAGATTCATAAACAGTGGGTTTATACTGTGATATGTCCCATTGTCCCTCTTTCTGTCTTACTCTTCATATTTTTCTGCCAATCACTCTTTATATAGAGGAAAGAAAAAAAAATGTCTGCTCAGAGAGATGGAGTCATGCAGGCTCTGAGCTCCAATGATAACTATGGGAGCAAAAAATAAAACAAAACAAAATAAAACTTTGAACACGACCTCCATTGCAATGAGAACATTTTGGTGTTCCTCTCTGGTTTTTAGCTCTCTTTGTCTCTGTGAAGAAGGTAATCCAGCATGGAAAAGGCCTATTTAAAAACACAGAAAATGGGGAGTCGGGCTGGAGTGAAGCGGGTTAAGCGCAGGTGGCACAAAGCACAAGGACCAGCATAAGGATCCTGGTTCGAACCCTGGCTCCCCACCTGCAGGGGAGTTGCTTCACAGGCGGTGAAGCAGGTCTGCAGGTGTCTATCTTTCCTCCTCTCTGTCTTCCCTCCTCTCTCCATTTCTCTCTGTCCTATCCAACAATGACGACAACAATAATAACTACAACAATAAAACAACAAGGGCAACAAAAGGGAATAAATAAATAAAATAAAATATTAAAAAAACACAGAAAATTAAAGCATTAAAATCATATTTTGGAAAAATTGTAATTCACTTCAGTGTGAAAGACAAAAGGAAGATCAGGCATGGGATGACCAGTTAAATTATAGAGTAATATAATTAGAACAACTAAAGTGCAAAAGAGTAATGTAATAGATAAGACAAATTATTAGAAATCTAGCGGTACCCATACCAGGAAAGGTTCCATCTTGCTCCACTCATCTATTTCTCTCTTCAATTTGAACACAAGATATCTTACCTCTCATCTACTAAAGGTCGTGTTATCACCATTAGATTAACAGGTTAAACTACTTCTAAGACTCATCAAAGATGACTGGTTTCAGGGTATAGAAACCAAAGTCCAGAGGTCAGCTCACACCATATCTAACGGTAACACTCAGGGTACACATTTCAAAAGACATAAATATAATGGTAAAATAAAAAAAAAAGCAGAAATGAACAAGGATCCCAGAAAAAAAAATTCTAACAAGCCAAAAGCAAATAAGAATGAGGAAAACATCAAAACACTAACTGATGCAATAATTACAAGAGTGAGGAAGCTTTTGAGGTAAATATTATCAGAAATGGTGAAACAACAAATGAGACTCTAAAAGAAAACATACATAAAATTGAGGCAATTAGAGACCTAAAAGCTGAAATATCTAAGAGTCCAAGTAGGTCAACCAGCTTACACAGTAACTGAACAGGGTTAAAAAAAAAAGTTGAACTAAAGAAAAAAGATGAGAAAATTGTGAGCAGAATAACTGAGATAGACAAGTGAATTAGCAAAATAAGGATGATTTAGAGAAAACTAAGGTCTTCGACATTATTAGGCAATATAATAAGGTGTCATGCTACACAATTAACATACACAAGCCAGCAGCATTCCTCTATGCAAACACTAAGTTAGCAGAAGAAATCCAGAAATCAGTCTCATTAACTATAGCAACAAAACAATGAAATATCTAGAAATATACCTAACAAAAGAAGAGAAAGACCTGTATACTGAAAATCATGAGTCACTATTCAAGGATATACAAAAAAGATACAAGATAGTGGAAAGATATCCTATGCTCATGGATTGGAAGAGTTAACATCATCAAACTGAAAAGTCTACCAAGAGCCATATATAAATTTAATGCAATCCCCATCAAAGTCCCACCCAGTATTTTAGAAAAAATATGCCCAAAGCTACAAACATTTATCTGGAATCAGAAAACACCTAGAATATTCAAAACAATCTTGAGAAGAAAGAACAGAACTGGAGGCATCACACACCCAGATCACAAACTATTATTATATAGCCATTGTAATGAAAATTGCCTGGTACTGGAACAAAAATAGACACACTGACAAATGTAACAGAATTGAAAGTCTGAAAATAAGCCCCCACACCTATGACCATCTAACTTTTTACAAGGGGCTCAAACTATTAAATGGAGAGAGTGTCTTTGATCAATGGTGTTTGAAAAATTGGGTTGAAATATGCAGAGGAATGAATCTGAACCACTAAATTTTACCACATACTAAAGTAAACTCCAAATGGATTAAGAACCTAGATGTTAGACCAGAAACTGTCAAATACTTAGAGAAAAATACTGGTAATACTCTTTTCTATCTAAATTTCATATGCATCTTCAATGATAACAAATCTAATTGCAGGGAACACAAAATCAATAATAAACGCATAGGATCATATCAAGTTGAAGTTTATGCACAGAAAAAGAAACCTCCACCCAAAGACATCCCTTACATAATGGGAGAAGACTAATATATTAAAAAGCTAAATTGGAATAGAACCTATAGAAAGCCAGATATTTACTGAAAAACAACAGAAATCTGTTAATTACCCTATAATACTTCTCTGTTTCATTGAGAAGAACCATGTCTTAGCTTTGTAGGAAACGTCTTATATGAATTCAAGGCTTCTCATTTTTTTTAAATTTTTTAAAAAAATATTTATTTTATTTATTCCCTTTTGTTGCCCTTGTTGTTTTATTGTTGTAGTTATTTTTGTTGTTGTCGTTGTTGGATAGGACAGAGAGAAATGGAGAGAGGAGGGGAAGACAGAGAGGAGGAGAGAAAGATACCTGCAGACCTGCTTCACCGCCTGTGAAGCGACTCCCCTGCAGGTGGGGATCCAGGGTTCGAAATGGGATCCTTATGCCCGTCCTTGTGCTTTGTGCCACCTGCTCTTAACCCGCTGCGCTACAGCCTGACTCCCAAGGCTTCTCACTTTTATATCTTCTCTAAATGGTGCCAAACATATCATTTTTTGAAAATGAAGCAATTCTTTCACTTAGTTTCATGAAGTTTTTCCTTTGCTTCTCTTGGTTTCAGAAAATTAGGAATTTCTGGTAAAATCCACAACAAATGTGGAGACTATTAAGTGTGTAAGCAAAGAACACCACTTTTATAAACTTCAATTGAGCTCTATGCTTAAGTAGCCTATCCCTCAAAGGCAGTGTTTTTTCTTTCTTTCTTTCTTTCTCTCTCTCTCTTTCTTTCTTTCTTTCTTTCTTTCTTTCTTCCTTCCTTCCTTCCTTCCTTCCTTCCTTTCTTTTGTTCTTTCTTTTATTTTCAGTTTTCAACCTAAAAAGGAGAAGATGACATGTTAGTCTCTGGTCTAGTCGCAATAAAATTAATGATGCTTTTCTGATTTTTACCTTTCCAAGCAAATACAAAATGAATGTAAAGAAGTATGAAGTCTTTGACAAGATGAAAGGAATTCATATCACTTTCATCAAAACTTAAAACAGAAGTACAGGATAGTAGCCACGGGCAATTCTCCTTTCTAAATAACAACATGTCAAACTGCAGGTGTCCCTGGGGACTGAGGAATGTGTATGGTTTATGTGTCTTTTCTGTCTTGGGTTCCTCAATAAATCTATATATGCTTTTGAATAAATCAAGGTTGGCTTTTGATTATTTTGAGGTTTATATTAAGATTATCTATAGTGCTAAGATTTTTCACACATTCTACTTAAAATTTAAGATACTTGAACTTGGCATAGTGACTTTGAGAAATAGGCATTTTTGCATCTGGCCCCTGCACCTCTGAGTCCATGAACAGAATCTGACAAAGTCTGATCTCTGTTTGTCATCTCTCTGAGGAGTTACTTGTGATGGTAAAGGAATGTTTTCCTGTATTAATTCCTATGTTCTCTCCATCAACTAATTGAGCTGACTTTGGACTCATGTATTTTTGATAAGAATGTTCCTAGTAAATGGGCAGAATATGTTAAAATTGTTTTATATATTGACATTTGTTTGAATGAGGGTTTGGTTTTGTGTTTATCAAGTATATTATAAAAAATATTTTTGTCCAAGATACTTTACTAGTTTTATTATTCTACTGTATAAATTAAGTTGAAACCATTAAAGAGAGCGGGAAAAAAAAGTATGTCAAGGTATGACACCTATTAACAGGACTTTTTTTGACATACAATTGGCAGCCAGCAGTGAAAACCCCTATCATGGTTTATGTTTTCCATTTGATTTCATTTTAGTACTAAAACCAACATTATTAATGGTTAAAACATTTGGCAAGGGCAAGGCTTTACTTCTTTCAATGAAACTAATACAAATATGTTCTTTGATGTGGACTACACTTTTTTATTTGGTAAATAAAAATGTTTATACATTAGGACATTTAAACAAGGCAGGATAAAATCTGAAGGTTTTGTCTTTCACCATATAATTGTTCTCTTAAGAGTCTTTTTCCCCTTTTTTTTAATCATCTGAGACATCACCATTTTGTGCATCTTCAGGTAGAGACAGAGAGAGGGAAAGAAACCACAAAAACTAAAATTTGTTCAATGAGTGCAAAGGGAATTTTTTATCTTAGTCTGGGCTAAATGCTGTATTAATTAGTATTTATTCAAATTCTCATGTGTGCGAATTTATAAATTCTACATTTTATTTACATTTTACACTTGAATACAAAGAAATTTATAGGTTGTGGTTAGTGTGCCTATGATTATGAACTTAAATAACTGGGATTCATGTGGTTATACTTGCTGTTATGTGATAGTAATGATCCCCAGAACTGAGAAATAGATAGGGGCACCAAATCAAATTTTATTCCTTTACAATAGATTTAATATACTACCTTATAAGTAGAAGTCAATACACCATATTTATAATTGCTTGATTTTCATTCTTTGTTGGTCCTTCATTATCAAACTTTCTCAGTCTTCTAAGATGTTTCTTACATAGAAGAGAGTTCAGCCTATGTTTTCCTCTAAGTATCTAATGGTTTCTGGCTTGACTAAATCATTGATCCATTTTGAGTTTATCTTTGTATGTGATGAAATGTGGTGATCTAGTTTCATTCTTCTGCATGTTTCTTTTTTAAACTTTAAATTTTTATTTATTTTAAAAAATTTTATTAGTAATTTAATAATGATTGACAAGATTGTGGGATACGAGAGGTACAATTCCATACAATTCCCACCACCATAACATACCCTCCCCTCCACTGGAAGGGTCCCTATTTTTTTATTCCCCTTGGAGTTCAAATCAGTTTTCCCAAGAAGTATTAGAAATAAGCCTAGTGTTCCAATTCCTTAGTATTTTCTTTCTTAAAAAAAAAAATAGGGAGAAATCTAGTCTTTTCTAACATTAGATTTTAAATACATTAAAAACCTTTAGATAGACAATACTTTTATTTTTAAATAGCCAAACAGACACTGGAGTAATTGGAGAAGTATAGTTAATATGAAAATTGTTGGCCTTAAAGCTAGAGGCAACAGGCTGCTGCTAAAGTTTCTTTTGGAATTTTTTTTTTTTACCACTAATTTAAAAAGAAATACAGCTAGTGCTGTTCTCCACCACCACTCCAGCTAGAAGGATCCAAAAATGCTGGCTGGAGTGCCCTTGAAAGCAGAGGGCACCCTTCAAAACAGTGAGTGACAGGTGATGGTACTATTTGTTGAATAGACTCTCCTGTCTCTGTTGTTTTAGGATCTATTCTCATAAATTAGGCATTCATACGCATGGGCACTAATTTCTGGACTCTCAGTTCTATTCCACTAGTCTGTGTGTATATTTCGGTTCCAGGGCCAGGACATTCTGATTATAGTGGCTCTGTAGTATGTTTTGAAGTCAGCAAGTATGATGCCTCTATTCTTTCTCTTTTCTCTCAGGATTACTTGACTATCCTGGGTATATTAAAGATAAATTTTCTATCTTTTATTCTACTCTCGAACAATTTGGTGGGGCCTTGATAGGTTTTGTGTTAAATCTGTATACGGCTCTGGGTAGAATAGTCATTTTTCACAATGTTTAATCTTCCATTTCATGAGCATGTGAATTTTTTCCATTTCTTTGCATCTTTTTCTATCTTCCTGCAAAGTATCTCATAGTTTTTAGTATAAACGCCTTCACTTCCCTCGTTAGTTTTATTCTTAGATATGTGATCATTTTTGCTGCTATGATGAATGGAAGTGATTTCTGGATTTCTTCTTCTAACTTGGTATTTGTAAAGAGGATTTTGGTATGTTAATTTTTTAGTATGCCACCTTACTATATTGCTTAATCATTTTCAAGAGTTTCCTACTAGTTTGTCTTCTCAGATTTCAATATGCATACCTATAATCTCTTTCAGTTCCCTGAATTCTTTAGTTTGGACTTTCAAAACTATGTTGAGTAGTAATAGAGATGGGGGGAACTCTGTCTTATACCTGACTTTAGAAGGAAATCTTTCAGTTTCTCTCCATTGAGTCTGATGTTGGCAATAAATGTGGTATATATAGACTTGAGTAGTTTGAGGAATTTCCCATCTATGCCCATTCATTAATATTTTGATCACAAAGAGTCTTGTCAAAGGCTTTCTCTGCATCTACTGAGGTGGTCATGTGCTTTTTGGATTTTGTTTTGTTGATGTGGTATATCACATTTATTGATCTGCATATATTAAACTAGCTTTGCAACTATCGGATAAATCTCACTTGGCCTCTAAAGGATTTCCAGACAATTTTTCATAAAGGATGTACTTACTTACATTGTTAAGAATATAACTGCCTCACAATAAAATGGATTAAACCATAAATGGAAGCATAATGAATAAATAGATAAAATTAGGGTATGTGGTAAAAAAAATACACTAAGTACTAGTGATAAATGCTTTACTAAATAATAGAGGGAATAAATGTATACATTATTTAGAAATCTTACATACCGGTTTAAATACATTTTTCTTTTATTGGCTTATTCACATATATCAAAAGACAAAAGTTCTAAAATGATCCAGTAATTAAAGTATCTGGTTTGGCAGGAAATCTCTGTGATACTGCTCTAATCCTACAGCAGCTCTCATGAACTTTAATTTCTTCATGGCATTATGTGAAAATTTCTAAATTTCTGTAAATTATATCTATTTAGTTTGTTAGATTGACTTAACAGTTACACTTGGCTATGTCTTTGTATGTTTTATTACCAATCTCTTGCTTATAACTTAGACTCTTTCACCATCAAAGTACTAAGAGTTCACATTACTTTTGTACAAGTAGGAATTGAAAGGAGGTGAGATCATGGTTTTTTTTTTTTTAATATTTATTTTATTTATTTATTCCCTTTTGTTGCCCTTGTTGTTTTATTGTTGTAGTTATTATTGTTGTTGTCGTTGTTGGATAGGACAGAGAGAAATGGAGAGAGGAGGGGAAGACAAAGAGGAGGAGAGAAAGATAGACACCTGCAGACCTGCTTCACCGCCTGTGAAGCAACTCTCCTGCAGGTGGGGAGCCGGGATTCGAACCGGGATCTTATGCCGGTCCTTGTGCTTTGCGCCACCTGCACTTAACCCGCTGCGCTACAGCCCGACTCCTGAGATCATGTTTTAACTGTGTTTCTAACTGGTTAAATATTCAACTTAGGTCTTACTGTGTGAGAAGAAGTCAAAAAAGTATTAGACTGAGTGTAAGAAGAACTTCCCTCTTATGTCACCTTTTGGTTTGCTTGGTTTTCCAAATATTTCACTTTACTGATCTTTTCAGTATCTTGTGTCCTGTTTTGGAAAATTATTCTATCTTTATTAAATATTAGCAAGAATGTTGACCTCAATATTTTTAACTTATGTAAAAACACTTATTTATTTATTTAATAATGATTGGCAAGACTGTGGGATAAGAGAGGTACAATTTCACACAGTTCCTACCACCAGAATTCCATATCCCATCCCCTCTATTGGAAGCTTCCCTAATCTTTATCCCTCTGGGAGTATGGACCCAAGATCATTATGGGGTGCAGAAGATGGAAGGTCTGACTTCTGTAATTGTTTCTCTGCTGGACATGCACTAGTGTGTTGGCAGGTCAATCCATAGTCTCATCCTGTTTCTTTATCTTTTCTCTTGTTGGGAAGGCTCTGGAAACATGGTGTGTTATAGGACATATTGGTGAGATCATCACCCCAAGGAAGTCAGATTGGTGTCATGGTAGCATCTGCTCCTTGGTGGCTGAAAAGCATTAAGATATAAAGCAGAACAAATTGTTTAATAACCAGGAAACTACAGATAAGAATACAGAAGATTTGGGGGCTCCACTTTGGAAAAAGCTAAAACGTCTATTTTAGGTATTTTCCAAGGGGCCCATGACTTTATTAATTTTTGCCTGAGCCCAACAGCCAACTTGCAGTTGGGCTAAAGGTATTGTCTGGGGAGATGGTGCCAGAGTTGCAAATAGGACCAGAAAGCTGGATCAGGCAAGAGAGTAGCTCCCAAATATGAGGTAAGTATATACATACCATTAACTGTAAAACCCAATGTGTCCTGGAGCTCAGCTTCCCCAGAGACACACCCTACTAGGGAAAGAGAGAGGCAGACTGGGGGTATGGACCGACCAGTCAACACCCATGTTCAGCGAGGAAGCAATTACAGAAGCCAGACCTTCTACCTTCTGCAACCCTCAACGACCCTGGGTCCATGCTCCCAGAGGGATAGAGAATGGGAAAGCTACCATGGGAGGGGGTGGGTTTTGGGGATTGGGTGTTGGGAATTGTGTGGAGTTGTACCCCTCCTACCTTATGCTTTTGTTCACTAATCCTTTCTTAAATAAAAAATTAAAAAAAAAAAACCCATCGATCTGATCTGAGGTTCATATTCAGCACAGGAGCCTGTGCAACCTCTGCATCCCTGTAGGTCTGTGCTCACATTTCATGGCTACAGATAGATAGGAATATTCTAGACTGCACCCAATTCAGGAGCAGTCTTCCTCAAGTGGCAGAGTATGTTGACCCAATCTCTCTTCGAGAGTGGGGCAGTCCCTACCATTGTTTCACACTCAAGGCAAGGTCCTGTAGAGGCTAAGAGGGTCCACGGTACTGTTCCTGATGGAGATGACCAGTGATGATGGAGAGAGGGATCTGTTAGAGGTCTAGACTCATCATATGTATGTGGGAATCCCAGGATTCCCTGATTAGGGTCCTGGATAATGGGGTGGCTTAGTAGTGACCAAAAGAGCCATCACTAAAGTTCCAATCTCTTGCTTTTATCTAGCTTTTGTATTCCTTCCTTTTTCTGGTAAGTTTAACCTTTGGTGATAGACAGAAGTGAGATAAGAAGTAGGTGAGAAGGCCATCTAGGTCTAAGTAGAAACTATTTGATTAAGTACTCTATGGTGTTTTTTTGGGTATTTGTACACACTTGCTTTTTTTTTAACCAGAGCACTGCTCAGCTCTGGTTTATGGTAGTGCAGGGGATTGAACCTGGGACTTTGGAGCCTCAAGCATGAGAGTCTCTTTGCATAACCATTATGCTATCTACCCCTGCCCTCACACTTGCTCTTATTAAGTAGCTGCAAACTATTGTGCACTTTTACTTTAAGGTATGTATTTTCCTCTAACTTATGGATACCTGTGTACATGTGTCCTGTCTCATAGGCCCTGGTCTATATCTAGGTTCTATATCTAGGCTTTGTTAGGAAGTGTGCCACCCAAAATGAAATCAAGAAGTCTTAATTTATTTGTAAATAACATTAAATGACATAAATCTTGGTACTGTCTTGTATGGCACAGTAAATCTTTACTTTGTTATTTTCAATGTAAACCAAATTCCCAAATAATTTGGTTACAACAATAACTATCTATTGACTTCTTAAACTCTAAGACAGCAGGAAACTTCCCCCATTCTCTATAAAACCCATATTTCTCCCAGTCTTGGAACCTCTGGGGTGTGGCACGTTTTCCTTCATGCTTCTCTAGATCCATACCATTTAACACTGCATCTGCTGATCGCAACCAAAATCAGTTCAACCACTATCACCTGAACGTGTCTCACTTTGGACTGTATCCAGAGATGTCAGACATGGGATGTCAACCCTTCAGCTCCATTATTCTGGTGAGACCTTAATATTTCAAGGGGAATGGGAGGGTCACTGGAAATGCCTTTGGGTAATTGCTATACTTGAATGGCTTCCCTTGCACCTTGTCAGACTTGCCCTGTGCTTAGGAAGTGGCAGAAATCATATGACTGAAATAACAAAGAAACTTCAGAATGCGTTTGGTACAAGCCTTTCTTACACTGTTGTTTTTTTCTTCAGGCATATATGCATATTTATAGTGTGAAAAAACTTACAAACAGGTGTATGTTTGCATAGATTTGTTATTCAAAACAAAAACTACTAATGGGAATAAAAGTATATTATTTAAAGCAGCCAGGACTTGAATATTTGTTATATCATTTTGATTAGGTATTTTTTCTAAGCTTTAAACTTTAGCAAATGGTTCTAAAATCAGCATGTAACCTGACATGAAGGCAATTGAATTTCTTCAAATTAGGTGTCATATTTTACCCTGAATTATTTTTTAAAATATGGGTTCTTTGAAATTGCAGCATAAACTTGAGCTCCTAAAAACCTTACCCAAGGAGAAAGCTTGTTCCCTTAAAAAGACTGAGAATGATTGAGCTTATTAAATTTGAAGCCTAGCTTTTAACAAGTTACTACCAACCTTCAAAGGATTCTTTGAAACATACACTTTCGTCGTGGGGGGATCATTATTGATGCTAAAAAAGTGTTTGCTTAATCCACCATCCATCATTTTCTTATTCTTGGCACTTATGTTAATGTATCCTAATATACCTTTGAGATCTAGCAAGGGACTTTAAAGTGTATGCTCCACATTATAAATGCATTTATTTTTTCTATCTCTCTAGGGAATTTTGAAATATATGTGACAAACTCTTAGTATATTGTAGCTATTAAACACTACTATCAATGAAATAATATTTTAAATAATATACTTTGTTACCAAAAATCACTGTAGAATTATACAGATTAATGTAAATAAGTGAATTAATTAGGTATGATTTAGAAGCTTGTACCTGAACTGACTTTAAATGCTGACTTAAAGTGATCACTGATAAAACTTAAAGGCAATCAATTTCATATTCATTTTTGTAATGTTTCCTTTATTGAAATAATATAGATTACTGAGGAACTATTCAAAACTAGAATAAACAGATCCATTTCAGTTTTATTCCAAACATTTTACTAACCTTTGTGATGGGTTATTTCCTTACACACTACTCAGATATCAGCCTGTGCCATGTTCCACTTGGGCTGAGCAAAGTTTTCTCCTGAAACACTTTTTTAGGAGTTAGCATTCATTACAACATTTATATAGAGTACAGTAAGCCTCCCAAGTGCCTTATAGTTACTTCTTAATGTAATATGCTACTTAGAAGAGGATTATTTTCCAAGTTCAGTAACTTTCTCCCCATCAAACATGTTTATCTTTCAACACACCAGCTATGGAGTGTGGTACTTGCAGAAGGGACCAAATTGTTTCCTGCTGGCCAGGCAGCCATCCTAAATTAACAGATGGTCAACCAGATCCATGCATCATTAGCATTTAGAGTTATGAATGATTTTATTTCAAATTAATTCAAAGAAAGTGTATAATTTACATTTATGCTCATATTTTATTATTCTTTTTTATTTATTTAAATTTCTTCATTGGGGGTTAATGTTTTACAGTTGACAGTAAATACAATAGTTTGTACATGTGTAACATTTCCCAGTTTTCTGCGTAACAATATAACTCCCACTATGTCCTCTGCCAGCATGTTCTAGGACCTGAACCCTCCCCCCTGCACCCACTCAGAATCTTTTACTTTGGTGTAATACACCAACTCCAGTCCATGTTCTGCTTAGTGTTTTCTCTTCTGATCTTATTTTTCAACTTCTGGCTATGACTGAGATCATCCCATATTCATCCTTCGGTTTCTAATTTATCTCACTTATCAAAACTCCTTAAAACTCCATCTAAGATGGGCTGAAACTGGTAAACTTACCAAGAATATATTCAGTTTTATCAAGAACATATTAATCTTTTAGATAAATTTAATTATTTGTTTATTTTGGATAAAGACAGAGATAAATTGACAGGGAATGGGGAGACAGAAAAAAAAGAGAGAGAGGGAGAGAGAGAGACCTGCAGACCTAGATTTGAGCCTTTAATTCCCCACCTATGGAGGGGGTACTTAACAAACAGTGAAGTAGAACTGCAGTCCTCTCTCCCTCTCTCCCTCTCTCTCTCTCTTTTTCTCTCTTTCTCTCTGTCTCTCTCCTCCCCTCTCAATTTACCTCTATCTTATCAAATGCAATAGAAGGCAAGACAAGGGCAAAGGCAAGAAAAATAGATACTGTGAGTGATGGATTCATAGTGCAGGCACTGAGATTTAGTGATAATCCTGGTGATAATTTAAAAAGTATTAAATAATAAAATAAGTAAATAATAAAAAAAATGGTGTTCCCCTCCAAGGTTAGTATATCTAAAACTATAGTCATACTAAACTAAATACTTCTTTCATTAATTTAGTAATAACTAAATGCTTGTCATTTATTTTGCTTTTTTATTGTCCTCCTACACAATTTACAAATACACAAATACACAACTGTGCACTTAATTTAAACAAAAATAGCTCTATCATTAAATATTACACTGTAAATCTGAAGAGAGCAATTTCTCTCTCTGACACTCTGATTTACTGGCTGCAGTAGCCTGCTGTTTTTCAACATTGTTAGCCTGACAGTGGAGGCCTTTGACTATTCTTGAATGTAATGTAGTACACCACATGATTCTTAATACAAGATGCGTTGCTTTGGTTTCCCTGCTTCCATTCAAGGTTTTAAGAGTGTGCTATTCTTTTGCTTTCCTAGCATTTTATCTTATCTGCTCCTATGAGCCTTCTGTTTGGTGTGTTCTCTATGAGGTACACACTACCTCGGACTGATGATTTTCTACTGGAAACCACACACCCCATGTCATTCATTCAACATGTCAAACACCCACATTAGGCTGCACTATGTAGGTATTTTCTTACTTAGTAATTTGTTCATTCCCCTATTAAGTTTACTTTTAAATCCAGTCACTCAGTATATATTTTGATCTCTGATTGAGCATTGTTTGATGTTAACATATATTCACCACTTTGCTCTTTTCCTTCTCTATGGTGTTGTGATTTATAGGACAAGTGTGAAATGCTCTATTTCTTGCTTCCTACATCCTTGGGTGTTAGTACATAGCAAAAGTGGATACTTAAATACTTATTGAAGAAAAATGACTTTTGCTAAGGAAAATATTGCAAATCTTCAATTAGGAAAGAGTGTCATTGCTGGGAGGAGGGTAGAGAGCATAATGGTTATGCAAACAGACTCTCATGCCTGAGGCTCCAAAGTCCTACATTCAATCTCCCGCACCACCATAAGCCAGAGCTGAACAGTGCTCTGGTGAAAAATAAATAAATAAATAAATAAATAAATAAATAAATAAATAAATAATAAATTTTAAAAAGGGGGGCCAGGTGGTGGAGCACCTGGTTAAGCACTCACATCACAGTGCACAAGGACCCAGGTTCGAGCCCCTGGTCCCCACTTGCAGGGGTAAAGCTTCAGGAGTGGTAAAGCAGGGCTGCAGGTGTCTCTCTGTCTCTATCACTCCATTCTCTCTCAATTTCTTGCTGTCTCTATTTAATAAACAAAGATAATAATAATAATAAAAGAATGTCATTGCTGTTTGAACGTAAACCTTCCAGAAGGACAAGTCTATCTCTTTCTCTCTATTTTTTTTCTCTTATCCTTTCTGTTTCTCTAAACTGAAATTAGAAAAAATATATATTCTCCAGGATGAATAAGGTTCTGGTGGTCAAAGTAAATAAATATAAATATATAAATAAAGCCTGAATTGGTTTATTGATCTAGAACACTAACAAGATAGCAATCTCTATCTACAGAACAGATATAATCACAATGCTGGGATTTATTTAAATATAAGAGAATATTTAGATGGAATTTTTGAAAGGTATAAATGATACATGAAGATACATGAAGCTATACATGAAGTGATTAGGATACTGTCACATCTTACTCATTTTGAAAACTGAAAAGGGTACTCAAGAATAAATTAAAAAAAAATTAGGGGTATCTCCAAAGCTCTGCTATGAAGATAGAGGGAGAAGGGAGGAGTAACAAGGAGATAGACTGAGAGAGATGGAGATATATTGCATTTACACACACACTATATTTATATCCATCATTTAAAGAAATCCCCCTGGTGCCAGATATAGTTCTCTTACTCGGTGTCTGAGGCTAGAATCTGCATTGTGCATGACAATGTGTGTACTCTGTTGGGTAAGCTATCTCCTTGCCACAATCCAGCTTCTTAAAAGACTTTTGTTTCTAGTGTTATACCTTATATACTTATATATACTAAAATGTATGTAAATTCAAGTATAACAACTGTCTTACAAGACAACAACTGGCAAAATTTTGCTGGTGATTTTGGTTGCAGCAAGATACCTTGACTTTATCTTCTCATAAAACCAGCCAGATGGGGTCCAGCTGTAACGCACTAGGTTTAAGACGCTAGGTTTAAGTCAGAAAGGCTAGGACTTACGCAATAATCTCGGTTCGAGCTTTTGGCTCTCCATTCCCCACCTGCAGGGAGGCCACTTCACAAGAGGTGAAGCAGGTTTGCAGCTATCTTTCTCTTCCTCTTCTCTCTCAATTTCTCTCTATCCTATTGAACAGCAACAACAGAAGGGGGGGGGGAGGCTGTCAGGAGCAGTGGATTCATAGATCAGGCACCAAGCTACCGCAATAACCCTGGAGGCAAACCAATACAAACAAACAAACAACAACAACAACAAAACCCATCTAAAGATGAGTTGATTTTCTTTCTTTTAAACTTATTTTTATTTTTCTATTTTATTGATAAAATAGAGAAGTAGAAATTCGGAGGAAAGGGTGAAACAGGGAGAGAGAGTAAGAGAGACACCTGTAGCACTACTTGACCACTGGTGAAGCTTTCCCCCTACTGATCTTGACTAGAGGCTTGAACCCCAGTTCTTGTGCATGGTAACAAGTGCACTCAATCAAGTGTGCCACCACCTGGCCCATGGGTTAGTTGACCCCCACCCCAACCGCCAAACACACAGCAGTTTTTCTTTCTCTCTCCACCAGGGTTATTTCTGGGATTCTGTGCCTGTTTGATGAATCCAATTTCTGGGATTCTGTGCCTGTTTGATGAATCCATCACACCCAGAAACTTTTTTTTTCCTGGAAAGTACAGAGAGAAATTGAAATTGAGAGGGAAGGGGGAGAGAGACCTATAGCACTGCCTCACCACTTGTGAATTTATCTTTGCAGGTGAGGTTTGGGGGCTTGAATCCATTTCTTGAGCTGATAACATGTGTGCTCAACTGTACCAGCCACTGACAGGGCCCAGTTAGTTTTCTATTGTTAGTATTTAGTTTACAGTAGATAGTCAAAAATACCTACAGTAGTCAGATCTTCCACCTTCTGCACCCCACAATGATCCTGGGTCCATACTCCCAGAGGGATAAAGAATAGGGAAGCTATCAAGGGAGGGGGTTAGATATGGAGCTCTGGGGTGGGCATACGTGGAAGTATACCCCTCTTATCCTATGGTCTTATCGATATTTTCATTGTATAAATAAATAAATAAAATACCTTTGTTGATACAAGAACCAAGAGCACCTAGAAGAAATAAAATAAGTATAAAGCAGGCTCCGTCAGATATTGTTCTATGATGTCACTATATATATATACATATATATGTATAACACTGTATGATATATTTTCAGAGACAGACAAATGGAATAATGAAATAAAACAGAGGTGGGCTATCAAAATAGCTCACTTGGATAGTGTGCTACTTTGATATTTACCTGATCCAGGTGTGAGTGTGGCTCTTAAGGCATTGCAGGAGGCTTTGGTGCTCCATTATATTCTTTATTCTGTGTCCCTATCAGGAAGGAAGGAAGGAAGGAAGGACAACAATCTTTGTCTTTATAATTCATATATATTTTAAAATACCCCAGTCTGTACATAATTAAGTAAGTAATAATTAGGTAGCCTTATAATTTCCTGGCTGGATATTATCAACAAAAATGTAAACTAGTAGAAGTGTATTTACATTAGTTTCTCTATCATTTTATCCTTTTATTCATTTTAAAATTACAAAGAATGTTAACCTGATAACAATTAACCTAACAATTGTCAATGATTAATATTTTGTTAGATCCTTACAAAGCTCTTTTTAAAACAAAACAATAGAGATAGAGTTCATGCTTTTATTGTCCTTGCTTTTATCTTCTGACCAAAAGCAGGCCATGTTTTTCTTAAGACTTAAATGCTATTAAACATATGCCTTGATTTTATGATATTTATAAAACTACAAACTTTTTAAAAGATTTTTTATTTATTCATTAGTGAGAAAGATAGGAGAGAGAAAGAACTAGACATCACTCTGGTACATGTGCCGCCAGGGATTGAACTCAGGACCTCATGCATGAGAGTCTATTGCTTTATCAACTGTGCCACCTCCTGGACCACTAAAACTACAAACTTTTGAATACTATAATTACCCATAACTTCACTGGGAAATAAATGAACAAAAAAGTACTCTCCCTGTATAGTTATTCACTTAATCCCAAATCAAAGGAGTGACAAATGTGAGAAATTCACTTTTAGTTAAAAGCTATGGGTGTAGTCTATATGGAGTTAGGATGGAGGGTTCAGTAAAAGCACTACTTATGTGAGGATATGGTTTCTATCTCTGGAATGACATGGGAGCTATAAATATAAAACAACTAGAGCTCTGTGGACAGTAGAAAAGTGCTTCCCTCTTTCTATCTGTCAACACGCACACACACACACACACATGCACACACACACACACACGCACACACACACATGCACACAGCCATTGATATATAAGAGGTTTGAATTTCAGAACTAAAACCTGAATTTATTAAATTATTTCATCCTAGTATGACTGATATCAAACATCTATATATAATTTGTACAGATCTAAAAAAGAAGCAAAACTAACCTAATAAAAAAGTGGACCATAGAACTGAAGAGGCAGTTTTCTAAAGAATAGATGGCTACATGTGGCTCATAGACATATGAAGAAATACTTTACTTTACTTATCATTAGAGAAACACAAATGTATGTAACAACTGTATGGACAATCTTTAAACAAATATAAGTAGAATTTCTTTATTATTCAGTCGCATCACTCTTAGACATTTATCCAAAGACACTCTAGTACTGATTCAAAGTGACACATGCACCCCTATGTTTATAGCTATATTATTTTCAATAGACAAAGTGTGGAAGCAGCCTAAATGCCCTTCAACATATGACAGGCTAAACAAGTTATGGGTTATATATTCCACAGAATACTACTCTGCGATCAAAAATATGACATTGTGTCCTTTGGCACAAAATGGATGGAACTGGAGATGACCATGCTTAGTGATATGAACTATGAGTGGTCATCCCACTTCCGGTTATCTTGTCCATCTCCAAAAATCTCTTCCTTTACACTGTCTGAACTAGAAGACACTTTGAAGAGGGTTAAACCGGGAATAGCTGCTGGCTATGATAACATCACCCCAGAACTCATTCTTAACCTGGGTCCCGCGGCAAAGAAGTGGCTCGCTTCATTCCTGTCCCACATCTTGGAATCTGAGTCTATGCCCAAAGTTTGGCGGCGTGCGAAGATTATAGCGGTTTTGAAACCAAAGAAAGACCCAACACTGGCTTCCAGCTATTGACCAATTTCTCTCCTCTCCATGTGTTACAAACTCCTTGAGAGGCTGCTTCTATCACGGATTTCTCATCTTACAGAGAAATTCCTATCACCTGCCCAGGCTGGTTTCCTGCGAATAAGCCCTGGCCCTCTCAACTTACATTGAAAATGGATTCCAGAAGAATTTAAAGACGGGTGCTGTCTTCATTGATCTCACAGCAGCCTATGACACGGTCTGGCATCGTGGTCTCCTGGTCAAGATCTCAAGATGCCTGCCTCCATGGGTGGCCAACACTATATCGTTTCTTCTCCAAAACAGAAGATTCCGGGTGCATCTGGGTGACAAGTCTAGCAGATGGAGACTTGTCTCAAGTGGCCTCCCCCAGGGCTCTGTTCTGGCTCCTACGCTATTTAATGTTTACATCAATGACCTCCCAGAAACTTCTTCAAGGAAGTTCATCTACGCCAATGACATCTGCTGTGCAACTCAGGCATCCAAGTTCGACATCCTCGAGGAAACACTCACGAAAGACATGTCTCTGATATCTGATTACTGTAAAAAATGGCGACTAATCCCTAGCACTGCAAAAACGGTATCATCTGTTTTCCATCTACACCATGCCTCGGCCTCACGTGAGCTTAATGTGCAGCTTGGCGATACGAGAATCCAGCATGAAGCCCAGCCAGTCTATCTTGGCGTTACTCTCAATCGCACTCTGTCATTTCACAAACATCTCATAAAAACTGCAGCAAAGGTGGGCACGAGGAATAACATCATCGCAAGACTGGCCAGCTCCTCATGGGGCGCGAGCGCTTCCACACTACGATCATCATCTGTGGCATTATGCTATTCCACTACAGAATACTGTGCCCCAGTATGGTTCCATAGCCCCCATGTCCATTTGGTCGATTCCAAATTATATTCCTCCATGAGAATAATTTCTGGAACCATCCGTTCCACCCCGGTTCCATGGCTGCCAGTTCTTAGCAACATCGCCCCGCCAGATATTCGTCGGGATGCGGCATCATCTAAGTTCATTTCCCACGTCTACGCTCGACCGGACCTGCCAATATACGCGGATATCTTCGCCCACCCTGTTCAACGCTTGACGTCTCGTCACCCAATCTGGTCCCCTACGCCTACACTGAACTTCTCTGTTCCAGACTCTTGGAAACAGAGTTGGCAGTCAGCTGAGGTAAAGAACAAACACCTCATCACAGACCCCTGCAAGCGTCAACCCGGCTTTGACCTAGCACGTTATGATTGGGCCCTCCTCAATCGCTATCGAACAGGCCATGGCCGGTGCGCTGCTATGTTCCATCGCTGGGGAGCCAGAGACGACCTGAACTGCCCCTGCAGCTCCAGACAGACTATGACCCACATAGTCAACGACTGCCACCTCTCCAGATTCAAAGGAGGTCTCGAGGCTTTGCATCAGGCTCAACCTGATGCTGTTGACTGGCTATGGAAGAAGGACAAACGCTAGAAGAAGAAGTGATATGAAAGACAACAATGGATGTTTCCACTGATATATGGAAGTTAGAGAATTGATACACATGAACTGGAAAAATAGAAAAACAGAACAAAACAACAAAATCAAAAGCAGAGAAGCAAGCAAAATATTTTTTGAACTATGGTAGTTATCTTTGGGAGATGGGATAGTGGGGATACAGATCTTCGGTGCTGGATGTGGTATGGAATATTAAAATCTTACAGTAATATAACCTTCTATTAAACACACACACACACACACACACACACACACACACACACACACACACACTTTTCAAAGTGTGCAAGGTGCTTCTTCCCTTTTGTGCTTCTGAAAAATTGCCCCATCCCTTCCCAGTGCAACTTATAGCTTTCTCTCCACCGGAATGAAGTGACATGAAATAATATCCATGAGGTGTCCATGTCCTGGCTGTTTGGAGTCCCAGGTCTCTTGTCCCTATACTGTCCCTTGCAACAAATCTTCTAATTATAGTAGAATGCCTTAATAAACACTTTGTATTTAAGAATACAAGTTGATTATAAAATAAAATACACTACTTTATAATTCTACTTTGAAGAATAATTTTAAACCCTAGCTTTAACACATTATTGGTTAGTTAATACTTATAAACATATTTTACCCTCCTTTCCATTCTTTTATTACCCTCAGTCAGGAAAACACAACAGTTATGTTCATATAGCCATAGGGATATTTACCAAAAGAATAAATATCTGATATTGCAAAAATACTTATACAGTCAGATAGTTTCAATTTTTAATCCTAAGTATCTTTTGACTGTTGAAAACCTTTCTCATATTAGAGACAAATACAGAACTACAATATTTTCTCTTCAAAAGAAGAGACCACAGCTAAATTTGTTTGCATTTTAGATGTTCTATATCCATTAAATAATTCTTAAATGTACTAAGATATTTTATAATTTTTATCAAAACTGCATTACATTTGAAAATCCAAGTACAGAAATTTACACACTAAACATCACTTAAGTTAAAGAAAATTCATATTTTACAGCATAGAGCATTATAAAGTGCCTATAGAAAGCATAAGAGAAATATCTCTGTATCAAATGAAAACAAAAATCTAGCACCATAGTCTTCTCAATTTCTCATATCCTACTCACAGTAAAGTTGAATCTGGATCATAAGTATCATGGTTTAGAATGTAAATTAGGGGGCCAGGCAGTAGCACAGTGGGTTAAGCGCACAAGGCGCAAAGTGCAAGGTCTGGTGTAAGCATCCTGGTTCTAGACCCTGGCTCTCCACCTGTGGGGGGTGGGGGGGTTGCTTCACAAGTGGTGAAGCAGGTCTGCAGGTGTCTGTCTTTCTCTCGCCCTCTCTGTCTTGACTTCTTTCTGTCCTATCCAACAATATAAGCAGCAATGACAATAACAATAATGACAACAAGGATAGCAAGGGCAACAAAATGAGAAAAATGACCTCCAGGAGCAGTGGATTCATAGTGCGGGCACTGAGCCCCTACAATAACCCTGGAGGTGTTGGTCTGCTTCTAATTCTGGTTCTAAGACCCCTTCTGTTTTGATCATCACATTAGGTTTGCTTGCATTGCTTAATGCTGTGGTCTATTTACATAATCACTGCTTTACCTGAGACACCCTGCCCTGCCTACAGGGCATTGGTTTAATCCCCACTGGTTAACTGGAAGCTTAATAATTCCGCACACAGGCACACTTTTTCCTTCTCCCCACCCCCTGTCCTACATACTTCCTCATCTGACCTGACACTTTTGCCTCAGGAGATATAAAGGACAGGATTTTCTAATGAAGAGAGATTAGATTGATTGCACTGCATTCCTGCTCATCAATAAAGATTGAACTGCGTTCCCAGATCAGCCATGAGTCCCTGGTCATCTCTCTCCTGCCCGCGAAGCTAGCCAGGCATGGAGGCAAAAAAAAAAAAGAACGTAAATTAGACTGGATAATAAATTGCTCAATAAATGACAACTAATCTACAAAGTTCTAAAATTCATCTATTAAATATTAATATTGCAAATCACTACAGAAACAGAATTTTTTTTCTCTTAAGATGAGAAATCTAAGCATAAATGTTCTTCTGCAATAGTATCTCCTTTGGTTTGAGTGGAAAAAATGCCTGGCAAAAGTGATAATATACCAAAGAAAATTGAGCTACCTTTTCAGTGGCATATTATTATGATTACACAAAAAGAAGCAAATCATTTCTTTAGGACCACAATTGGTAGCTTCTTCTACACTATTATTTGAGGAGATCATCAAGACTCCATTTTCCCACCCATCTCTGTTTCCTAAAAGTTATTTTGTCATCCTTCTTTAAGAGTTAAGGAATTTTCTCACAAGCTGTTAGGAAATATACCACACTCATGACTAAAACTATCACTACCTCCACCAGTAGCAAAGGATAAGAATGTGAACACAGTTAGTGGAAGTTACTAACTGTGCTTCTAATCACCATCTACAGATTGGAGACTCCAAGGAAAATTTCTCTGGATTTTAGATTGTTAGCTGTACTTTTAACTAACTAACTAACTAAATACAAATCAGAGGTCCCTATACCCTCCTTCTTAGTTTTGATTGTTTTGTTATAGGTTCTCACATATTATCTCATAAATTTATTTTTAAAGGGTGACAGAACTCAAGAGCAGCCTGAATAAGATGTATTAGGTAAACACACACACACACACACACACACATACACGCAAATACACACACACACCTTCCATGCCTTTTAGGAGTGCATCATTTCCCTAAATTTACACATGTTCATTAACTTGTAAACTCTCAGAGCCCTATCTTTTTCATGTTTTGTGAAAGTCTCATTACATAGAAATGATCTATTAAGGGAGTTGGGCGGTAGTGCAGCGGATTAAGTGCATGTGGCACAAAGCGCAAGGATGGGCAGAAGGATACTGGTTAGAGCCTCCGGCTCCTCACCTGCAGGTGAGTCGCTTCACAGGCCTTGAAGCAGGTCTGCAGGTGTCAGCCTTTCTTTCCCTCTCTCTGTCTTCCCCTCCTCTCTCCATTTCTCTTTGTCCTATCCAACAATGACGACATCAATAACAACAACAATAAGAAGACAAAAAGGGGAAACAAAAGAGAAAATAAATTAAAAAAATGATCTAGTAAATCTATTAAACCATTGGTCTAGACTATTTGAATTATAATTTGAATTCTAGTTCCTTTCTTCCTACTCAGGTCTTTAGTAACTTAGTTGACTCTCTAAACAATCAGTTGGGATCCTTACATGAGATCTAAAAGTCACTCTGTTCTTATAACAAAATCCTTTTAATAGCTCATTACCACAATAAAAGAAACTATAGAGTTCTTTCCACCTGAGAAAAGTTCAAGGCTTTTAGGAACTCTGTGCAAAGAACTGGGACAAAGACATAATATGCATTTCTTATTATAATCACAGCATGACACAAATAGCACACATCCTTATACAAATAGGCATTTGCTTTTAATGGCTTCAAAGGGAAAACAACAACAACAAAAAAAAACTTTTAGTACTTTATCAGCAGCATCTAACTTGAGGCTAGTAAGACAAAAGTTTCTTAAGAAGTACTTACTGAATGGTCCTGAAGGCCAGTTGTTAAAACCTCTGACATGTTGCAATGTGATATTGGAGCACAGAGGGTAGTCATCCAGTACCGCTCTCATTTCTTTGTTTCTTCTAGATAGGCAGGTTGTAAAACCACCATCATAGATATTGGCAAAAGAAAAAAAAATATTTAATAGTAATGTGTATAGATGAAGACTTAAATACTTTGCTAAAGAAGAGATGCAAGTGGCTCACAGACCTATGAAGAAATTCCTCACCTCACTTATCATTAAATCAATGCAAATTATAACTACACTGAGATTCCATCTCATACCTATGAGAATGACTTACATCAACAAAATAGGGAATGACAGGAGTCGGCTAAGTTGTGGAGAAAAGGAATTCTGTTATACTGTGGGTGGGAGGGCAAGCTGTTACACCTTCTTTGAAAGAGAGTATGAAGAGTACTGAAACAAATATAAATAGAATCACCTTATTATTCAGCAATATCACTCTTAGACATCTATCCAAAGGACACTTAAACAGTAATTCAAAGGGGCAACTGCACCCTTATGTTCAGAGCTGCATTATTCACAATAGCCATAGAGTGGAAGCAGCCTAAATTTCCATGGGCAGATGACTGGAGGAGTTATGGCATATATACTCCATGAAATACTACTCAGCATTAAAAAAAAACATCCAAAAAACCCCAATATTATGTCATTTCGAACAAAATGAGATGGAACTAGAGGTAATTATGCTTAGTGAAATAAGTAAAGAAATGAAAGACAACTACCAGATGGCTTCACCCATATGTGCTATTAGAGTACTAATACACATGAACTTGCAAAACAAACACAGAAACAAATAAAGCCCAGAAGCAAAAACTGATTCTAAGACTTTGTGAGAACTATGATGGCTAGCTCTGGGAGATGGGAGGGTGAGGGCACAGACATTTCATGGTGAATGCAACATGGAACTATACTCTGGGGAGGTCAGATAGTAGTGCACTGGGTTAAGCACACATAGTAGAAAGCACAAGGACCTGCACAAGAATCCCAGTTTGAGCCCTAACTCCCCACTGGTAGGGATGTCACTTCACAAGCTGTGAAGCAGGTATGTATGTCTCTTTCTCTCCCCTTCTCCATCTTACCCTTTCCTCTCAATTTCTCTGTTCTATCTAGTAAAATGGAAAAAATGGCCACCAGGAACAGTGAATTCCTAGTGCAGACACCGAGCCCGGGTAAGAACCCTTGGAAGCAAAACAAAACCAAACAAAACAAATAAAAAAAAAAGCAAACAAAAAGCAAAAACAACAACAAAAAACTATACTCTGTAATCTTGTAACTCAATATTAATTAAAAATAGAATAATTAAATATGTATAACTCCTATATACATGGGAGAGATTTGGTAAGATTTAAGTACTGGCCCAGATGAGTGTGTGGGAGGGGCTGCCCTGAGGTGGGGAGACTCAGGCTAAAGAAAAGGGATAGTTTGTTGATGGGGGAAGCTACCAGGGAAGGCACTGTTCTGAAGATATTGATTCTGCCTATTTCAAATAGAATAAAAAATATTAGATCTTCCTAAGGCATAATGAGGCAGATGACCCTAAGGGGAGAAAAAACTCTTTTTTCATGCATGTTAATGTCTCTTTCTGAAGATTCTTTAGATGTCTGTCCAACAAATACACTTATTTCCAGAAAGACACATTTTTAGAGTGGATGGATATATATATATATAATCAACCCTCCTTTAAATTATTTCTGACTAGAGAAAATGAAGCATTCATTGTGGAAGAATAAAGTAATCAAAGAGTAATAAGACTTGATCCTGTTGTTAAATGTTGTGGACTTAAAATAGTTGTTAGATCTTGAGTGGTCAGGTCATCTGTTTATACATAAGGCCATTTATGCAAACCATGGTGCATTTTATGTAATTATTGCTTATGATACACTATGACTTTCATGAAAATAAACTTCTATAAGGTGAAGTCATTTTAAAGATTATTGTGTTAGCAGTGACCACTGTATGAGAATTTGGAACCATGGAAGTATTGGCATTAGCTTAAAATGCTACATCAAACTCTTTTCTAGCACTCTTGATTAAAAGTGTATATATGTGGAGAACCAACAAAAGACCAAAAAGAAACTTCTGCTCACTGATTATTTACTTTGGTCTAAAAATGAGTGCCACAGCTGGATTCTTTCTAGGTCTTTTGTTTTCCTTCCTTGTTTGACCACTGAATTTGAGACTAAAAACAGTGAAATGTTAGAGGTTTGTGGAAATTTCAATTTGACTTTTTCTGCTCTGAATGACTGAGGATTTTCCCTAGCTTTCTTCTTTTTTATTTCTTTTTCTACTGGGGGGGCATTAGTGGTTTACCATAAATACAATTATTTACAATAAATACATGTCATAGTGCTCAAGGACCCAGGTTCTAACCCCGGTCCCCACCTGCAGGGGGAAAGTTTTGTGAGTGGTAAAGCAGGGCTGCAGGTGTCTCTCTCTGTCTCTCTCTATAAAATAAATAAATAAATAAATAAATAAATACAGGTGTTGATACATTAATAAAATTTGCTTTTCTTTATATTTAGCAGCCATTTTAGAAGGTCTCCTAGCTATGAGAGGTTCACACATTTACTAGTGGAGAAGAAACATATTTAGGTTTCAATATACCCATGATGGGATACATTCATCCATACCTCCTTCACTGGAAGACTGGAATTGTAATTTCCTTTGCAGTTCAACTTAGAGTCCCACAAATGTAAGTACAACAACACCTGATTCTGTGAATGAAACTGAGGCAAATTTGAATTTAGACTACTAGCTTCCAAACATGAACTTGACAACCTCATTGTTGAAAATGGTCTTTTTTGCTTCTCCACTGAAATACATGTTTTATATCCATCCAAGCAGTGCTTCTCCTTAAGAAAATCTGAAAAGACATGCTGAGTAAATGACGTTGGTTGACAAATGATTTACAACTTAAAAAAGAAATCTATTTATCCAACTGATAACTGCCATTTGCACCAAAGAGGTTTAGCCTGATACAATCATCATGGCGATATTTTTAAAAAGCAAAGATCCTTACTGCCAAATTATGGATATATTTAAGTTTCAACTCCTTAGGCTAATTTTTTATAAGTTTTATACTTTTCTATGTGGACAAAAATAAATAAAAATGATTGGAATATGTACCTTTAATAATTATTTAAAATGTTATCAATTATTTTAAATTACTGACATTATTGGGGATAATGTGAATCAAAAGTGTGTTGCTTCAAGTAAAACCAAGTATTACTGTGTTCCATTCTAGAGTTTCTAGATGCTTTGCTATTCCACAGTTATATAAGAATTTCAAAACCAGCAAAATGTCAGTTGCAAAAAGGGGCAAAAGTAGTTAATGAATAACTGAGTAGAGGCCTATCCCATTTATCTTGATACAGAACTCTATCTGTTTGGTCTACTGTGTTACTGGATATAATAACTGCATTACTCGGTCAGTAACACAGTTATTATACACCAATTTGGTGCACATTGGGTCAGTGCATATATTTAAATACTAGAATTTCTAGCTGTGATTATTCTCTTTCTCTTGATTTTAGTTTTTTATTGCCAGCATTAAAATTATTTGTGAATTATAGACTCATAAATTATTATTAATATTAAGAATAAAATAGTATGAGTTATAATAAAAATATTGAATTTTTTTATGATTGTAGGATACACCTTTCTTCCTTTCTTTCTTCTTTCTTTCTTTCTTTCTTTCTTTCTTTCTTTCTTTCTTTCTTTCTTTCTTTCTTTCTTTCCCTCCAGGGTTATGGCTAGGGCTTGGTGCCTGCACTATGAATCCACTACTCCTGGAGGCCTTTTTTCCCCCTCTTTGCTTCAGGGGCTCAACAGGGATCCTTACTCTGGTCCTTGTGCTTTGCACCTTGTGTGCTTAAACTGCTGAGCTGAAGCCTGACCCCTTTTACTTTTTTCTTTATTGGGGGAATTAATGGCTTGTGGTCAATAGTAAAATACAGTAGTTTGTTTGTACATGAGAAACATTTCTCCATTTTCCATATAACAGTCTAACCCATTCTAGGTCTTCCTCTGTGAGATGCTCAATTTTAACACATTTATGTAAAGAAGTCTTTCCCATGGTCCCAGAGGTGGTGCAGAAAATAAGCATGAGGTCCTGGGTTTGATCCCTGGCAGCACATGTACCAGAGTGATGTCTGGTTCTTTCTCTCTACTCCTATCTTTCTCATAAATAAATACTTACATACATACATGCATACGTAATACATAAATATATAAATAAAATATTTAAAAAAGACTTTCATTTAGATTGTTGTAAGAAAGAACAAAAGTTATGATTTGAAACAGACACCAGAATTACTCTTAAACAAATATCTATGCTACCGGAAGTTCTATTTTATTTCCATTATAAAGAAGAGTCAGATTGTGTTTTATAATTGCTGTCATTAAAAAAATAATGATACACATTAAGCTTTTTAGCCATTGCCTCTACTGTATTCTAGTGTATAAGACTATTTTCTTAGCTTAAAAGTCAAGTTTATATACTTAAATATTTTGAATCTTTTTAAAAAATATTTTTATTTAATTATTGGATAGATACAGAGAAATTGAGAAGGGAGGGAAGTAGAAAAGGAGAGAGACAGAGAGACACTGCAACCCTGCTTCAATACTTGTGAAGCTTTCTTCCTGTAGGTGGGAACCAGGGGCTTGAACCTGAGTCTTTGAATACTGTAATGTGAGTGCTTAACCAGGTGTGTCACTGTCTTGCCCCAAGAATAGTATCTCAAAAGTAATTCTGTAAATTGTTACTGCTGAGAAGAGTTCTCTTTACAAATCCAGAAATAACGATACTATCACTGACTACTAATGGATCCTATGAGACTGTTGCCATTGCTAAGTAAAACTAACATACATCTATGTTCATTAGAGATATTGGTATGTAGTTTTCCCTTTTTGTTTTGTCCCCATCTGCTTTTGGTATCAGGGTGATGTTGGCTTCATAGAAGGTGAAAAGGAGTGTTCCTGTTTCTTTGATCTCATGGAAGAGCTTTAGAAATATAAGCATTAACTGTTTCCTGAAGGTTTTGTAGAATTCATTTGTAAAGCCATAGGACTTTTGTTGTTGGGAAGATTCTTAATAACTGTTTCAATTTTGTTGTCTGTGATTGTTGCATTTAGGTTTTGTAGTTCTTCTTGGTTCAGTTTTGGAAGGGCATGTGTTTCTAGAAATTCTTCCATTTCTTCCAGTTTCTCTGGCTTGGTGGCATATAGTTCTTCATAGAAGTTTCACATCATTTTTTGAATTTCTGTGGTGTCAGTTATGATATCTCCTCTATCGGTTACAATGCTATTTATTTGAGTCTTCTCTTTCTCCCTCTCTCTCTCTCTCTCTCTCTCTCTCTCTCGTGGGTCTGGCTAGGGGTTTGTCTATCTTGTTTAATTTTTCAAAGAAACAAAATTCGGCTGTGTTGATGTATTGTATGGTTCTCTTATTTTTTATGTTGTTTATTTCTCCTCTAATGTTAGTGATTTCCGTCCTTCTAGTTGCTTGCTCTAGGGTTCCTTTGTTACTCTTCCTTTTAAGTCCTTAAAGTGTGCAATAAAGTTGTTTATTTGTAGTCATATAAATCACTATTTAATTAATATGAGAGGGGAAATTGATCGAATGTGTCAAAATTTTAATGCACAGACCATAGGCTGTCTTTGATATGCTGACTCTCTTAAAAGCTTAGACCAGGGAGAAGAGAAGCAACCAGTGGCACAGCTGTACACAAATAATGTCAAAGGACATAAGATAGTGATGTTGTATATGATACAGAAAATCCTAACAAAGGGATTTTTCAAAGTTAACCCAATTGCCAAATAATGTGATTATAGCTATAACTATCTATTGCCTTTTTAAACCCTAAGACAGCAGGAACCTCTTGTTTCCCCTTAGAGCCTATATTTCCCCAGTCCTGGAACCCCTATGGTGAGGCTCACTTTTCCACATGATTCTCTCAATTTGTACCAAATGATATCACATCTACTGAACCCAACCTAATCAAAACAAGGAGAACTACCTCAGCATGCTTCACTTCAGACTGTATCCAGAGATTATCAGGCATGGAATGTCAACCCTTCAGCCTCATTACTCTGGTGAGACCTTTCTTTTTTAGGATTCTCTTATTCCATTCCAGGAGGTTCACTTCCTAACAAAGTCCAAAAACCTACATATAGATCAGGTACCATGAGATAGGGCATATGTTCACATGTAACCATAAATTAGGGCAAAATATGTACCTGAAAGCAAAAATACAAAATAGTCTACAGTGAGTTAGTATGAAGTTCATAATGAAATAGTGTCTACTTAGACTTAGATACCCTCCTCACCTATTTCCTACTATACTTCCCTCACTCACTCCCAAGTTATTCTTATCAAAGCAAGGACTGCAAAAGCTGAATAAGGACAAGAGACTGACATATTTTAATGATGACTCTTTAGTCACTATCAGGCCACCCAGTCAGCTGGGGCCCTAGTTGGGGAGTCCTAAGATTCACAAAAAGACATGAAGGGTGTAGACTCAAGTAAATCCCTCTCTCTAGTGTTACCGGTCATCTCTATCAGGAACAAAAAAACAGATCACTGTGGATCCTCATAGGACCTTGCCCTCAACTTGGATCAACAATGGTAAAGAATGTTCCATCCTCCATAGGGAGGTTGGACAATAATTCTATGAGGAAGATGGATTCTGATATTGGGGCATCTTGCAATGTTCCTACTCATAACCACAGAATGTGAGCTCAGATCTACAGTGATGCAGAGGTCACATAGGCTCCTAAACTGAATGTGGGCCCCAGATCACATCAAATCAATGGGTTTCACAGTCAACAATATTTATATACCTTTCCCATATTTGGGAGCTACTCTCCTCCCTGATTCAGCTTTCTGGTCCTTTGTCAAGCCATGACATCATCTCCCCATACAATAACTTGGCTCCACCTGAATATCATATTTCAGGCTCAGGGAAAGAAAGAAAAATTAAAAAAAAAAACTAGTATAGCCACAGGCCCTTTGGAATATAACTAAAATATGCCTACTAGCTCTCTACAAAACAGAGGATGACCCCCCTCCCCCCAGTTCTTCATCTGCATGACTCCAGCCTTTAAGTTCATGATTAGTCAACAACGTGTTTGGTAAATATATATATATATATATATATATATATATATATATATATATATAATATATATTATTTATAAAATATATATATATATAATATATATATTATTTATAAAAAGGAAACACTGACTAAACCATAGGATAAGACATGTACAACTACATGATTCCCACCACCAGAACTCTGTATCCCATTCCCTTCCCTGATAGCTTTCCTATTCTTTAACCCTCTGGGAGTATGGACCCAAGATCATTGTGGGATGCAGAAGGTGGAAGGTCTGGCTTCTGTAATTGCTTCTCCACTGAACATGGGTGTTGACAGGTCGATCCATACTCCCTGACTGTCTCTCTCTTTCCCTAGTGGGGCAGGGCTCTGGGGAAGCAGAGCTCCAGGACACATTGGTAAGGTTGTCTGTCCAGGGAAGTCTGGCCAGCATCATGCTAGCATCTGGAACCTGGTGGTTGAAAACAGGGTTAACATACATTGCCAAACAAATTGTCGACCAATCATGGACCTAAGTGCTGGAATAGTGCAGATGAAAAATTGGGGGGTATTCTGTTTTGTAGATAGCTAGTAGGCATATTTTAGTTATATTCCAAAGGGCCTGTGGCTATACTAGTTGTTTGTTTGTTTGTTTTGTTTATTTTGTTTTTCTTTTTTCCCCTGAGCCTGAAATATGATATGCAGGTAGACTCAAGTTATTGCCTGGGGAGATGATGTTATGGCTGGCTTTATATTTTAATTCTCTTATATTTTAATATATATTTTATATATTTTAATATCTCTTCCATGATGCCAACTATGATGCCAACCAGACTTTCCTGGACAAACAACCCCACCAATGCGTCTTGGAGCTCCAATTCCCTAGAACCCCACCCTACTAGGGAAAGAGAGAGACACACTGGGAGTATGGGTTGTCCTGTCAAGGCCTATGCTCAGCTGGGAAGCAATTACAGAAGCCAGACCTTCTTCTGCATCCCACAATGATCTTGGGTCCATACTCCCAGAAGGTTGAAGAATAGGAAAGCTATCAAGGGAGGGGATGGGATATGCAGTTCTGGTGGTGGGAATTGTGTGGAGTTGTACCCCTCTTATCCTATGGTTTTGTCAGCATTTCCTTTTTATAAAGCAATAACAACAATAACAAAGAAAATCTAACATACAGTACTGCTTTCTTTATTTCTCACTCTTTCTTGCTTTTCTTCCTTTCATCTCTGCTTCCTTCCTTTATCTCCTTTTTTCTCCCTCTTTCTTTCATTAGTGATTTAATAATGAGTAGTAAGATTATAAAATAACAGGAATATAATTATATACCACTCCCATAATCAAATTTCTGTGTTGCAACCACACTTTAGCAGTAGCCACCATAGTTCTCCCAAGGTCTCAGATACAGACTATATATATATATATATGTATATATATATATATATTTTTTTTCAGTTTCATGTGTTTCAATTTTCTATATTCCACATACAATTGAAACCATCTGGTAGCTGTCCATCACTTCCTTCGTTACTTCATTAAACATAATCAATGCCAGTTTCTCTCATTTTGTCCCAAAGGACATAATGTAATTTCCTTTATTTAACTACTTAATACTACTCCATTTAGTATATGTCCCATAATGTTATTTCTATTTTTTAAATACTTATCAGGCTCAAATGAGTGATTTTTATTTAATTGTTAGTAGTTCTCTCCACCCATCTAAGTAATCTCATAGTTGTTCTTTGTTTGCTGTTTTTTATTTTTTAAGATATTTTAAATTTTTAGTAGGGAAAATAAAAAGGCATGCAGCAGAAAGCATGTGAGACATTCTGACAAAGATGAATGACCACATATGGAAGTTGACACATGTCTTTATTTACTTTTAATGCCCTACCATCATTCCACTTCTAAGCTATGGCTATACTTATTTTAACTTAAGGATGTGGTTCCTTTTCCCTCTTCCTTCTCAGATAAGGGAAACAGAGACTGATATCACTAAATGTTCTCCAAATTTTCTTTCCTGTCAGGACAGGGTGTAAACAAAGTTTTTTTTTTTTGTCACAAAAGTTTGGGGTCCCAGGAAGATGAGGGTTTCAGAGTCCTCTGATCATCTTCATTTGACATTTTACCCTTTGGGAATATGGACCAAAAAATCCACTAGGCTTTATGAAAAGTCATGATGCATTTTTGCATAGTAAAATATGTCATGAGTTTTCTGACTACCCAATTAATTGTGCAGAAGGTAGGATTTCTGGCTTCTGTAATTGTTTGTCTAATGAACATGGACATTGGCTTGTTGACCTCATAGTCTTGTCTCTGTCCTTTCCTACTAGGGTAGGGCTCTGAGGGAATAGTGTTCTGGGACATGTTGGGGAAGTCATCTGCACAGGGAGGTCAGGGTGGAATCATTGTAGCATTTGCAAATAGGTGACTGAAAGGCAGCAAGATACAAAGCAGGACAAAATGTTTAATGAATGGGAACTAAAGAATGGAATAGAGTGAATGAGAATAGCGACCCTAGCATGAAAGATGTTAGAAAGTCCATTTTAATTTTATTCCTAAGAGCACGGGGTTTTAGTAATCCTTGCTTGAGCCTAATAGCTGACATGAAAATGAATTAGAAACATTATCTAGGAGGATAGTGTCAGAGTGGAGAATGGAACTTGACATCTAGACTACGACAGAGAGTAGCTCCAATACTTAATATATATACAATTTACCATTTACCACATTGATCTGACCTGAGGCTCATGATTATTAATATTTAGCAGAGGAACCTGTATAACCTTTGGGTTCCTGTCGTTAAAGTTCAGGGCTCTAGTAGGCCGGGCTAGCTTCGTGGCTGTAGACAGAGACTCGAGGAAACAGGGCTGGGCAGGGAATGCAGTTTAATCTTTATTCACAAGCGGGCAATCACCACACCATGTGCTTCTCCATCTTCCCCCCCCCCCCCCACTGCTGCAGGGACTCTGGAAGTCCGTAGGGTTTTGGGGGGCGGGGAGAAGGGGGCACATGCGAAACTAGCAGGGGCTAAACCACCACCTGGGGGTGGGGGGGGGTCGAGACCAAACCAATGTGAAGCATAGCAACAGTCTGAATTCACATTCCAGGGTCAAGGCTGGGGACATTACTGGCTGAAAATATTACAAGACCAGTCCCTCTTGAATGGCAGGGTCGGATGGCGCAGCCTCTCTTTGGAGAGTAAGACAACCCTTACCAGTGCCAGTTTGTAGAGAGGGTAAGGTCTTATGCCAACAAAAAGGTTAATGAAGACATTCATGATGAAAGTGACATGCTATTTATCTCTACACCACCATGACTTAGCTTAGAGTCTAAAATATAGGAGAAGATAACATCTGATAAAAGAAAGAGGTAAGAAAGGAGGGAATTTAATTATTGCATAGACATCATTACTGATACTATAAAATAGACTTCTTGGTTAGTTGTGCAATTCAAAAGTCTCAGAGACAGCTAAATAGAAAAGAAAACCTTAATTGACTGGAAAATATGTTAACTTGTAAAGCATGTCTAACTGATTAGGCTGATTTAAATATAGAAAATGGTGTTCTTGTTTTATTTAGAGTTAGAATGTCAAAATAGCTTATAGATATTTAGAAGTTTTCCAGGGGGGATAATACTAATAATAAAGCTTGTATATGTATGCTAAGGAAAAGTGAGCATGCATAGTTAGAAATGTATATTGAATGTAGGAAAAATGGCAGAGAAACTTCACTGGGGTGTGTTATTTAGTACTGTAACGAGCAAAGAAGTTATATGTTAGTCAGTTAGTGATCCTGTGTTAGCTTTCACTACCACTGACCAATTCTGTTCAGTTCAAGTCTATGGCTCTTATCAATACAAAGGTATTTCTTGATCCAATCAAAGCCAGAAGAATGCCATCTGGGAGAAACCTCTTCTACAAGCCTCCACTAGTGTGTTTTATTTGTTTGAGTGGTCCCATAACCCTAGAAAGTTCATCTCAGTTACTACAAAAGAGTTACATACAAGTTTGCGTATAGGGGATATGAAAGTTTAAGAATCTTTCCTGTCACTGTGAACTACCTCTTTGATGTGAAAACAGATAATGTATATAAATTGTTGAAGATGTTTTATTGATACTGAGAAAAAATAGCATCTGTTATTTTTCACTTTTATCTCAAATAATTATTTGTAGTAAATATCATTGTTTTGGAAGTTCAGAAATTTTAAGAGATGTTAAGGAAATTTAAATTGTTACTTTTAATATATTCTTGGTGGGCAACTTAGGAAAATTGAACAAAACTTTTCAGAAAATCAGAAATCAGCCACCAAGATCAGATACCTGGAATGAGTTATCTTTTACTCATATACTAAAGAAGTATTGCGACTGTTATTTTGGAAAAAAATATGAGGGTCATACTCTATAAATTTCAGTGTGGCTACAAAGTATGGAAAGATCAAAGAAAATCCATGCTTGTAAGAGAAACCAACAAAAATAAAGGGATGCAGTAAAACAATGATAAATGTAGAATTCATTTCAAAGTTCAGCCAAGGTACATGTCATTCTTAGAATCTGAAGGAACTGAATTCTTCAACAATATTTCCAAGATACTGCATTACAAAGTATGGACTTCAACTAAAATAAACAATTCTTGAATTCATGATACTGATAGTGTTGTGATAACACACTAAAGTCATTTTAGTGCATGGAGGAGGAAAAGCAACCTTTTAGGATTCTCAGCAAGCCCAGGCAAAGTCACTTGATGAATTATAAAATTATGTTATTTGAGTCATTGACTCACCTCCAATTGACTTGATGCCTGATTGTGACCTGGAGTCATTTATCAGGAGAGGACAAGATAGAGATAATGAATAATATCTGAGAAAAAGATAAAACTTATAAAATGATTTTACAGACTAGTAAAATCTGTGTCAAATGTGTTGACTGAAAAAACATGTAACTCTGATTTTTATCCTTTACATTATAGTAATGGCTTGATAAAACTGATAGATCATCTCAATTTGATAACTTTATTGCTCATTAATTTGGCTATGTCTACATAATAAACATATATCAATTGTTAACTTTCTTCATCAATTGCATTTGGAGTTAAATGAAAAGAACTAATCATTTTTCTTTAATAATCCATATAAATATGTAGAATATTTTAATCTAATAGCTATATATTTTTTATATAAAAGTCTATGTGTGTACTATTACATACATATAAGCGGTACATTATAATATAATAAAGATCATACAAGCTCATGGTTTATTATATACTATTTAACATATTGTATATTTGATAGTATAAATTAAATATATTTTGTATTCAACATATATATCCAAATTTAAGCTTGGCTCCTTTCCCTCATTTTCTGTTTTTCAGTCCTCCTCCTGTTTTTCATTCCTAAAATATACTATTTTCTTGTACTATCCCACTATGCCATTGATTATCCTGTCACCTCCACTTTTCAGATAGAAAGTGAGAGACAGAGGGAAAGACACTACAGCACCTCAACACCTTCCAGTATAGTGGGGATTGGACTCGAAGCTGGATCTCCCACTTGATAAAGAAGGTTCACTATTTATTTGAGCTCTCTTGTCAGCTGCCATCTGTTGTCTCAAATATTTATTTTTGTTCATTCCATTCTCAGGCAATGTCTCTAGTGGGATCTTAGTATCAATCACTTTGCTAATTTCAAATCTTAAGTGCTTAGATCAAAGGAATATATGCTCATAACTGAAGTCTCTAAATTAAAAAAGCTTAAGATATTCAATTCCCCCCTCCCATATTTACTAAATAGTAATTTGGAAGATTATAAGTTAACAGGAGTATACATTAATACCATTTCCAAGACCAAAGGTCTATGTCCCCATCCCCCATGCCCAAGCTTTAGCTTGTGACACAGACTGGTGACCAAGTTCTTATTGTCTATGTAACAGCAATGACATGCTAGTCTACAAATTCCTGAGCATCAAATACTGAAACGTTTCTGTACCACCTCCATTTACTTAGTATTGTATTAAAATGCACCTACATTTCCTTTTATATGAATCCCTAGTTGCCATCTGAGAAAGTATCTCTTAGGGGAGTTGGGCGGTAGGGCAGTAGGTTAAACGCACATGGCACAAAGTGCAAGGGCCAGTGTAAGGATCCCAGTTCAAGCCCTAAGGTCTCCACCTTCAGGGGAGTTGCTTCACAGATGGTGAAGAAGGTCTGCAGGTGTCTTTCTCTCCTCCTCTCTGTCTTCCTCTCCTTTCTCCATTTCTCTCTGTCCTATCTAACAATGATGACATCAATAATAATAACAATAATAACTACAACAAACAATAAAAAACTAAGGACAACAAAAGGGAAAATAAATAAATAAAAATAAATAAATAAAAAGCATCTTTTTGGCCAGGGTTGACAACTGGTCTTTGATCTGAGACACATGACTTGTACCAAGATCTAGTTATTTTCATGAGAATTTGTGACCTTTACTGAGATTAAACTATGGTTTTAATAATTCGGTGGTATAATAGCTGTTAGGGAATTTTACCAAGGACTTATCATAAAGACATAAAATTTTATTGAAAATATTTTTTAAATAAGAATGGAATGTCAGTTTGGATTTGAGTCAGTTACCACTAGTTATTTAGCAACTATTTGTTGGATATACATTAATATGGCATGAACTCTGAAATATGGTTTTTACATTAAAAAAATAATTTTCCCCACCCCAGAGGTTCCAGGATTGGGAGAAACATAGGATCTATAGACAAAGCGGGGGAGATTCCTGTTGTCTTAGGGTTTAAGAAAATAGATGGTTATTGCAATAATCACATTGTTTGGCGATTGGGTTAACTTTGAAGAATCTTTTTGTTAGGATTTGCTGTATCATACACACCCTCACCATATTTCATGTCCTTTGACATTGTTTGCATATAGCTATGCCACCAGTTGCTTTTGTTCTCCCTAGACTAAGCTTTTAAGAGAGTCAACATATCAAAGACTCAGCCTATTAAAAGACTCAGCCTATGCTTTAAAAAGTTTGAGATAGTCAATCACTATTCCCCTCTCATATTAATTAAATAATGATTTATATGACTGCAAATTGATAGGAGTGTACATAAACACCATTCCCACCACCCAAAAAGACTGTGCCCCCCCCCACACCCCATGAAGCTGAACATTCACCCTCACCCTCCAACCAGGGTTTTTTCTTTGGTGCCCTACTCCAAATTAAGTCAGCTCCTGCTTTGAATTTCCCTGTCTGTTCTTCTTTCTCAACTTCTGTTTATGAGTGGGATCATCCCATACTCATCTTTATCTTTCTGACTTAGCTCACTTAACATGACCACAGAATGTAAGCTCAGATCTAGAGGAATGTAGAGGTCACACAAGCTCCTAAGCTAAGTATGGGCCCCAGATCACATCAAATTGATGGAGTTTACAGTAATATTTATATCTGTTTCCCATATTAGGGAGCAGCTCTCTTCCCTGATCCAGCTTTCTGGTCCTTTTCCCAGCCATGACATCATCTCCCCAGACAATAATTAGGATTCATCTGCATATCAGATTTCAAAAAACAAAAAACAAATAAAAAATACATATAGTATAGCTACAGGCACCTTGAAATATAACTAAAATATGCCTAATAGCTATCTACAAAATGGAGGACCCCCAATGCCTCACCTGCACTATTTCAGCTTTTAGGTCCATAATTGTCCAACAGTTTGTTTTCTTTGTATATTAACTCTCTTTTCAGCCACCAGGTTCCAGATGATAGCAGGATGCGACCAGACTTCTCTAGACTGACAAGCCCACCAATGTGCCTTGGAATTCTGCTTCCCCACAGCCCTTCCCCACTAGGTAAAGAGAGAGACAGGATGGGAGTATGGATCGACCTGTCAACTCCCATGTTCAGCGAGGAAGCAATTACAGAAGACACACCTTCCACCTTCTGCATCCCACAATGATCTTGGGTCCATACTCCCAGAGGGTTAAAGAGTAGGAAAGCTATCAGGGGAGGGGTTGGTATATGGATGTCTGGTGGTGGGAATTATGTGAAGCTATACCCCTCTTATCCTACGGTTTTGTCAATGTTTCCTTTTTATAAATAAAATATAAAAAAATACTTCCCCTTTTGAATTTAGAGTTTTCACTGATATTGCATGGTACCTCGAAAAACTAGAGGCCAATGGATAGGGAATTCTTTTCCTTGGACTCTATATTTCCTTAGATCTCTTGCACATTTTTACTTTTAAAATGTCTGCTTGGTATAATTACAGGTTATATTCTAGGCAAACAATCTCATAACTGCATATGCAATGCTATTGTACAATTTATATTTAGCATCTAAAACATCTTTTAAGTAGCGTTTGTTTAGCATTATAAGGAAAGATGTCTAGTATACAAATTATGTTCTAAATTTTTATTTGGATAAAAGAAACATAATGGTTGGGTTTTGTTGGTCTTTTCTGTAGAGATATCTGAGAGATAAATACTCCACAAGAATGCATTCATGAACTTTCAAATGGAGTAGCATTTTTCCATGTGAGATTGGAAGCATAGCACTTGTTATCTCTTACTTGATAAGGTAAAAGGACTCATCCAAAACGGAAGCTCTATTTTACTCAACTGTATTTAAAACTTTTGTTTTAGAAGTCCAAAACCTTCCTTGCAAGATGTTTATAAATTAGGTTGTTATGTTAAAAACACATATGTCTATCATGATTTTTTTTTTTTAAGCCTGGTTTTCTCTTCCGATTCTTGAAAAAACTGTATGGTTCATGCAGTATGAAAATTATGGGCTATGATATAACATTTCAAATTCAAATATTTGCTTTCCCTAAAACAAATAAAATATGAAACTCTGGGACATCTACTGTTTGAGACTATTTACTTATTTGTTTACTTTGTCTCCTCACGAGGGTTTCATTACTCAAGGCTGACATTTTCAGATAGATGGAGCCAGAGACAGAGAGAGAGGGAGAAAAATAGCCCAGCACTGAAAATTTTTTAGTAGGTGGGCTCCAACTGAAACTGGGTTGTCAAGCATGGGAAAACAATCCAAGTGAAATATCTTGCTAGCCCCCTTTCAAATTCTAATGTGGGATGGTTTCTCTGCCCCCAGTTTTTGCCATAATTATTTGTGTGATACATGTCCAAGTTTAAACTAATATGTATTTACTTCAAGATTTACCCTGTGCAAATTTAAATAAGAACATTTCCAAGGATGATAAAATACAAAAATAAATCTAAATCTTGGCTAGAAAATCTTTTTTTTTTTTTTTTTTTTTTTTTTCTCATTCTTTTTTTTTTTCTTTTTTTAATTTTTTTAAATTTATTTATTTATTCCCTTTGTTGCCCTTGTTGTTTTATTGTTGTAGTTATTATTGTTGTTGTCATTGTTGTTGGATAGGACAGAGAGAAATGGAGAGAGGAGGGGAAGACAGAGAGGAGGAGAGAAAGACAGACACCTGCAGACCTGCTTCACCGCCTGTGAAGCGACTCCCCTGCAGGTGGGGAGCCGGGGCTTGAACTGGGATCCTTATGCGGTCCTTGTGCTTTGCGCCACCTGCGCTTAACCCGCTGTGCTACAGCCCGACTCCCGCTAGAAAATCTTTTTAAAAATGATAAGTATTTTAAGTTCTTAGGAAATGTTTGCGTAATAATTGCACATAGAAAATGGAATTTGGCTGCATATGCATTGAAAAGAAACATTTGATATCAACAGTTATTACATCAATAGAGGAAATATAACATTTAGCAAAATATATCAATTTTTTATTATTTTTTTTTCTTTTTTTAAATATTTTTATTTTATTTCTTTATTCCCTTTTCTTGCCCTTGTTGTTTTATTGTTGTAGTTATTATTGTTGTTGGATAGGACAGAGAGAAATGGAGAGAGGAGGGGAAGACAGAGAGGAGGAGAGAAAGATAGACACCTGCAGACCTGCTTCACCGCCTGTGAAGCGACTCCCCTGCAGGTGGGGAGCCGGGGTTCGAACCGGGATCCTTATGCCGGTTCTTGTGCTTTGTGCCACCTGCGCTTAACCCGCTGCGCTACAGCCCGACTCCCTCAATTTTTTATTTTTACAGTGTATAGTTTTATCTAACATCTTCAACATTCACAAGAATTTATAAATACCATTTTCCCTCAAGGGAAAAAGAAATTCATGAAATACAATATTGTGTCAGCACAGTGATACACCTGATAGAATGTACATATTACAGTGCACAAGGACCTGGGTTCAATTCTCTCATCTCCATCTACTAGGGACAAACTTCATGAGCAGTCTTTCTCTCTCTCTCTCTCTCTCTTCCCCTTTCAGTCTCTGTCTCTTTCAAAATGAAAGACAAGTTTTAAAAAGTGAAATATTACAGAATTTTATCTCAAGAAGACATTATATTTTAAAGTATTCAGAGCTGGCAAGACAGCTTATCTAAGAGGGCCCCTACTTATCAATGTAGATGAGCTATTTAAAGAAGGTTCCCATGAAAAAATTAGAGATTAAGACATGAAGAGCCATTGTTTCTATATAGAAGATATTGTCCTTCTAGTTTTACAAGGCCATAAAAAGCATCTTTAGGAAACTGATTTTAAAAAAATGATTCTCTATGGGATATATGCTACAACATGCCTCCTCTTAAAGATTTTTTTATTTGAAAGGCTGAGTTTATATTTTGTTCTTTTTAATTGTAGTTGCATGTATAGATAGTTTACTATCTGGGTTGCTTGCTAAGGAGGACTAAGAACCACTGTTGTTCTTTTCTTGATCCATAAGTATTATTTCTTTGACTTCCACTGTTCAGGCTACTGCTCTCCAGTTAGGCAAAAATACAATTAAAGAGTCTATTTTAACATTAATGTGCATAATACTGTTGCCACTGTACATCCTACCTTGGTAGAGCATGACTGAACTAAGTAAAACATCGATTAAGTCTAAAATGAAGGATGTAGGGACTCAGAGAAGGGGTAGTAGGACTTTAGAGTTGAAGGGGGCTGGGGAGACTGGGGTGGCTGTGGACCCAGTGTGCTCGAGTAGAGGAGGAATATGGTTTTGTGGAGATATAGGGTATACTAAATGACACTTTTCTTTTTTTTTTTTAATTTAAGAAAGGATTAATTCACAAAACCATAGGGTAGGAGGGGTACAATTCCACACAATTCCCACCACCCAATCTCCATTTCCCACCCCCTCCCCTGATAGCTTTCCCATTCTCTATCCCTCTGGGACCATGGACCCAGGGTCATTGTGGGTTGCAGGCACTTTTCTTATAAGGAGGTGGAATTAAACTACTGGGACAGTAGCAATATGTAAATAATTTTTTTAAAAAGTTGGATTGGGCAGTGGCTTACCTGACACAACGCACACACACATTACAGCATTCAAGGGCCTGGTCTCTACCTGCAGGGGACAATATTCCCAAGCAATGAAACAGTGCTATAGGTGTTTCTCTTTCTCTCTCCCCTGCCCACTACCTCCCTCCCCATAATAAAATAAGGAAGGAAGGAAGGAAAGAAAGAAAGGAAGAAAGAAAGAAGAAAGGAAAGGATGAAGAAAGAAACAAGAGAAAAAGAGGTAGCTAAGAGTGGTGAATACTTTGTATAGCACCAAACTCCAGTAATAACCCTGGTAGCAAAAATAAACAAATAAATAAGCTATTAAGCACAAAATTCAAAAGAGCTAATGTGACTAAAAAGTGTGCTACAGGAATAGTCACGATAAATTTGAGGTTCTAGAATGAGGTTGTTTTTAAATTCAATCAAGTTTCACTCATTTTCTCATTTCTCATTTCTAGTGTTGAATACATGTAAAAATTATTAAGTACAAGCACACATATTTTGCACTGAAGCATAATATAGTGAGAAAGAGATAAGTAGGCAGTCAGAAAATGCTGGAAAACAGATTTCAAGAGAGATGAGATTATTTTCAGTTCAGTTTAGGGTCTGTTGGGTAAAGGGTATTTAGAAGACATTGTGATCCACAAATATTAAACACCATGGACTAATTGAATTAAAAATTTGAACAGCCATTCATATATGTATATATATATATTAGATTCATAACCCAACAGTCAGAAATACAGGAAATGAACATTTACAAAACAAATTTAAACTGATATCTGTATTTAAATAGCCAAGATTTGGGTTTTATATGCTGACTGAATCACAAAGGACTTTTTTAAAAAAAAATAATGATTGACAAGACCGTAGTATAAGAGGGCTACAATTCCTACCACCAGAGTTCTGTACCTCAGCTTTTCCATTGGAAGCTTTCCTATTCTTTATCCCTCTGAGAACATGGACCCAGGATCATTATGGGGTACAGAAGGTGGAAGGTCTGGCTTCTGTAATTGCTTTTCTGCTGAACATGGGCCTTGGCAGGTTGATCCATACTCCCAGCCTATCTCTCTCTTTCCCTAGTGGGCCAGGGCTCTCTGGAGAGGTGGTGTTCCATGGTACATTGGTGAGGTCGTCTGTCCAGAGAAGTCAACTTAGGGAAGAGAGTAGCTTCCAAATATGCAACCTCTGCATCCCTATAGGTCCGAGCTTGCATTCCATGATCATAGCTAGGAACATTCTAGGCTTTTTACCAGGTGATTTTCAGGACAGATCTGACTATATGACTGTATCCAGAGATCTATATAATGAGTAGAAAAATACAGAAGGAGGAGCCTGGATTTGGACATGGTTCCCCCTTCCACATAGTAGTATGGCTTCACATGGGTTTTAATTAATAAATCTTTCTCCTTTTTTTTCTTTTTTGGGGGGTTAATAATTTACAGTTGAGAGCAAAATCTTCTTTTTCATTAATGTTGTGTTAGGCTGTAAATGATTAAATTAAGATGCTTGTATAGGTTAGTTTATTTTTGTAGTTTATTTTTGCTATTTCATGTTACATAATTGGGATATATAAAATCACTCAACAGTGATTTATTAAGTGAGAAATCTAAGAATGAATGTCAGACAAGTAATATCTAATCATTTATTGAATGAATGAACCACCAGTAGCTATCTTAGTAAATCAAATACTGTTATTTTGTTCTGAGTTATTTATGCTATTGATAATTTAGAGTAGACTTCTATTTTATTTTATTTTTATTGTCACCAGGGTTACCGCTGGGGCCTGTTGCCAACACTTCAAATCCACAACTCACAGTGGCCATTTTTTCCTTTTATTTTTTTCTTTCTCATTTTTATTGGACAAGACATAAAAATTGAGAAAGGATGTTAATACAGAGAGGGAGAGAAAGACACCTGCAGACCTGCTTCACTACTACTAGTAAAGTAGATCCCCTACAGGTTGGGAGTGAGGGCTGGAATCCCAGACCCTTCACTTGGTAATGTGTGTACTTATTGGGTGCACCACCACCAGGCCTCTAGGGTAGAATTTTTATAGAGGACAAATGTATTTACTGGGCATGGATGACAAAATCCAGAAGCTTAATTGATTATCACCCTTCATCTATATTTTTATTGTTATTATTATTGATTTGTAATTCTTTTATTTTTTTAATTTATTATTTAAGAAAGGATTAGTGAACAAAAGCATAAGGTAGAAGGGGTATAACTCCACACAATTCCCACCACCCAATCCCCATAACCCACCCCCTCCCATGGTAGCTTTCCCATTCTCTATCCCTCTGGGAACATGGACCCAGGGTCGTTGAGGGTTGCAGAAGGTAGAAGGTCTGGCTTCTGTAATTGCTTTCCCGCTGAACATGGGCGTTGACTGGTCGGTCCATACCCACAGTCTGCCTCTCTCTTTCCCTAGTAGGGTGTGTCTCTGGGGAAGCTGAGCTCCAGGACACATTGGTGGGGTCTTCAATCCAGGGAAGCCTAGCCAGCATCCTGGTGGCATCTGGAACCTGGTGATTGAAAAGAGAGTTAACATGCGAGGCCAAACAAATTGTTGAGCAATCATGGATCCCAAGCTTGGAATAGTGGAGAGGAAGTGTTAGGGAGGTACTCACTGCAAACTCTAGTGTAGTCCTGCTTTCAGGTATATATTTTGCAGTAGTTTATGGATACGTGTGCACATAAGCTCTCTCTCACAGAAACTGGTGTATATCTAGGTTATGGGACTTTGTTAGAAAGTGAACTACCTGAGATGAAATTAGAGTGTACTATTAAAGGAAAGGTCTCACCCGAGTAATGAAGCTGAAGGGCTGTCATTCCACACGTGAAGTCTCTGGATACAGTCTGAGGTGAAGCATGTTGAGATGGCAATTGTTGCTTTGGTTAGGTTGTGATCGGCGGATGCAATATTATTTGGTTTGGATTGGGAGATGCATACGGGAAAGTGGGCCCTATCCAAGGGTTCCAGGACTGGGGGAAGTAGGGGCTCTATAGTGAAGATGTGAGGTTCCTGCTGTCTTAGGGTTCAAAAAGACAATCGATAGTTAATATTATCATCACATTATTTGTTAATTGGGTTAACTTTGAAAAGTCCCTTTGTTATGGTTTGCTGTACAGTACCCAGTATCTTGTATATAGCTGTGCTATTGGAAGCTTCTAATCTACTTGGTCTAGGCTTTTGAGAGAGTCCGCATATCAAATACATAGCCTATATATTAAAAAGATTCAGTTTGTCTTTTGAGAAACTTTGAGACAAGATTTGTAATTCTTTTACAGTTAAGAAGATTAAGAGCTTGACTAACATATTTATGGCTATAGAAAAAAAACTAACATATTTTAATCACTAGACAGTTCATGTCATACTGGTAGTTAATATACTATATTTTATAGCATCACTTGTTTTTCACAAATAAGAAAAATCCAGTAGTTTATACCTTTTCTTTTTTTTTTTAACTATATAATATTCATTCCTCACTGATCTTCCCCTAGCCCCTGGCTGTCCCTTGTTTATTTCTTTCTGCCTGTTCTTGTGCTACATGAAGAGATATGGTGTCTGAAGCTTTGAGTAATGCCATGCTAACTTTTCTTAATAGAGATATGTAGAGAAAAAAAATTTTTTTTAAGATCAATCTATTTTTTTTTTGCCTCCAGGGTTATTGCTGGGGCTTGGTGCCTACTCTATGAATCCACTGCTCCTGGAGGCCATTTTTTCCCACTTTGTTGCCCTTGTTGTAGCTGTTACTGTTATTGTTGTTATAGCTGTTGTTGTTGTTGGGTGGGACAGAGAGAAATCAAGACAGGAGTGGAAGGCAAAGAGGAGGACAGAAAGATAGACACCTGCAGACCTGCTCCACCACTTGTGAAGTGATCCCCCTGCAGATGGGGATCTGGGGGCTCAAACCAGGATCCTTACGCTGGCCCTTGCGTTTGTGCCATGTGCGCTTAACCTTCTGTGCTATTGCCCAGCCACTAAAGATAAATCTTTTTTAAAAATTAATATTTATTTATTAAATATTTTAATAAATAAAATATTGTTTTATATATTTTATTTAAATATTTTAAATAAATCCCTTTTGTTGCCTTTGTTTTTTATTGTTTAGTTATTATTGTTGTTGTTATTGTTGTCATTGTTGTTGGATAGGACAGAAAAAAATGGAGAGAGGAGGGGAAGGCAGAGAGGGGGAGAGAAAGACAGACACCTGCAGACCTGCTTCAATGCCTGTGAAGCGACTCCCCTGCAGGTGGGGAGCCAGGGGCTCAAACCAGGAGCCTTATGCTGGTCTTTGCACTTTGTGCCACGTGGGCTTAACCAGCTATGCTACCACTAAGATTAATCTATTTTTATGGAAGAAAGAAATAGAGAAATGAGTATACTGCTTAACTCTAAATGTGGTGCTTGAGATTGAACCTGGTAACTCTTGTTACCTCAGGCATGTTTTTTTTCTTTTTAATAGCGATTTAATAATGATTAACACGATTGTAAGATAACGGGTACAAACCACACAATTCCCACAACTAGAGTTATGTGTCCTATCCCCTTCATTGGAAATTTCCCATTTCTTTGTACTTCTGTGAGTATGGACCAAAATTCTTTATAGTGTAAAGAAGGTGGAAGATCTGGCTTCTATAATTGCTTCTGTACTGTATATGGACATTGGCATGTCCATCCATAACCCCAGCCAGTTTCTATCTTTTCCTAGTGGGGTAGGGCTTTGGAGAGGTGAGACTTCAGGACACATTGGTAATCCTCTACCCACGGAATTCAAGATGGTGTCACGGTAGTGTCTGCTACTTGGTTGCTGAAATGCGGTAAGATATAAAGCAGGGCAAACTCTTTAGTAAACATGAACTCAAAGGTAGGAATAGGGCTGATGAAATTAGTGGTCTTCAAGTGGGGAAAAAAGCTAGGAAGTCTATTTTAGATATGTCCCAAGGGGCCCATGACTTAGTAATTTTTACCTGAGCCTGATAGCTAATATGCAGGAAAACTAAAAATATTATCCGGTGTTGTTGAGGTGGTCTGGTGTCGGGCTGCACCGCGGAGAAGAGAGCGGACGTCCAGAGCAAAGGGGTACACAGATCTTTATTATAGGATGGGGGGGGGGAGGTTTGGTTCAGACCACGTGAAGCCAGCCAGCAATGGCCGACCACAGGGGGAGATCAGGGAGCGAGACCTCAGAGAGGGAGAGCCGAGAGCCCAGAGAGGGAGAGGGGAGGGGTGAGGGGGCTTTTTATTGGGCGACAACCAGGGGTGACGTGTAGGGCCAGGATTGGTTGAAAGGGGGCACTCTAGGATTTAGCGGGGCATAGAAAAACCTGGGGGCGGAGACTGCATCAGAATAAGTCCTCAGCAACATCTCCTCCTATCCCTTTATATCTAAATGGACACAGTAAAGAAAAATGGAGCATGCTTAAATGTTTTAGAGGAATGCCATGCTCAGGTGGGAAGATGTAGGACTTTCTGTGGAGGAGGGAAGGCTTAAATGGCTGCCAACCTTGTGAGATTTAAACGTCCTCCTGTGCTCAACCCCTCTTTAGAGAGAGAGACTTACCACGTGGACCTGACCTGCGCATCTCTCAGATAAGTAAAGACAATTTGGCTACCTATGCACTATGGCCTTCTCTTCTGCTTGTGAAGAGATCTCCAAAGGCCTCTGCTCTTTCTTCACGAGACTGTTTTGCTGTTTCTGGAACATTTATCTCTGGACCACTCTGTGGTTTCCACTCGCTCAGGCGAACTCAGAACAGCCAGCGGGAAGAGCCAGCTGCCTGTGGGACTCTAGGCCGTTCCCCACCCCCAGGCAAGTAGCCCCCCAGAGGCAAGAAATATATTTTTTTCAGATATGGCCCCCTCAGGCCTTCCCTTGGCAACATGCTGGTTTTTGTTATATATGTTTCTGTTCACCCCACACCCTTGATACTATAGTCATTTAGTTAAAAAGAAAAGGGGGAATTGTCGTATGCTTTACATTGGTTTGTTCTAGCCCTCCCCCGCCAAGAGAATTGGGTGAGTCCTATTAATTTGGCGGGCCTGCTTGGCCCCGCCCCAAAAGAAACCCCGAGTGACAGAGTTCTTGAGTTCCTGAGTCCGAGAGTTCCTGAGTTCTTGAGTCTGAGAGTTCCTGAGTTCGAGAGTTTCAGGGTTACAGAGTAAGAGAGAGTTCCAGTGTGCCGGAGTTTCAGAGGGCTCTCAAGTAAGAGAGTTCCAGAGTGCCAGAGTTGGAGAGTTCCTGAGTTCTAGAGTAAGAGAGAGAGTGCTTGCGCCGCCGCAAAGAGACAGCAGAGTTCTGTTTGGTGATTAGTTTGTCTTAGTTTGTAAATCGTTGTTCTTGAATAAAGAAATACAGCTTCCCTACCCAGCCGTTGTCTCCGCGTCTCTGTTACCCGCCGTAAAGCTAAACCGCCCAGCAAGAGCCTCCGAAATTTTAACAACAATCTGGGAAGATGGTGTCAGAGTTGAGGATAGGATTAGAAAGATGAATTAAGACAAAGACTAGTTCTCAGGCATGAAGAAACTATATAAGTAGCATTAACTATTAACCCCATCAATCTGACCCTAAGCCCATATCTGTTCATATTTAGCACAGGAGCCTGTGTAACTTCTGTGTCCCTGTCAGTCTGAGTTTGTAGTTCATGGGTCACAGCTAGGAACATTATAGGCTGTGCTCATTACAGAACCAGTCTTCTTCAAGTGGCACAGAAGGTTGACCCAACCTCCCTTCAGAGAGTGAAGTAGTCCCTACTGTTGCAAGGCCCTTGAGAGGACCACAAGAGGGCCTATAAAGATGTTCCTAGTGGCGGAGAAGGGGGTGTGTGTCTTAGAGGAGTAGGTCCATCATATCTATATGGGTATCCAAAGATTCCCTGATTAGAACCCCAGATGATGGAGTGGCCTAGTAGTGACCAAAAAAAATCCATCATTAATGTGATTCATTACACCTGAATTAAGTAGTACATTTTGCAGAGGTATTATAGTAGAAAATTTCATACTTTTCTACCTGATTATGAACTGATATTATCATGATGGAGACTAAGTAAAACTATATTTTTTATTTATGGTATTTGAATTATAGAAAATTTTCACAAAGATATTTCAAAAATTTACTGCTAGGGTTTGTAATTTAAGCACTTAAAATACATTGCAAAAATATTTAAATTAAAAAAAAACTTTTTTTATTACTTCTAAATATACTTCGTGGATTTAATGACTATGACAGACCAGACAGACTATGGAAAAGAAAAACATAGTTCTCAGAATTTAACCACTAATTGGATCAAGGTAAAAACTAAACAATGAATTACAATATATACAGAAACAATTGTATTGACAATGACATTATCTAGTAAGCCAATATGTATCACTTGTTCATATGGGAGTCAATTCACAAAGACAGAGTATTCATAATGTCCTCTGAAATTATAAAACATGTCAGGGATATATATATATATAAATTTTTACACAAAATGTGTTTTTAGAAGATTTGATGGCATGTTGATTCAAATGACACACACATATATATATATATATATTTATATATATATATAGAGAGAGAGAGAGAGAGAGAGAAGAGATGATGATGACCTCAAGAATACTGATAATGGATCAAGAGATTTAAAAACCTATGATAGAGGACATAAAGCAGTCAGACATAAGATATTTTCATATTTTAATATTTTGATTAGGTAGTTAAATTTAAAGTCTTCTCATTTAAGTCTACACTCAACCTTCATTGAGTATTGTCTCCATAAAAAAATCAGAGACGGGAGTTGGGCGGTAGTGCAGTGGGTTAAGTGCACATGCACAAGGACTGGCATAAGGATCCAGTTTCTAGCCCTGGCTCCCCACCTGCAGGGGAGTCACTTCATAGGTGGTGAATCAGGTCTATGGGTGTCTATCTTTCTCTTCCCCTCTGTCTTTCCCTCCTCTCTCCATTTCTCTCTGTTCTATCCAACAATGAAGACAACAATAATAACTACAACAATAAAACAGCAAGGGCAACAAAAGGGGAAAAAAATCAGAGATTTTCTTGCCATAATAAAATCAATTCACTCTGCCAAATCTTATTCAGCCTCTGTAGATACTCTGAAATCTACCTGGTCACTACCATTAGATATTCTCAACATGTTTATTTTACACATGTGAACACTGAGACTCCAAGATAACTTATTTTTTTCCAAAATCTTTCAGCTGGTGAATATATAATATTTTCATTAAATGTTAAAAAAAGAAAATACTCATAACATACAGTAAAAGAAAGCAGTGAAGAAAGTGGTGATTTTCATTCCTTTTAAAAGCACTACTGATGAGAAAGAGAGAGAGAGAGAGAGAGAGAGAGAGAGAACCAGAGCATCACTTTGGCATATGTGATTAAGAATCAAACTCAGAGGCTCATCATGATGGAGTCAAGCAATCTACTTACTGTGTAACTTTCTGAGCCATCAGGTATTCATTTTATCATCAAACTTTGTGCAAGATAATCCTTTCCTTCACAGAGCTTGTTTGAGAACTGACATATATATGATCCATTATGGCACTTTAGCCTTATTTATTATCTCTAATATCCTTGTCTTAACTCTTCACACATATGCACTTATATCATGAAAGTATAATTAGCATCAGATATTGCTCCTGTTTTATCTTATTTTTTGATCAGTATAAATTTCATCAAATATCTGAAGGCAATTTTTCTCCATTCAATCATGCAGACTGGACCATTCACCTTCATTCCTGACATTTTCATTTTGTTTAGAAAAACTAGGTCTAAACTTCAGTGACCCAATGTATGGTATTATGATTCTCTTGATTCTTTGCCTAAAACATGACAAATTGCACATTGGGAACTCAAGGATGTACAACTGCTTGTTTTTCTTATTCTAAGCCCACTACAGTTTATCTTTCTAGTACTGAGGACTTGTTTCCTTTTTTTTCCTTCCACCTTCCCTCCCTCCCTTCCTTCCTTCCTTCCTTCCTTCCTTCTTTCTTTCTTTCTTCCTTTCTTCTTTCTTTCTCTTTCTTTCTTTCTTCCTCTCTTTCTTTCTCTCTTTCTTTCTTTATTTCTTTCTTTTTCTTTCTCCTTCTCTTTCTTTCTCTTTACTGTTTTTCATCTGTGATAAGATAATCCTATGTAAGAACCAAACTATAGGAAATAGAATCAATTGAAAAAAATGGCAAAGCCATCTTTATAAACACCCTTCCTTTTGTTTTCTGATACAATATTGACCACTAATACATTGCATGTTATTCAAAATGTGAGAAATGACTACATATATGTCAAGATTCCTGCTATAAACAGATTAAGAAAGTGGTATTGGAATTAGAGTACCTGCTCCTAATTTTTCTACTTGCTAAATTAGTTTCTAGCTTTACACTTATTTTTAGAGAAGAAATTATTTGGGGGAATATATCATCCCACATTACTGGGCCATGCTGAAAAACTTTTGTTCATTTAGTAATTAGGGTTCAAAGAGCCACTTGATAAGAATGAATGATGATAGGAAAAGGTTCACAAATTATCAAGGGTATGGCTATGTTTTAGTCTGTTATCTGAGAAAACAAAACAAATGGCATCCTTTTATATTCTTAAAAAACTAAATAATGGGTGGTCAGGCGGTGGCGGAGTGGGTTAAGGGCATGTGGCGCAAAACTCAAGGACCAGCTTAAGAATCCCGGTTTGAGCCCCTGGCTCCCCACCTGCAGGGGAGTCGCTTCACAGACGGTGAAGCAGATCTGCAGGTGTCTATCTTTCTCTCCCCTCTCTGTCTTCCCCTCCCCTCTCCATTTCTCTCTGTCCTATCCAACAATGAACAACATAAACAATGGCAATAATAATAACCACAATGAGGCTACAACAACAAGGGCAACAAAAGGGGAAAAAATGGCCTCCTGGAGCGGTGGATTCATGGTGCAGGCACGGAGCCCAGCAATAACCCTGGAGGAAAAAAAATAAAACTAAATAGCAATCCTCTTTTTCTTTTTTTGGTTATGTATTATACTTCCTTTATTGTTAAGGGTGCCACCCACTCACTACATAATGATAAAATGAGTGAGGATAGAAGAAAAGAGAAACACTTTTAAAGAGTGATGCAGTGTTTTAGGTTCTTACCCTTACTACAAACTAGCAATGTTAGGGATTGTCCCTCTCCAAAGGGAGGCTGCATTATCCTATTCTACCACTTAAGGAGGACTGATCCTGCAATATGTGTAGGCTAGAATGTTCCTAGCTGTGACCACGGACTCTGCGATCAGACTGACAAAGACCGAGAGATCATACATGGGCTTCATGATAGACTTATGTAGTTTATATATTTTTTCAAATTTTGGAGTCACTCTTTACCCTAACCTGGATTTCAAAGTCTACTCTGAACTCTGACATCCACCTCTCAGATAATATTTCTAGCTTAGCTTCATGCTCAAGGAAAGAATTACTAAAGTCATGGGATCCTAAAAAAAATACCCGAAAAAAATACTCTAGCCTTTTTCCACCCTAAAGTCTTTACTATCATTGTGTCTATTCCTACTCCTTGGTTACTGTTTATTAAACATGTTTGTACTCCTTTATATCTTGCTATCTTTAAGCCACCAATTTCCAGATAGTACTTTGACGCCATCCTGCCCTCGTTAGACAGATGACCTCACCACATGTCCCAGAATCTCAGCTCTCCAGAGCCCTACCTTAATAGGGAAAGATAGAGGAAGACTGGGGATATGGATCAACTGCCATAATAAATGCCCATAGAAGCAATTACAGAAACCAGAACTCTCTTTCCTTCTGCACCTCCAAAATAATTTTGGTCCATACTCCTGGTGGGAAGGGATGTTAAGGGAAGATGAAGAGAGGGGTCTGAAACCCAGTTCCACTGGGACCCAGAACTCTTGTAACCAAACCAAAACAAAACAACAACAACAAAAAAAAAACCCACCATAAACGTGTTTCTGTATTGTTTTTATTATGGGGGCTATGACCATCAGTATATGCATACAATTTCATGATATAATAGGCCCCCCAAATTTTCTTCTTATCGTCTCTTCCCCTTCCTCCACAGAGTCCTTTGCGTTAGTGCAATACACCATGTTCAGTCCATGTTTTACTTTGTGCTCTCCCTCCACATCCCAACTTTGTTAACTCCCACTAATAAGTGAGATCATTCACTATTTATCCTCCTTTTGGCTTATCTAACTCAATATGATGTCCTTAAATTTCATCCAAGAAGATACAAAGGAGACAACTTCATCATTTTTAGCAGCTGAGTAGTATCCCATCCTGTATACATACTTTTTTTTTTTAATCTCCAGGGTTATCACTGGGGCTTAGTGCCTACACTATGAACCTACTACTCCTGGAAGCTATCTTTTTCCCATTGTTATTGTTATTAGATAGGACAGAAAGAAATTTAGAGAGGAGGGGATGACAGAGTAGGATAGAGAAAGACACCTGCAGACCTGCTTCACCACTTGCAAGGCCACCCCCTGCAGGTGGGAAGCCCTGGGCTCCAACTGAGATCTTTGCACCAATCCTTGAGCTTTGCACTATGTACGCTTAACCTGGTGTGCTACCACCCAGCCCCCTATCACATTTTTTTAAATCACTCATCTGATGTTTGACATCTGTCACTGAGACGGGAGAAATTCTGGAGAATATTCGAGGAAGGAAGTCAGTTGCTGTTTCACATATCTGAGAGGGAACAGCAGTAAGGTTTGCATCTGTGAGCAAAATCTATAGTCTCTAATAGATACCTACTTAGTAGAATTAATGGAATAGATTGGCTGGTGAATTGATGTTTATTTTTTTATGTTTTTATATTTATTTATTATCAGTGATTAACAAAGTTATAAGGTAATAAGGTTATAGTTCCACACCATTCCAACCACCAGAGTTCTGTGTCCCATCCCCCTGTAACAGTTCTTCCAAGGTCACAGATAAGAGCTGACTATATATCTAAGTCTATCTATCTATCTATCTATCTATCTATCTATCTATCTATCTATCTATCTATGTCTGACTATATCTATCTATCTACCTATCATCCATCTACAGTCTATCATCTATCTATTCTAATAGCTTTTTTTTAATGAGAATTATCTGTAAGTCCTTGTCATGACTTGCCCTACTCCTTAGCTGCCATTTACAAACTCTTCTGATAGGCAGCGGGAATATAAAACAAATTCTTTTGAAAACATGCAAGTATTCCACACTAACCAAGTTCACTCTCCTTGTGGCTGAATAAAAACAAAAACTTCTTCTTCTTCTTTTTTTTTTTTTTTTGCTAAGGGGAGTATATTTTGGCAGACAAAGAAAACACAAACAATAAGGAACTCTGAATCATCAAAGTACAATGTCTGGGAATTCAAATTTAGGTCTGAATGTATTTTATCACTCTGTACTTAAAAATTCTGTAATATATGTATGGCATATGTATCCTGTACTAAACATAATTTTCAATTAATCAAACTATGGCATTCTCTAGAGATTACAAATAAACATAGGCTATTGTATTTTTAAATTATACCACTTTTAGATATATTTCTGCTTTTGTCCTTGTAACATCAAATATAATTTCATTTTCAATTTGCTTCTTTCAAGCTGTTGCCCCTTAGGATTTATTGTACAAAAGTGAAAAAGCTGTCTTTATTTCTGCCAAGTTTAATTTAGATACCACTAAAGCTTCCAACAGCCATATGTGGGAGAATGGCTATAGGAGGTACTGTTTAAGTCAAATAGCAGTTTGAGAAAGGGTCAATGCCATTGAGGAACTAACTTTGCTAAGCTAAAAAAAAAAAAGTATGTGTAATTATTCTGAATGGTAACTGAGATTTGTGCAGTTATCTAAAAATCTCTAGGCTAATTGAAAACTTTCTTTTTGAGTATGATATGGCCTTGAGTTAATGAACCACAACATTCATAGTATGGCATTTTGTACTGTAGGGTATATTTTAAATGAAGCTTAAATAAATAAGGACTCCCCATACAGCCCCAAGCAAAACTAAATTGTTAGTAGGCTTTACACAGCAGGAGGTAAACATTCCTGAAATAATTGGACATAATAGGATATTATTCTTAGTTTTTTAGTCTTATACAAATCATACCTCACTTCTTCTAATTTGGCTCTGCAGCTATGTAAAGAGACCAAGGACAGTTTAGTGGCATCATGTAAAGTAACTTCTTTATAGAAGTGGTGATTATTTATTTAAAATAATATTGACATAGAGGTTGAAGACATTACACTGGATTTCCAGTTTGATAATATTGTAAATTTGTATATATATTTAACTTTTTTATTTATTTATTTTCCCTTTTGTTGCCCTTTTTTGTTGTTATTATTGTTGTTGTTATTGCTGTCGTCTTTGTTAGATAGGACAGAGAGAAATGGAGAAAGGAGGGGAAGACAGAGAGGGGGAGAGAAAGATAGACACCAGCAGACCTGCTTCACCCCCTGTGAAGAGACTCCCCTGCAGGTGGGGAACCTGGGATTCTTATGTCCTTGTGCTCTGCACCATGTGCGCTTACCCTGCTGCGCTACCGCCCGACTCTGTAAATTTATATTTTTATGGAAGTAAAAGTGGTTTAGAATATGATAACATTTCAGGTGTACATCTTTAAAAATCAACATGTATATTCTATATTAAATTTACTACTGAAATAAAATGATTGATTTCATCATATTAATTATGATTTCCTTTCATTTTTCCTCAAACTTACTCTTTTGAATTAATATTGAATATTAACTGAATCAAAATGTATTATTTTGCATGTAAACATAGGGAATAACATTTCAAAATTAAATATATTTTCCTAACCCAAAACACAATTTCCATGTGTATTTGTTTTTAATTTATGCTACATTGAGAAATAACCCTAGAGTTTGTACATTGTTTTTGTATGTACTTTCTGTACAGTTACGGAGGAAAGAGATCAAGAGAAATCACAGCGTCACTGCACCATCCATGGAGTATCTTCGTATTGTTCTTGGTACTCCCACATGACTCCAAGCATCAAATCCTAGGCATACTGCTCAGTAAGGTGTACTTTCTTTTATCTTTTCCCCCCTCCTTTCTTCCATTCTTCCTGTTTTCCATCCTTCCTTCCTTCCTTCTTTTTTTTCTCCTTCCTTCCCACCTTTCTTCCCTCCTGCCTGCCCACCTTCCTTCTTTCTTTCCTTCTTCCCTCTCTTCCACTCTTTTTTCTTCCTTCTTTCTTTTCTTAAAGTTTAATTAGTAATTTAATAGTGATTTGCAAGACTATAAGATAATAGAGTATATAATTCTGCACCATTTCCACTACCAAAGTTCTGTGTATATCTGCCCCAATGGTAACTGTTATAGTTCTCCCAAGATAATATTTTTTGGTTGACTGACTATATGTGTATATCCCCCAAGGTCATGTGCTTCAGTTCTCTATAATCCATTTATAAGTGAAGTCATCCCATAATTCCCCTTCTTTTTTCCTCTCCCCTCTCAGATAAGAAAAGCAGAGTCAGGGGACTGGTGGTAGTGCAGTAGGTTAAGTGTACATGGCGCCAAGTGCAAGGACCAGCATAAGGGATCCTGGTTTGAGCCCCTGGCTTCCCACCTGCAGAGGAGTTGCTTCACAGGAGGTGAAGCAGGTTTGCAGGTGTCTGTCTTTCTCCCCCCCCCCCCCCCGGCTGTCTTCTCCTCTCTCCATTTCTTTCTGTCCTATGCAACAACAATGACAGCAATAACAACAACAATAATAACTACTACAACAGTAAAACAAAAGGGAAACAAAAGGGAAAAAATTAAAAAAAAAAAAGAAAGAAAAACAGAGTCTGAATTCCATAGATATTCTCCAGATACTTTTTCCTTTCAGTGATTGGGCAAAATAATGGTTTCTGGTGAAAAAAATTCTGGGTCCCAATGGAACTGGGGTTCAATAGCTCTCTGGTCATCTTCCCTTAACATTCCCTCCTCTGAGAGGTTGAATCAAAATTTTTCTTCCTAGGCAGAAGGAAAGTGTTCTAGCTTCTGTGGTTACTTCTCTGCTGGACATAACTTTGCCTAGTTGATCCAAATCCCCAGCCTACCTCTATCCTCTATTCCCTAGAAGGGTAGGGTTCTGAGAGGGGAGGTTCTGGACAAGTTGGTGAAGTTATCTGCCTAGGGACGTCAAGCTTTTCTTTCTTTCTTTCTTTCTTTCTTTCTTTCTTTCTTTCTGTCACCAGAGTTATTACAGAGGCTCAATGCCTGCACTACTTCACTTCCTGGTAGCTAATTCTTTTCGTTTACCTAGAGAGTGAAATGCCAAGAGACTGAGAGGGAGAGAAGGACAGAAAATGGAGAAATAATATAGCATTGCTCTACTGCTCATGAGTAGAGCATCGCATGCTCCCTCCAAGCATTCTCTGTGGTGGTTGCTTGCAGCTAGAACCTAGGTCCTGCATGATAACAAGTAAACTTTACAAGTCAGGTCATCCGCTGGGCCCCTAGTAAGGCTTACTTTTTTTCTTAATTTTTATATTTCCTTCATAATTTATAAACAGATATGAGGTTTAACTCACCCACAGAATTAAAAAAAAATTTTTTTGAGGGAGGGGGAGATAGAGAGGGAGAGAGGCAGAGTAGTAGGGGTTGTATTGTTATATGGGAAACTGGGGAATGTTATGCATGTACAAACTATTGTATTTACTGTTGAATGTAAAACATGAATTCCCCAATAAAGAAAAAATATATATAGTAAAGAGAAATACATATAATAAAGGAGATATATATATAATAAATATAATATAATATAATAAATATAATAAAGGAGAGAGGCAACACTGCTTTACCACTCTCAAAGCTTTCCCCTTGCAGGTGGGGACTAGGGGGCTTGACAGGGGTCCTTGCACATTGTAATATGTGTGTTCAACCAGGTGCACCACCACCCTGCCCAGTCTATATGTTTTTTAAGAGACGTTTTTCAATTACTCCAAACTGAGCGCTTACAAATTTAGGAAGTGAAAGCAATTTTCTTCATTTTATTAGTGACACAATAATGTGTATTTTTCCTATTCTCTCTAGTTTGCAATTTTGTCAGTCAGTTTAATGATACAATTTTAAGGTAGAAAGACAATTATTGCAAAAATCTTGCATTTAAAAATTAATTAATTAATTAATATTTTAATTGTCGCATGGGGGGAGTCGGGAGGTAGCGCAGCGGGTTAAGCGGTAAAGTGCAAGGATTGGCATAAAGATCCAGGTTTGAGCCCCTGGCTCCCCACCTGCAGGGGAGTTGCTTCACAGGCTGTGAAGCAGGTCTGCAGGTGTCTATCTTTCTTTTTTAAAAAAATTTATTTCTTTATTGGGGAATTAATGTTCTACATTCAACAGTAAATACAATAGTTTGTACATGCATAACATTCCCCAGTTTGCCATTTAACAATACAACCCCCACCATGTCATTTATCATCCTTCATGGACCTGTATTCTCCCCAGCCACCCACCCACCCTGGAGTCTTTTACTTTGGTGCGATATGCCAATTACATTCTACTTGTGTTTTTGTTTCTGATCTTGTTTTTCAACTTCTGCCTGAGAGTGAAATCATCCCATATTCATCCTTATGTTTCTGACTTATTTCACATAACATGAATTTTTCAAGGTCCATCCAAGATCAGCTGAAAACAGTGAAGTCACTATTTTTTATATCCATTGTGTATTTAGACCACAACTTGCTCAGCCACTCATCTGTTGTTGGACACCTGGGTTGCTTTCCAGATCTTGGTTGTTACAAATTGTACTGCTAAGAACATATGTGTACACTGATCATTTTGGATGGGTGTGTTGGGTTCCTTAGGATATATCCCCAGGAGAGGAATTGCAGGATCATAAGGTAAGTCCATTGTTGTACTATACAGAGAAATGTTGTACTATACAGATCTAAGAGTTTTGTTTTATTTATTTTACTATTATTATCATTTATTTCCATCAGTGTTAATTATTATTATTTATTGCCTTCAGGGACACTAGATCTTAGTGTTTGCACAAAGAATCCACTAATCCTTGTGATTCATCCTTCCCTTCCTTTTCCTTCCTTCCTTCCTTCCTTCCTTCCTTCCTTCCTTCCTTCCTTCATCCCTTCCTCCCTTCTTTCTACATTATCTGAAAGGACAAAGAGAAATTGAGAGGGGAGGGTCAGAGATAGAAAGGGAAAGAGAAAGACAGACACCTGCAGGCATATGTCACCATAGTACAACTCTTCTAATCTCTTATTCTACAAATAAGAAACTAAGATTTTGGCACAATTATATAATAATCACTTGAAAGTAAGAATTGATATTCCTGAACACATTAATTTTTCTTTCAGAAAAATCCATATAGAAAATTTAGCAAAAATCAATTATTATTTCACTAAATATTATAAAATAATCTATGTATATATGTGCTTGTTGGTGGGGAGAAAGACATGATTGTCATGTATGATGTTTTATTTTATATGTTTTACTTTAATGAGACACAGAAATAGAGAAATACAAAGAGAAATATACAGAGTGTAAGAGAGCAATAGCAATAGTGAGACCAGAGAGCACTGTTCAGTCCTCTTATGGAGGTGTAAAAGTTTGAGTTTAATAGTACACTCTAATTTCATCTCAGGTAGTTCACTTTCTAACAAAGTCCCATAACCTAGATATACACCAGTTTCTGTGAGAGAGAGCTTATGTGCACACGTATCCATAAACTACTGCAAAATATATACCTGAAAGCAGGATTACACTAGAGTTTGCAGTGAGTACCTCCCTAACACTTCCTCTCCACTATTCCAAGCTTGGGATCCATGATTGCTCAACAAATTGTTTGGCTTCATATGTTAACTCTCTTTTCAATCACCAGGTTCCAGATGCCACCAAGATGCTGGCTAGGCTTCCCTGGATTGAAGACCCCACCAATGTGTCCTGGAGCTCAGCTTCCCCAGAGACACACCCTACTAGGGAAAGAGAGAGGCAGACTGGGGGTATGGACCGACCAGTCAACGCCCATGTTCAGCGGGGAAGCAACTACAGAAGCCAGACCTTCTACCTTCTGCAACCCTCAAGACCCTGGGTCCATGCTCCCAGAGGGATAGAGAATGGGAAAGCTACCATGGGAGGGAGTGGGTTATGGGGATTGGGTGGTGGGAATTGTGTGGAGTTGTACCCCTCCTACCTTATGCTTTTGTTCACTAATCCTTTCTTAAGTAAAAAATTAAAAAAAAAAAAAGTTTGACTTTGGGGTTTAGAGTCTCAGCCATGAAAGTCTTTTTTGCATGACCACTATGCTACCTCCTTCCACTGTAATGCTTTTTAAAAGGATATCTACTTTATTTTCATAAATAAAGATGACAGAGAAAGACTCAGAAAGACCAGAGCACTGCTCAGCTCTGGTTTATGGGGTGCTGGTGATTGAACTTGTGACCCCAGAGACTCATGCATGAAATCCTTTTGCAAAATCATTATGCTGTCTCCTTAGCCCCTTAATGTTTTAAAATGTTGACTTCTTATGGTGTGTCTTTATCTACTGATTTCAATCTTTCACTTTTCATAAATACGTTAATTGAATTAAAATCTAGGATTATTTTTGGAAGATTGTGAGCTTGTTACACCATCAAAAAATTACAAAATAAGCAAGCCCCCGCACCTATGGACATCTAATTTTTGGCAAAGGTGCCCAGACTATTAAATGGGGAAAGCAGAGTCTCTTCAACAAATGGTGTTGGAAAAAATGGGTAGGAACATGCTGAAAAATGAAACTGAATCACTCTATTTCACCAAACACAAAAGTAAATTCCAAGTGGATCAAGGACTTGGATGTAAGACCAGAAACTATCAGATACTTAGAGGAAAATATTGGAAGAACTCTTTTCTGCATACATTTTAAAGACATCGTCATTGAAAATAATACAATTACAAAGAAGACTAAGGCAAGTATAAACCTATGGCACTACATCAAATTAAAAATCTTATGCACAGTAAAAGAAACAACTACCCAAACCAAGAGACCCCTCACAGAATGGGAGAAGATCTTTACATGTCATACATCAGACAAGAGTTTAATAACCAAAATATATAAAGAGCTTGCCAAACTCAACAACAAGAAAACAAATAACCTCATCCAAAAATGGGGGGAGGACATGGACAGAATATTCACCACAAAAGAGATCCAAAAGGCTGAGAAACACATGAAAAAATGCTCCAAGTCTTTGATTGTCAGAGAAATGTAAATAAAAGCAACAATGAGATACCACTTCACTCCTGTGAGAATGTTGTGGGGTCAAAGGAACCATCCTGCACTGCTGGTGGGAAAATAAATTGGTCTAATCTCTGTGGAGAAGAGTCTGAAGAACTCTCAGAAGGCTACAAATGGACCTGTCTTATTATCCTACAATTCCTCTCCTGGGGATATATCTCCCAGGATATATAACCCAACACATATATATCCTGGGGATATATAACCCAACATATACATATCCTGGGGATATATAACCCAACACATATATATCCTGGAGATATATAACCCAACACATATATATCCTGGGGATATATAACCCAACACACTCATCCAAAAATATCTGTGTACACATATGTTCTTAGCAGCACAATTTTTAATAGCCAAAACCTGGAAGCAACCCAGGTGTTCAACAACAGATGAGGGGCTGAGCAAGTTGTGGTATATATACATAATGGAGTACTACTCAACTATAAAAAATGGTGACTTCCCTGTTTTCAGCCGATCTTGGATGGGCCTTGAAAAATTCATGGTAAGTGAAATAAGTCAGAAACAGAAGCATGAATATGGGATGATCTCACTCTCAGGCAGAAGTTGAAAAACAAAATCAGAAGAGAAAAGACAAATAGAACCTGAATTGGAATTGGTGTATTGCACCAAAGTAAAAGACTTTAGGGTGCGTGGGTGGGTGGGGGAATACAGGTTCAAAAAGGATGACAGAGGACCTAGTAGGGGTTGTATTGTTATATGGGAAACTGGTAAATGTAATGCCTGTACAAACTACTGTATTTACTGTAGAATGTAAAACATTAATTCCCCAATAAAGAAATTTAAAAAATTAAAATTAAAAAAATTACAAAATAAATAAAGGTAAAAGTTGACAATATTGGTTGCCATAATGGTTGCATGATATATAATATCACAAAAGTAAGAGTTAGAAATAAGGCTGGAATAGTATCAGTGAAAGAACAGGTGTGTTTTATTAGCTATATGAAGAATGTAATTCAATGAATATCTACTTTGCTTCAGTGCTTAACTCCTCCTTTTCCTTCCTTTTTAAAAAGTCACCTATCTATGACCAATGTATCTAATGCTTTGGTATAACTTAAATACAATAAAATAGAAATAATATGTACAGTTATATCAGTCATTTTTGACAAGGTTCCACAATCACCATTCAGATTAAGTTCTGTATGATATCCATCATTCTAGATTTTTCTAGAATGGATCTCTATATAAAACGTCTTTTTCCTTTTGATAAATTTCTTCTTTGGTCACCTGGATTCTTTTTATGCTATATAATTTAATTTTGTAATTCCAAATTTTATGCAAGTTGTCTGATACTATCAAAAAGTAAGCAGTTTAGTTCTTAATGAGATTTCCCAAAGAACCACCTTATTTAAAAATTAATTTTTCTACCTTGTAACTCATTGTTAAAATAATAATAATAATAATAATAATAATAATAATAATAATAATACCTGTTTTTCTGTGGGGTTATAAATGTGGCAGATATATTAAGTTCTTAAAAACTATGGTAGCAAAATAAGCAAAGAAAGAAAAAACTAGCTAATCATGCAACATGAGCTATGAGTTCTGAAATGTTCACCAGCACTAAGCTTCCAGCATGCATGGGTTCTGGAAGAAGATGTGACCAGGAGAAACAGACAAAAGAGAATGATTTCTGCCAGATCATTTCTTAAATAACTTTCATTCCCCATAATTCCTTATGAGATTATGGACTACGCTATATGTTTGCTGTAAGCTGATGATGTCAGCTGTATAAATGGCAATGCCTTACTTTTGTTTATTGTCAATAAATTATAGCATATTTCCAACAATAATGCATGTATTCTAGATCTAATCTGAGTTGTTATTGTATGCTGCCTTTGTCAATTTTTAAGGAATCATGTTAGAGACTGCCTCCAAATTAATAGAAATCTTGACCTATTATATTATTTCAATTAAGATTTGACCAAAGGTGACAGATATCAGCTTTGGATAATTTATACAAAAAGATAACCTAATGTCATCTTTAGAAGCAATGAGGACTAAGATAAATTTCAAATAACGATGAAGGAAATCCAGAAAAGAGAACATGCCACTCTTGGATAGGATGATACAATGGTAATTAGATATCCCAAATTAAACCAAACAAATCAATCCAAGCCTTATATCACAAGATTTCATTTTTAATAGATTATCTGACTAAAAAGTTACCCATTAAAAAATGAAGGTAGAATGCTTTTTTTAATTATGTCACAAACTTAATATTACTGTGTAACTAATCACATATCAAACAAACTATGATCTAGTACTTACAATGATATTTCTTCACTATATTCCCTTACAGTGACCAACTTCTAATTACTTTCTGATAAAAAAGTTGATTACAATAATTCACTGGCATCATTTGAAACTAGAACTAGTTTACTCAAGGAAATGTTAGGTAGAGATATTCATTCCTTCCACTGCTGGGTATTCACCCAGAAGAAAAGAATATACATATTGTGTGCAGCAACCTTATTTATAAAAGCCCAGGACTGGAAACAACACAAATGCCCATCAACAGGAGAACTGATAATCAGTAGTATATTTACACAACGCAGTAATACTGAGTCAAGGGAAATAAAATAACCTTGTTAATAAATTAATGGGTGCTGTGTGCACAATGTTGAAAAAATAAACAAAGAACAAAATACTATGTATGCTGTATAATTTTATTTACGTAAAGTTCAAGAATCCAAGTATTTCTTAGTGGTAGGAACTAGGTAATCACTGCTGAGCAGCTGAAAAATATTTGAGACTTTACTCAAGATGGCCATTGTATTTATTTATTAATTTCTGTTGTCACATGGGTCTTGTTCTTGCTCCTGCACAATATCCATGTTCTAGGTTGACTTTTTCATTCAGATGTACATAGAAAGACAGAGAGGAAGACACCACATCATGACACCAGAACTTCCCCTTACTGCTATTTTATTACTTTAATTTTTCATTCTTTAAAAAAATATTATCTTTATTTTTTAATTATTGCAAAGAGATAGCCAGAATTTGAGAGGAAGAGGAGAAATAGATTGGGAGAGAGGCAGAGAGACACCTGCAGTCCTGTGTGAATCTTTCCCCCTTACAGGTGGGGATTGGGGTTTGAACCCATGTCCTTGCACATTGTAACCAGGTCTGCCACCACCAGGCTCCCTTAATACTATTTTATTAAGAAGCTCTGGAACTTGAACCTGGGTTTTGTGGGTGGAAATCAGGTGCCCCTAACTAGTGAGCTGTTTTTTAGCTCTGACATTTAAAAAAATTATTTTAAGATTTATTTTAAGTATTTCATTTATTTATTGGATAGTGACAGAGAAGTTGAGAAAGAAGGGAGACAATAGTAAAGGAAAAAGAGAGACACCTGGAACAAAGCATCGTCACTGGTGAAGCTTTCTCCTGCAGGTGAGGACTGTGGGCTTGAACCAAGATCCTTGAACATTGGAACATGTGTGCTCAACGGAGTGCACCACCACCCTAGCCCATCCTAACATTCTTGGTAAGTCCTTGACATGGTGTGTACCCTCACAGAGGAAGATTTCATGTGTGAATGTTTAAATGTAACTAATATAAATGTCAGAGGGAGAGAAGAAAAAGGAAAGAAATGGCAGAGACAAGCGACTAATAACAGGAGCATTTGTCATATATTCAATAGTAAACTCCAGATGTTTTCTGTTTTTCAGGGGGCATATGTAAATCCAAGCTCAATATCTGAGGAAGAACAAGCAAGAAAACATATAAATTACAGTAATTTCTGTAACTTTAAAAATATAATTTTTGGTATTGGAAGATGATAATATAGGTATATTAATAGCAACGGCATCTGAAATTTTTCTTATTTTTCATGTATTACTTGAATATGTGTTTTGCTTTTATTTTTTAATTTTTTCCCCTTTATGTTGTCCTTGTTGTTTATCGTCTTGTTGTTATTATTGTTCTTGTTATTGCTATCATTGTTGTTGGATAGGACAGAGAAAAACAGAGAGAGGAGGGGAAGACAGAGAGTGGGAGAGAAAGATAGACACTTGCAGACAGCTTCACCGCCTGTGAAGCGAAACCCCTGCAGTTGGGGAGTGGGGGGGGGCTCCAACAGGGATGCTTACACCAGTCCGTGGGCTTTCTGCTATGTGTGCTTAATCTGCTGTGCCACAACCCAGCTCCCTGTGTTTTGCTTTTTTAAGAATTAAGCAACACCTTATTATTTTAAAGTAATATATGTAATAAGTAAGAAATGCAATGTGTCTATTAGATATTAAAATTCTTAATAACTCATACTAATAGTTATGAAGGTATATGTTATTGATTTTGTGAATATTCTTTATACATTATTTACTATATATAGGCAAAATTTAATACTCATGGAACTAATTTATAAGTGGTGTATTATTATCTTGATCTTAGAGTATTTCAGGGTAATAACTCAATATATAGAAATTATTCCCTGTTAAATGATGTTTCATGGTGAAACATTTTGGTTGATTATTGATATATAATAATATATTTTGGTTGACTGTTGACATATAATAAAATGTCATAATTCTACATGAAAACAAATTGTATTTATTCTCATTTTGAAAATCAGTGTATCACTCACTGGTCAACATAACATATAATATTAACTAGACATTTGAAATGTTGTGAAAATAACCCAGAGTGGCATAGATACACAAAATGAGTGTATGTGGTTGGAAAGTAACAGGATAAATTTGCTCAATATACAATTATCAGAAGTCTTTAGATAAAGAAAATGAAGAAAGAGAAGAGGAGGATCAGGAGGAGGAGGAGAAGGATAATCTGTGCTCAGTAAAGCAAAAGGTAGCAAAATAAGTTATATCTATACTTATAAAACATTCAAGCTAATATTCATTATTTGTTAAATAATATTTGAGGATGTTCATTTAAAACAAGTCTGAATAAACTAGAATATTTTAATCCTTGTCGAAGTACAGTTTTAAATAATTTATATATTATTGTCACTTTCTGCTAATAAAGAATCATAGTTTTCTTTTTTTAATTTATTTTTTATTTAAGAAAGGATAAATTAACAAAACCATAGGGTAGAAGGGGTACAACTCCACACAGTTCCCACCACCCAATCTCCATATCCCATCCCCTTCCCTGATAGCTTTCCCATTCTCTATCCCTCTGGGAGCATGGACCCAGGGTCCTTGAGGGTTGCAGAAGGTGGAAGGTCTGGCTTCTGTAATTGCTTCCCCGCTGAACATGGGCATTGACTGGTCCGTCCATTCTCCCAGTCTGCCTCTCTCTTTCCCTAGTAGGGTGGGTCTCTGGGGAAGCAGAGCTCCGGGGCACATTGGTGGCGTCTTCAGTCCAGGGAAGCCTGGCCGGCATCCTGATGACATCTGGAACCTGGTGGCTAAAAAGAGAGTTAACATACAAAGCCAAACAAATAGTTGAGCAGTTATGGACCCAAAGGTTGGAATAGTGGAGAGGAAGTGTTGGGGAGATACTCACTGCAAACTCTAGTGTACTTCTGCTTTCAAGTATATATTTTGCACTAGTTTATGGATATGTGTGAACATATGCTCTCTTTCACAGAACCTGGTGTATATCTAAGTTTTGGGAAGAATCATAGTTTTCAAGGAGATCCTGATAAAATTTACACCCAACCCCCCAAAAGAAAAAATAAGTTTTGATTTAGGTTGTGGCCAGAAATTGAAAAATTAGGTTGAATTTAACTCTGATAGTTAAAGTAAGACTGGAAACAGAAGGAAAACCTTAGGAACTCAAGTCCCCATCCCCTTCCTGATGGTCATACTCTTGGATACAACGTATAGTTAAATCCATTAACAGCTTTGTCTGAGAGCAGCCATGGACCTGCAAGGGGATGCCTCCTATGGAGTTTTGACCATTCCCATTATCCCAGATTAGTTCATTACTGTGCTCTCTTACCTCCTTTAGAAGAAAGGTTCAAGTTTCTTGAGTGAGGACTTGATTTGAGTATATAAATTAGTTTCAAATTATGCAACAAAGCAGATTTTCCTTCTTGCAAATACTGGTGTGATAGAGTGGCTTTCTGTGACACCCAGAAGTAGCCCCCAACCCCCACCTTGTTCAGATTCACGGTTCACAGATGCCCATCTATAGAAAGCTTGTGACTGGAGCTGGAGTTGTTTGACTCAGAAGGTAATTCCATGGCTACCATACTGGACTGACAGACTTGAGGGCCTGGATTCCATCTCTGGCATTTTTTTGTGCCCGACTGATGATCTGGTTCTCTTCTCTCTCTATCATCAGTCAATAAATAAATTTACCTTAAAAATAATAATGCCACTGCAGCTGTAGCACTGTGAACTCTATCATGTCTTTCTCTTTGAAGTCATGCTTCCCACTGGGTGCTCCTGCTTAGTGAATAAATATGAAAAACACCCAGAGGTGGTACTGTTCCTGGGTGTGATTTTCCTCTCAAGTTTTGTTAGAGGATTCCCCAACATTTGTACCAAAACTTCCTCAGACTATGTGACTATTTAGGAGGCTCTCATTCTCCCTGTACTGCCTTTCTCCTTCACTCAGAATCAAACTGACATTGTGGTCTTCTAGGCACCCCAGATATTCTCCAGTCCTTTTCCGTTTTTCCCACATAGGCAATTCTCCAATACTATCCTCACATATTTAAATCCCATTTTGGCATCTGCTTCTCAGAGGCTCACAAACACAGACCCCAAAGACTAGAAGTGCACAGATATCCTAATATTTTAAAGTTAAATTATGGAATCTAGAGAACTATACATTTCAGATGTATAAAGAGTAAATAAAATTAAAATAAGGCATAACCAGCCAATCCCCCAAAAAGACTTGTGATGCTCTAAATGTCCTTATGAATTTTATTTACAGAGGCGGGATTCAACTGTACTTCATTTAGACTATAAGTTCCAGGATGTCCTTGGCATGTCAAGCACCATCTCACTTATGGTCATACCCACATCTTTTCAGCAGACAATGAAAACTGAAACTCAAAGTGGTTGACGTTGAATGTACACAGCCACAGAGTGGTGGAATGAAAACGTAAGCCTAAACTACAAACCCGTTTTACTTAGTCTCTCATTCCATTCTGCATTTGATATGGTGCTAGATTAGAAGACCAAGGAAACACAATTGCTGTCATATTTTTTATATTGTTTTTGTTTTTACATGTATTTGCCCTAATTTATAGCAGCTTAGCAAAAAACATATCAGGTTGATTGTAATGAGCACATCCATGACAAACTTAGTTGATTGCAGCATGCCACAGGGACTCATCCTATCCCAAGTCAGTGGTTAAAAGGAAGAAAAAGATAAAAATTAAAGTCGACATTTATCAAATCTGCAGGATTAATGTGGGATTTCTGATATGTTGGTCAATACATTAAGAATGCAAACTAAGCTTTTGAGAATAAAATCAACTGAAAATAGCAAAATAAAGTCTAACAGAAAAAACATGTGGCCTTGATTTTATGTTCAAAAAACAATTTGTAAGAACAGGATGTAACTGTACAGAAATGAGACCTCTTTTCTTCTATATATAATATATGGGTTGGTCTGGAATGTCAAAAGTTCATATAAAGGTCCAAGATTGTATATTACTACAAACTCAATAAGAGCCAGCAGAGTTATTCCTTTGCTAAAAGTGAAAGTCTACTCTGGAATTGTACTAATTAGCATATAGCATTATCAAAGAATGTTAAATACACAGTTCTGGAGTGTTGTCCTGGTATCTGGATACCTACTTTAAAAGAAGACTCCAAAAAGTGCAGCATTATCAAAAAGCATGCTGAAACAATGTTCTGGATTAGGATGTATTCATCCATGCATTCAACAGACTTTAAGTGTACACTTAAAACAGAAGTGTACTGATAAAGGGGATTAAAGTGATTCTTACACTCGGGAGTTCAAAGACCAGAGCTAATGACTTGAATATATAGCACAAAGCAAGACTTAGAGAAAAATGCAAGTTGTCATCAAAGATGTAAAGGTATTTCAATTGGGAAGGTTTACTTTTCCAGCCAGATTCCATTTAAGCTACTCAGAAAAGAAAAAGAAAAAATAAGGAAGAGAACAAGTAGAAAGAGAAAAAGAAGAAAAAAATAAATTAAGTTGCAAAACTATATGGGTAATGGTTATGTTCTTGGTACTTAAGATAATCATCCCTTTAAATCAAGTACTCCTGACCTGGCAACCACTGAGGTGGCAAAGTTAACTTTAACCTTGGATCTGAAGTGCAAATCCCATGTCCTCCAGAGCAACAATTACTATCTTCTTTGATTTGGCAAAACAGGATTCAGTGCTATTATACCCCAGCTTTATTATTATTATTTATTTATTTTTTTTTTCCTCCAGGGTTATTGCTGGGCTCGGTGCCTGCACCATGAATCCACCGCTCCTGGAGGCCATTTTTCCCCCTTTTTTTGTTGCCCTAGTTGTTGCAGCCTCGTTGCGGTTATTATTGCCATTGTTGATGTTGCTTTGTTGTTGGATAGGACAGAGAGAAATGGAGAGAGGAGGGGAAGACAGAGAGAGAGGGGAGAGAAAGATAGACACCTGCAGACCTGCTTCACCGCCCGTGAAGCGACTCCCCTGCAGGTGGGGAGCCGGGGGCTTGAACCGGGATCCTTACGCCTGTCCCTGCGCTTTGCGCCACGTGCGCTTAACCCACTGCGCCACCGCCCGACTGCCATACCCCAGTTTTAGACACTCCCAGGAAAAGAATAAAAGCTTTTCAAAGTCAACTTCCTAAAACAGACATTAATAACAATAATATAAATTAAATAAATAAAATAAAATCAGCCATCAATTCTGTTTGCAGCCCATGCTGCCCAAGTGTTTGTTTCACACTTTTAAATCTACATACCATTGTATTCTCCTATTTTTATCATCTCTTTCTGAGGTATATTAAGGTTAAAGAGGTATATCGAGGTATATTAAGGATAGAGAGTCCAGAACTAAACCCATACAGGTATAGGCATATTATATATAATAAAAGAGCCAAAACTGTCCAGAGAAGAAAAGAAAATCTCTTTAACTAATGGCATTGGGTGAATTGGACAATCACACAAAGAAAAATGAAGCTAGACCACCACCAAACACCGGGCATCAAAATTAACTCAAGATGGATCAAAGATATGGAGAAAGAAGTTCTCGTATAGGTAAAATGTTATCTAATAGCATTATATATCTCAGAGAGACTTTTTGTGCTAGGAGAAGTGAATTTATGTGGCATCTTCATTGTTGTCTTAATTAGTTAATTAACTAAATCACTTTTACTGAGAGGGTTGCTGGTTTATAGTGCAATCATTGACACAATCTAATCTCCTCGCGAGAATTCTCTGCAGTACACTATCACCCACAACCAAGGTCCATTTATATTACTCACCAATATCCCAGTGTTCTCTTCAGCTCCTTCCTCACCCTTCTATCCCAGATATATGCTGTAGAATACTACTCAGCTGTTAAAAATAGTGAAGCCATCTCTTTTGTGGATGGAACCTGAAGACATTAAATTAAGTGAGATAAGCCAAAAGGAGAAAGACAAATATTGAATGTCCTCACTTATTGGCAAGACTTAAGAAATAGGGACAGGGATGAAAAGACACAAAGTAAAATGTGGACTAGGCATGGTGTATTACATTAAAGCAAGAGACACTATTGTCTTATTTTAAGAAATTGTCACCCAAGTCTCAGCAACAACCACCAGTAAGCCAGCAGTCACAAAAGCATAAAAACATTGGTTCCCTGAGCCTTATATGATGGCTTTTTTTTTTTTTTTTAAGCATTGCCATATATATATATATATATATCCCTGGAGCTGAGCTTTAGGGTACATGGACTTGGGAGCAACTAAAGATATCAACTGGAACTTAGAGCAGAAAAATTCCCATTTTTGTTTATTGCCACCAGGGTTATCACTGAAGTTTGGTGCCTACATTATTAATCCTATGTTAGCAGCGGCAATACACATCTACAATGCTATTACATCCTTAATAGAGAAAAGTGCAAAGAACTTTTGTATACATTGGGAAACAATAAAATTTATAGTTTTTCTGGTTCCTTTCTCTCATTGTTTCTTTTGTTTGTAGTTGTCTGGAAGTGTGTCTGTAGACATAATATGATTAAAAAGAATATTAAGAGAAAAGAAGGGAAGAAGGGGATGAAAAAGGCCACTATCGACAATGATATAAATAACACAGAAACAAAATGACTCCTATGGTATTTTATAACTGAATAGAACCTTAGAATTTTCCCAAACTCAGACAGCTCATCTTAAAAATTTGAGGACAGAACTAGACATTTAAGTAATTTGGTCAAAATTACAGAGTCTTCTACACCCTATTTGTTGCATTGTATCATTTCTGTGGCATCATTAACTTATCAAACAAGTGTAGGAGGATTTCAAAAATAGTAGGCAAAGGACTAGGCAGTGGTACACTTGGTAGAGTGCACACATTACCATGCACAATAACCCAGGGTCAAGCCTCAGGTCCCATTTTCAGGGGAGAACCTTACATATGGTGAAACAGCAATGCAGGTATATATATATATATATTTCTTTCCTTCTTTATTTCTTTGTTCCTCTCAATTTTTTTGTCTCTATAAAGGAAAATGTAAAAATGGCCACCTGGAGCAGTGGAAACAATAATGCCAGTGGCAATAAAAAGAATAAAATAAAACTTTAAAAATATATAAGCCAAAATGACTTAGCAATAGGGAAGTAAATCTTGTTCCCATCATATAGACACACAAAACAAATTAGTTAATGACGTATACAATAGTCATATTTTGGAATCACTGAAAGTGTTACTTTTCACCTCACAGCAACAATTGAATGCCAAGAGTAGATCAACAAAGAATAATAATCGTTGCTTCAGAGTAGACATGCTATATAATTTGAAAAATAGACTCCTTAATAACCATAGAATATTATTGTTAAAGCAGAGAGATTGAACTGAGAAAATACAATTTTATAAACAGGTCATGTGGATACAAAAATTGCATACTTGATCTAAACCTGTTTAGTTATACATCTACATCTATCTACTACATATTTGTTTGCCTTCCAATCAATATTGTGTATACACACACACACACACACACACACACACACACACACACACAGAGTAAGCTGTAGAGACAGCAATTTTAGTTTGCAAACAAAAGCACTATCTATAAGGCCACTTTGAAAAGGCAAATGATTTCTCGAAGGTCTGTATTCAAACTCTATGGACTGAGAAATTTTTATCAAATAAATTTCCAAGAAAATAAATTTTATTAGACTTAGTAATCTTTAGTTGTTTATGATGTTATATTACTGGTTTATGGGCCAGCAAAATAGCTCGCGTATATAGTATGATGTCTTGATATGTATGTGACTCATATTCAATCCTGGCCTCCACTGCATTGAGAGAAATTTTAGTAATATGATCTCTCCTCTCCTTTCCTCTCCTCTCCTCTCCTCTCCTCTCCTCTCCTCTCCTCTCCTCTCCTCTCCTCTCCTCTCCTCTCCTCTCCTCTCCTCTCCTCTCCTCTCCTGCCTCCTCTCACTTTCTCTTCTCCCTTCCCCTCCCCTTTCTCTTCTTTCCTTTTCTTTCTCTTTCTTTTTGTTTTAATTCTATTTTTTTCCCCACATATTGCTAGGGAGATATGACCAGTGGGCTCTGAACTCCAATTCCATCAGGACCCAGAGGGAGAAGACGAGAAAAAAAGGGAAAGCATTCAGTAGTACGTCATTTACTCTATTACCTAATGACATTAACTGTCAGAACCATTTTTTTTTGTCTGACATCTGCATTTAACTAAGTGAATGCCAAAGAAAACTCTTAACCTCAGTAATTCAACTTTATCTTGTATAAGAAGAGTTCTTGCTTGCGGGGGGGGGGGGTTCGGAAGGTGGTGCAGTGGGTTAAGCACATGTGGCGCAAAGCTCAGGGACCAGCGTAAGGATCCCGGTTCGAGCCCCGGCTCCCCACCTGCAGGAGAGTGGCTTCACAGGCGGTGAAGCAGGTCTGCAGGTGTCTGTCTTTCTCTCCCCCTCTCTGTCTTCCCCTCCTCTCTCCATTTCTCTCTGTCCCATCCAACAATGAACAACATCAACAATGGCAATAATGATGGCCACAACGAGGCTACAACAACAAGGGCAACAAAAAGGGGGAAAAATGGCCTCCAGGAGCGGTGGATTCATGGTGCAGGCACCGAACCCAGCAATAAACCTCGAGGGGGAAAAAAAAAGAAGAGTTCTTGCCTAAAGCTTATGTCTATAGAATTAGAAAACAAATGACCATTTATCCAACTCTTCTACAATAACACTAATATTGCTAAAGTGAATCTCTGTATCTGATCCTCCATACTCCAAGAAATCTGGTATGTAGCTTCAATACTGATCTTCCTAATTGTCAGCCTAGTTTCTATTTTTAAATTTTAAGTTGGTGACTTTTAGTACAGATGGCATTTTTCTTGAGTGTCCTTAGCATCATAGGAAGGAAGTAAAATATCTCTTGGGAAAATATAGTTACATATATTCATAATGATGGGTATGGTTACTATATCTACTTTCCAATCACTAGTTAGCTATAATGTCTGTTTGTTACTAACCTAGAAACTAGACACTTGTAATTGACTCCTATCAGATTCATTGGTATGAGATATGATAGACATGATGCCTGATAGGCAGTTCTGTGTTTTTTGCTTTAAGAAAAACAGCATCCAACCATTGTGACTTTAAACCTGTAAAAATGCCAAAATAGTTTTATTCTTTTCTTCATCCAGCAAGCTAGAGCGTTAGCTTTTAAAAAAATTGCCCTGGGGCAGAAAGGCTGGCTAACTTTCTTATGCTTTCTTTCAGTAGGAAGAAACCAGAAAATGTTAGTTTGGTTCAGGTTGTTGGATTTGCTACAGGAAAATTCAGACCACACTACAAAGATTTATCAGATAATTATATTTTATTTAACCACAAACTAAAAGCTAAGGACATATAAAGGATTTAAGACATGCAGAGAAAGAGAAAGAAAAACCTTCTAAATCTATTCCTTTTCTTTAATATCATATTCACATTTTCAACTAAGTAACTGCTTTCTCCATTACTGAATATACAATGCTCATTGGAATGTGTAATGGGTCAAGGAAGAGGCATTACTCCAAGGAAAGAGCTATAATTACAGTTCTGCTACAGATTTGTTCAGGCAAATCACTTATATTGATGCCTCAGTTTATTTAGATATAATCTGTAATTAGCTATTCTTCATCTCTGAAATTTATTATTACTTTTTCTATAAGTGGTGAAAATCATTTATAAAAATGAATGGATCTGGGAGATAAGCCACTCAGTAGAGCATAAAACTTCCCATATGAGGGGACAGGTTCATATTTTGTAATCACATGGGAACATCTTGGCATAAAAAACAGTCTAGCTATGGTGGCTCTCCAACTCTATCTGTCTTATCTCAACAAATAGAAATAAATAACACTGAGAATAAGAAAACCATACAAAAGATCAACGAAATTAAATGTTGGTTCTTCAAAAGAGTGAAGAAAATCAACAAACCTTTAGCCAGACTCACAAAACAAAAAAGGGGGAAGACCCAAATAAATCGGATACTAAATGAAAGAGGAGATATCACAACAGACACCACAGAAATTCAACATATCATGTGAGGCTTCTATGAACAACTATATGGCACCAAGCTAGAGAACCTGGAAGAAATGGACGATTTCCTAGATACCTATGAACTTCCAAATTTAAGTAAAGAGGGACTAGATAACATGAACAGGCCCATCACAGCTAATGAAATTGAAATAGTTGTCAAAAATCTCCCCCCCCGAAAAAAAAGTCCTGGACCAGATGGTTTTACAAATGAATTCTACAAAAACTTCAAAGAAGAACTAATATCTCTACTTTTAAAAGTCTTCCAGAAGATTGAAGACACTGGAATACTCCCTGCCAGCTTCTATGAAGCCAACATCACTCTGATACCAAAAGCAGACAGGGACACAACCAAAAAAAGAAAACTACAGACCAATATCTCTGATGAACATAGATGCTAAAATACTGAACAAAATTCTAGCCAACTGGATACAGCAATATATATAAAAAGATTGTTCATCATGACCAAGTGGGGTTTATCCCAGGCATGCAAGGTTGGTTTAATATACATAAATCAATCAATGTGATCCACCACATCAACAAAAGCAAGACCAAAAACCACATGGTCATATCAATAGATGCAGAGAAAACCTTTGACAAAATACAACATCCTTTTATGATCAAAACACTACAAAAATGGGAATAGATGGAAAATTCCTGAAGATAGTGGAGTCTATATATAGCAAACCTACAGCCAACATCATACTCAATGGTCAAAAACTGGAAGCATTTCCACTCAGATCAGGTACTAGACAGGGTTGCCCACTATCACCATTACCATTCAACATAGTGTTGGAAGTTCTTGCCATAGCAATCAGGCAGGAGCAAGGCATTAAAGGGATACAGACTGGAAGAGAAGAATTCAAACTCTCCCTATTTGCAGATGATATGATGGTATACACAGAAAAACCTAAGGAATCCAGCAAGAAGCTTTTGAAAATCATCAGGAAATACAGTAAGGTGTCAGGCTACAAAATTAACATACAAAAGTCAGTGGCATTCCTCTATGCAAACACTAAGTTAGAAGATATTGAAATCCAGAAATAAATTCCTTTCACTATAGCAACAAAAACAATAAAATATCTAAGAGTAAACCTAACCAAAGAAGTGAAAGACTTGTATACTGAAAATTATGAGTCACTACTCAAAGAAACTGAAAAAGACACAAAGAAGTGGAAAGATATTCCATGTTCATGGGTTGGTAGAATTAACATCATCAAAATGAATATACTACCTAGAGCCATCTACAAATTTAATGCTATCCCCATCAAGATCCCAAGCACATTTTTTAGGAGACTAGAACAAAGCTTATCTGGAACCAGAAAAGACCTAGAATTGCCAAAACAATCTTGAGAAAAAAGAACAGAACTGGCGGCATCACACTCCCAGATTTCAAATTGTATTATATGGCCATTGTCATCAAAACTGCTTGGTACTGGAACATGAATAGACACACTGACAAGTGGAATAGAATTGAGAGCCCAGAAGTGAGCCCCACACCTATGGACATCTAATCTTTGACAAAGGTGCTCAGACTATTAAATGGGGAAACCAGAGTCTCTTCAACAAATGGTGTTGGAAACAATGGGTTGAAACATGCAGAAGAATGAAACTGAACCACTCTATTTCACCAAATACAAAAGTAAATTCCAGGTGGATCAAGGACTTGGATGTTAGACCACAAACTATCAGATACTTAGAAGAAAATATTGACAGAACTCTTTTCCGCATAAATTTTAAAGACATCTTCAATGAAATGAATCCAATTACAAAGAAGACTAAGGCAAGTATAAACCTATGGCACTACATCAAATTAAATGCTTTTTCACAGCAAAAGATACCACTACCCAAACCAAGAGACCCCTCACAGAATGGGAGAAGATCTTTACATGCCATACATCAGATAAGAGTTTAATAACCAACATATATAAAGAGCTTGCCAGACTCAACAACAAGAAAACAAATAACCTCATCCAAAAATGGGGGGAGGACATGGACAGAATATTCACCACAAAAGAGATCCAAAAGGCTGATAAACACATGAAAAAATTCTCCAAGTCTCTGATTGTCAGAGAAATGCAAATAAAGACAACAATGAGATACCACTTCACTCCTGTGAGAATGTCATACATCAGAAAAGGTAACAGCAGCAAATGCTGGAGAGGGTGTGGGGTCAAAGGAACCGTCTTACACTGTTGGTGGGAATGTCAATTGGTCCAGCCTCTGTGGAGAACAGTCTGGAGAACTCTTAGAAGGCTAGAAATGGACCTACCCTATCATCCTGCAATTCCTCTCTTGGGGATATATCCTAAGGAACCCAACATATCCATCCAAAAATATCTATGTACACATATGTTCTTGGCAGCACGATTTGTAATAGCCAAAACCTGGAAGCAACCCAGGTGTCCAACAACAGATGAGTGGGTGAGCAAGTTGTAGTATATATACACAATGGAATACTACTCAGCTGTAAAAAATGGTGACTTCCCTGTTTTCAGCCGATCTTGGATGGACCTTGAAAAAATCATGTTGAGTGAAATAAGTCAGAAACAGAAGTATGAATATGGGATGATCTCACTCTCAGGCAGAAGTTGAAAAACAAGATCATAAAAGAAAACAGAAGTAGAACCTGAACTGGAATTGGCGCATTGCACCAAAGTAAAAGACTCTGGGGTGGGTGGGTGGGGAGAATACAGGTCCAAGAAGGATTCAGAGGACCTAGTGGGGGTTGTATTGTTATATGGGAATCTGGGGAATGTTATGCATGTACAAACTATTGTACTTACTGTTGAGTGTAAAACATTAATTCCCCAATAAAAAAAAAACTTTAAAAAGTATTCTATTAAAAAAAAAGAAAAAAGGAATAATGAGCAACAATGTATTTAACCAATATTTTCTGTGAAAATACAAGTCTCCCCAAAGTTTTTTTTTTCTTTTTTTACCAGAGCACTGCTCAGCTCTGGCATATGGTGATGCAGGGGATTGAACCTGGGACTTTGGAGCCTCAGGTTGAGGGTCTCTTTGCATAACCATTATGCTATCAACCCCTACCCCCAAAGTTCTTATTTGGTCAAGGTAGATAAAGCTACCATGATTAATATTTTCTTATCATACACATATTATGTATATAAACACACATATATAGTAAAAGGTGTATCATAGCTTAAATTTATGTATCTGATTACATGTTATTGAAGTGGTTTTGTTTATTTTATTTGTAAATTAATTGAGGACAAGGTTCATGAATAGTATATAGATGTGATTATGCACACATATATGTATGTATCAGTATATCTATTTTTCTAATATTCCAATTCCTTGAGCAAAAATGTTTTAGACATAGAAAAAAATTTTTGAAAATATTCCCTTGTGTGATTTCATAGCCAAAGAATTCTGTAGATAAAATAATATATAAGATTCATTTTATGTGTATTGATAGTGTTTGACAATTATATCCTAATAGTTCATCCTCACATGTAAACCTTAATGCACCTTATGAATATTTCTTATATAGAGGCTGAAGAAAGAAAGTTGAGTTTTAAAGAGTACATTTTTATGCTATTAGATTTGTATTTCTTCATATATTAGAAGATATAAGTTCCTTACCAAATTTCTTCCATATTTTGTTTGATGATTACACTAGGAAAAGGTTTTAAAGCCAAGTCAAGGTTGCATAAACTAGTTTGCTTATACTGTTACTTTAGTGCTTGCTTCTGTTGCCAAGATTTGGGTTTGGGCCCACTCATTTTCTCCCTTCCTTCCTTCCTTCCTTCCTTCCTTCCTTCCTTCCTTCCTTCCTTCCTTCTTTCCTTCCTTCCTTCCTTCCTTCACCTTTCTTTCCTTCTTTCTCTCTCTCTTTCTTTCTTTCTTTCTTTCTTTCTTTCTTTCTTTCTTTCTTTCTTTCTTTCTTGCCTTTCTTTCCTTCCTTTCCTCCCTCCCTCCCTTCCTTCCTTTCTCTCTTTCTTTACCAGAGCACTTCTCAGCTCTGGCATATGGTGGTGCTGACAATTGAACCTAGGACTTTTGGTCTGTCCATCATGCACGGAAGTCTTTTGTATAATTATTATGCTATCTCCCATTTAATTTCATTTCATTATTCAGATAGGTGACAATTGTAGTTATACCTAGTTCATTAATTGTAGGTTAGTACATGTGGTGATTGTGAAAGAAAAAGTAAGACAAAATATTAGCATAAGATGAATAGTCAAACACTACACTTAATATGAAACAGTTGCTACAGAGCAGGGGTAGATAGCAAAATGGTTATGCAAAGAGACTTTCATCCCTGAGGCTCCAAAGTCCCAGGTTCAATTCCCTGTGCCAGCATAAGCCAGAGCTGAGCAGTGCTCTGTTGTAAAAAAAATAAAACAAAAACCAACTGCATAAACTTCACTAAATATATTCCAAAAATAAAATATATTTACTTAAAAAACTTTTAGCATCTTTAGCAGACATTTAGCATCATTTGCAGACATTTCTGCTATTTCTTCTCATATCCACTTTTGGATTGCATAGCTCTTTATTGCTGATGTAAAAGAAGAGAGGGAGAAATGTCATCTTTAAAAGAATGTAAAACATCTGTAACCAAAGGGCAAATTTCAAACATCATTAAAACATTGCCTTGTGAAAAAGGAAAGTCTCTTGAAAACATTAGAGACTGGCTGTCCTTGGGCTATGCACTCAACTTACTGGTCACTGGCTTATGGTCTTGTCTGTTTTTGTGATTTCCTGGTGGACTTTCTACTTGACATTGCTACATAAAGTACCAGTCTGCAGCCTCACTCACATTTGGAAATGTTTCCTGAGATGTGGTTTTGCTGATAGTTATTTCTCTCCTGCTGGCAGGCAGTTGAACCCCAGATAATCTTACCTCTGTTTCTTATGTGTGCAAGAATAGAATGTTTTGGATTCAACTCTCCCCTTTGCTCCTGGTTTACTTAAATTTAAATTCAGCTGGCACTTATAAGGAACTACTAAGCAAACCTTTGTTAAGATGCCAAAATCAGTCTATAGATCCTTATTTTAAACTTGGTACTGATGAAAATAGGCTATGCATGACATTGGTTACATGACTTCCTTATCATTCACTGCTATTATAATTTTTTTTCTTCAAGGAGCTGGGTGGTGACTATCTGTAGAGAATACATGTTTCCATTCTTAAGAACCAGGGTGTGCACCTGGGTCCCAGCATGCAAGGGTGTGGGGAGTTCGGCTGGGGGAGGTTGAGGGGAGGCATTTTAAGTGGTGAAATAGTGCAGTTTTTCTCCTCTTTGTTTCACTCACTCTCTTTTTTTTTTTTTCCCCAATTCTCTACCAAAAGAACAAACTGAGTGGGAGAGATGACCTCTGGAAGTGACAAAGTCATGCTTCATGCAAGATCTGACCCCTGAAGATAACTCCTGTGACCAAAAAAGGTTTCATTAGAAACTATAAGGGATTAAAACTATGTTTTCAATTGTGTTTTATAAAAGTATCACTTTTATAAAAAATAAATAGCAGTCAATGCTAAAATGATACCTTTAAAATATTATTTTGTGCCTGCATATTAAATTCATGTGTCAGGTTGAATAATGGATACTTGACAGAGGTTTAATTCAACATTTGCTTATTGATGTGACAAGTAGTACCTGTGTTCTTACTTTTTCCTAGACATTAGTTAAGGCACATTAACAAAAAGAAAAGGTCATGTTACCCTTGTCTTGTTTTTAAAGTTGTTCATGTATTATTTTTAATATTTTATTTATTTATTTATTTATTTATTTATTGGTAGAGACTGAGAAATTTTTAGAAGGAAAGAAGGGAAAGAGAAAGAGGGTAAGAGACTTGCAGCACTACTTCACCACTCATGAAACATCCTCCCTGCAGGTAGAAACTGGGGACTTGAACTCAGGCCTTTGTGTGCTGTTGTGTATGCACTCTATCAGGTGTGCCACTTCCCAGCCCTGTCAAATGCTGTCCTAATGAAGCTTATATTTTATGTAGAGGAGATAAATAGAAAATGGTATTCATAATAAAAGCAATTAGTGTGTTTAAATGTAGTAAGTATATAACAAGATGCAGAGTAGCCCTTGGGATTGATGATTTGGACATGTTGTGCAGTTTATATCAGTGTTATCACAGCGCACTTCACCAAACAAATGAGCTGCAATCAGAGGGAAGAGAAGTTATGAAAGCTTGATTGTGGGAGTGTGTGTTATGTTGAAGAACCATTAAACAGAACAATGTAGCCGGAAAGGAATGAGTGCCTGAGCAAGTGAATGGGACCAAAAATGGAACAGGAAATAAATATAAACCTGGTATGTTTTTGTGAGGATATTGGTTGTAGCTTTAAAGATTTTTTTATTGCTTTGTGTAATTAAGGGGTCAGAAGCAGAATATCACTTTGGCATATGTGATGCAGACCATAAATCAAATTCAGGACCTCATGCTTTAGAATTCTACATTTTGTACACTATGCCACCACCCAGGACAAGATTATAGTTTTAAATAAATGGAAGCAATAGTGGGAAAAAAAAAGAGGAATAGCATAAAATGATGAAGACACAATTTGGAAGAAGCATTCTAAATTCTTTGTTGAAAAACATTCAAGCTATCACAAATTGAATAAAGAAGGGCCTTTTTTTAAGTTAATGGTTACTCCTCAGATCAATGAGGTGAGCATATATGGCTAACTCAATATATTCTGAAAGTAAGGTTAATAAATTTTAATGAATTTGATATTCCTTTGAAAAAAATTATTATATAAAATCGTTAGCCTTTAAGGACCCTGAGATACCAGACCGTGGGTTGAGAAGAAGACCAACAATGAGCACAGGAATATTTTACTATCAAAGAAACAGAACAAAAAAAAAAAAAGGTGGTATAGAAACATCAAATAAATACAAGGAAAATAAAGGAAATTGTTGACCTTTTGCTGAGAAGAAAAAATACACCAATAAATGCTATATGTTTAAAAGTTCTGTTAAGTAGCCAGGTTTCATTCAGTAATTCTGACTGAAGTAAAGCTATGACAAATGTTTTTAAATAAAGGCTTTAGGGCAAGAGAAACTGTGGAAATAAGCTCTAGTGGGATTGGAATGAACAGGGTAAACTTAGAAACTAGCAAACCTGAATCTTTGGTATCAACATAGGCAATTTGGAATTAGAGGGGAAATATCTTGGAAGTCATCTATTCATATGATAACAACTAGTGGAGTAACAACTACAGCAAATGTCAGTTTGTGAAGGGTTGGCAAGGTAATTCACTTGGTGGCATGCCTGTTTTGCCATATATGACCCAACTTCAAACACTAGTATACCTCATGGGAGTACAATGATACTAAAGGAAGCTTGGGTACTGTAGTGTATTTTGTTCTCTCTTACTCATTGTCTCTATCTCTACATATGAAGAAAAAAACAAAACAACACATCAAAACTAAAGACGTTGCAAAGCATTGGAGCCCTAACAATGAAAAACAAAAATCTATAGTAGGTCATTGTCTCTGCTTTTAGTGGTGATATCATTTGAAATTGCTTTGTGAAACTGATAGGAGAAAAACTGCAAATAGGAAGGAAGCGAGGAAGGACGAGCTGAAGTTCAACATTACCTTTCATCAGTTTTTATAACACCGCTGATAACCATAGTCTTCAGGAAATTATTACTGTTTCTTCAAATCTCCCTTCCCAATCTCATTTTCCAACTTGTATGAAAATGGAGTTTCCAGGAAATGTCATTATAGCTTAGCTGTGTTGATACAGTACAAAAACTACTTTTCAGCTCAAAAATAAGTTTAAACGATATTTAATGTTCACGGAGAGACAGAAGCAAAGACCTACATCATCTTAACTTGATGGAGCTGTTTCTGATGTAACTGAAGACATGCTGATCTGTTATCTAAAAGAAAAATACCAAGTCCATATAGCAAAATAACTAAGTTAGCTTGATGTCTGATTATTTTCTGAGTCATATCCTTCTTCCCACTTGTATATCCTATAACTTAAGTACTGAATTGAGATTTTAACCTTTATATTAATATCATATATCCTAAATAATAGAAGAATCAGAAATGTGGAATAAAATAAAATGGAAATAATAAAAAGTATATTCATATCAATATAAGAGTATATTCATATCAATATTCATATCAATTCATGACTACTCCAGCCTTCATTGTATTTGTTTTTTATTTATGTTGTCATTGGGGCTCTGTGCCCACATATGTCTCTACCACTCTCAGAGGACATTTTACTTTTAGAAACAGAGAAATAGAGAGATATATGGCCCTGTTTCACTGCTTGAAGCTAAGAAATATAGTATGCAATTTTTATAGATTTATAACTTTATACTAGTCTAGAAAATAGATTAAATGGAATTTTATCCTGTCCATTACTATTTATTCTACAATACACAAAGGAAAATACTGTTCCAACTGCAACCCTTAGAATTGAACTACTTTAAACTAAGAAATGGAAAACTATTTGTTGACTGATACAACTAACACAGAACAAGTGATACATTACTCATCATCCAGCAGTATAATGTCACACTTTATTATTTCAAACATTCTTAAAACATAGAATAAAATGAATAAGCCTGCATTTCAAACTCCTCTTTGATAAAAAGCAGACAGACAACACCCAGTCATCTTTGGTCCAAACCTCATAATATCCCCTGTAGAGTAGTAAATACTAACAGTACTCCCTTCCTGGCACTGGAATGAGTTCAGTCAATCTTCTGTTTTCTTGAAAGATTTCATGTTGCTTTTACTGCATGGTTATATCTAAAGTAAGTTGAGGAGGATACTCCTTTCTGGGAAATGTGTATCTTTACTGCTCATGTCCTCTGTGTGACAGTTTGGAAGCCCAGAGGCTGAAGGGTAGTAAATGAACCTATGCCATGTCTGATAACCTTCTTCAGGGTAACTCAGGAAAAATACCTCCCTCCAAAGATTAGCAATATGTCAGCTTTCTTGCCTGTGTCAAATTTCAAAGCCAAAGATCAGTGAGAAATAATAAACTGTTCACCAAGATTCCTTCCTGAGAATTTCCATGTCTTATAGAAATATCTTCAGTGCTCTGTGCATCTCTCTCATCCTCAGCTACAAGTAGGATTTTTTGCTCAAAAGGTTTAAAGTACTAGTCATGGATAAAGATATTGGGCTTAATGTACTATAGCTTAAAGGCTGTGATTTCAGCAGATAATACACAACAGTGGAGCAATTACTGCTTCTCTCTATTTGAAGTGTGTGGCAGACAGATGCTTGGAGGAGGAGTCAAGGGTGGGGATCAATTTTCAAGTCTCCAATTACCTCCATCTTTGTTTCCATACTCTGTGATTTTGCTGAATAAACTTAAATCAGAAAACAAAGCTATTCTAAACCTATAATATTCCCATTTTTTTAAAGTCTCTGCCTCTTTTCTCAAGAAGAAGAAGAAAAAAAATTCTTAACAGAATGGAGTACTAAACCCTTTGTTTCTAGACAGGCCTATTACAACTGAATTAGAAATAAGAATGGTAAAGAAGACAAAAAGAATAGACTTGTAAAATAAAGCTCTGTATTTTATTTATTTATTTATTTGTTTGTTTGTTTATCTCCAGGGTTCTCACTGGGCCTCAGTGCTTCCACTTTGAATCTACTGCTTCTGGGGCTATTTTTTGTTTGTTTGTTTGTTTGTTTTGATAGGACAGAGAGAAACTGAGAAGGGAGGGGAAGATAGTGAGTGAGAAAGATAGACACCTGCAGAGCTGCTTCATTGCTTATGACTCAACCCCCTGCAGGTGGGGAACCGGGGCCTTGAACCAGGATTCTTGCACTGGTCCTTATGCTTTTTTTTTTTTTAAATTAATGTATTTATTTAAAAAATGGAAACACTGACAACACCATAGGTTAAGAGGGGTGCAATTCCTACCACCTGAGTTCCGTATCCCTTCCCCTCCACTCCCCTGATAGCTTTCCTATTCTTTAACCTTCTGGGAGTATGGACCCAGTATCATTATGGGGTACAGATGGTGGAAGGTCTGGCTTCTGTAATTGCTTCCCTGCTGAACATGGGCATTGACAGGTCGATCCATACTCCCAGCCTGTCTCTCTCTTTCCATAGTGGGGAAGGGCTCTGAGGAAGCGGAGCTCCAGGACAAATTGGTGGGGTCATATATCCAGGGAAGTCTGGTTGGCACTATGGTAGCATCAGGAACCTGGTCTGAAAAAGAGTTAACATATAAAGCCAAACAAATTGTTGATTAATCATGAACTTAAAGGCTGGAATATTGCAGATGAAGGTTTGGAGTCTTCGTTGTGGAAATAGCTAGGAGGTCTATTTTAGGTATATTCCAAAGGGTCCATGACTTTATTAGTTTTTGCCTGAGCCTGACATCTGATATTCAGGTAGACACAGGTTATTGTTTGGGGAGATGATGTCATGGCAGGGAAAAGGGCTAGAAAGGTGCATCAGGGAAGATGTGAAAATGTATGAAAATATGTGAAAAGTGTATAAAAATACTGTTGACTGTAAACCCCATCAATTCCATCTGAGGCCCACATTCAGCATAGGAGTCTATGTAACCTCTACATCCCTGTACGTTCAATTTGCATTCTATAGTCATCAGTAGGAACATTCTGAGTGGCACCACTTTCAGGACCCATCTTCTTCAGGTGTTAGAGTATGTTATCCAACCCCCCTTCGGAGCATGAAATATTCTCTACAATTGTTGATCCACATTTGAAGGCAAGGTCCTATGGGGGCTCCCAAAGGGATCCATTATGTTGTTCCTGATAAAGATGACCAGTGATAATGGAGAGAGGGATTTACTGGAGGTCTAGGCTCATTGTTTTTGTGTGGGAATCCCAGGAAACCCTAATGAAGGCCCCAACTGATGCACTGGCCTGATAGTGACTAAATAGTCATCAATAAAGTATGCCAGTCTCTTGCCCTTATTCAGCTTGTGTAGTCCTTGCTTTGATAAGGTTAGCTTTGGAGTGACTGAGGGAAGTATAATAGGAATTAGGTGAGGAGGGTATCTAGGTCTAATTAGAAATTATTAAAACAACAACGGCAACAGAAGGGAATACAGAAATAAATTTAAAAAATAAATAAATTTTTTAAAAAGTTATATTTTAAAAAAGAAATTATTTAATTGGGTACTTTAAGGTGTCTTTTTAGGTCTTTCTACTTGCGTGCTTTATTTATTGACTCACTGTAAACTATTGTGTACTTTTGCTTTAATGTATATATTTTGCCCTGATTTATGGATACATGTGTACATCTGCCCTATCTCATGGGGTCTAGTCTATATTTAAGTCTTGAGGCTTTGTTAGGAAATAGACTACCTGAAATGGAATTAATTAAGGATTCTTATGATAAACAAAAGGTCTCACCTGAGTAATGATGCTAAAGGGTTGACATTCCATGCCTGACATCATTGGACACATTCTGAAGTGAAGCATGCCAAAGTGGTACTCATTGCATTGAATAATTTGGGATCAGCAGATGCAGTATCAGTTGGTATGAATTGAGAGAAGCATGCTGGAATGTGAGCCCCACCTTAGAGGTTCCAGGTCTGGGGGACATTTGGGTTTTATAGAGGAAAATAAATACAACACTGAGATATTAACTCACCCCTGTGAGAATGTCATACATCAAAAAGGACAGCAGCAACAAATTTTGGAGAGGTTATGGGGAGAAAGGAACCCTTCTGCACTATTGGTAGGAATGTAAATTAGTCAAACATCTGTAGAGAGCAGTCTGGAGTACTCTCACAGGCTATAAATGGACCTTCCATATAACTCAGTAATTCCTCTCCTGGGGATATACCCCAAGGACTCCTTAACACCCAACCAAAAAGAGGTGTGTACTCCTATGTTCATAGCAGCACAATTCATAATAGCTAAAACCTGGAAGCAACCCAGGTGCCCAACAACAGATGAATGGCTGAGAAAGCTGTGGTCTATATACACAATGGAATACTACGCAGCTATTAAGAACAATGAACCCACCTTCTCTGACCCATCTTGGATGGAGCTAGAAAGAATTATGTTAAGTGAACTAAGTCAGAAAGACAAAGACGAGTATGGGATGATCCCACTCATCAACAGAGGTTGAGAAAGAAGAACAGAAAGGGAAACTCAAAGCAAGATCTGACTGAGTTTGGAGTAGGGCAGCAAAGTAAAAATCTCTGGGTAGAGGTTGAGAGTAGATGTTCAACTTCACAGGGTGGGTTGGGACACAGTCCTTTGGTGGTATTGATGTACACTTCTGTTAACTTGTAGTCATATAAATCACCATTTAATTAATAAGAGAGGGGAAAAACTGAAAGTCTCAAACTTTTTAATGCACAGACCATAAGCTGAGTCTTTGAAACGTTAATTCTCCTTAAAACTTAGACCAGGAGATTAGAAGCAACCCGTGGTCTTACTTTATAAAATACACACACACACACACACACACACACACACACACACACACACACACACACACATCTATCTTTAAAGGACAAATTATTGTGAGATCATGTATGATACCGCAAATCCTAACAATGTGATTTTCAAAGTTAACCCAATTGCCAAATAATTTGATTATAGCAATAACTATCTATTGCCTTCTTAAACTCTAAGACAGCAAGAACTTCCTGCTTCCTCTATAAAGGTCCTTATATTCTGTACTATGTATGCTTAACCCACTGTGCTACTGCCCAGCCCCCAAGCTCTATATTTTCTATATGTCTAGACTTAGTAATGCATCCTTTGAGCTACAAATTAAATTAGGATATATTTCAGAAAGTTGCTTTATATACATTGAAAAATAGTAGACATCTTCTACTCTAAGAACACTTGCATTTTCCTCAATCCAATTTTATATTTTAGAATTTGAGATTGTTGTTTATTTCTTAAAATATTTATTAATGAGAAAGAGAGAGAGAGTCACAGCATCACTCTAGCACGAAAAATTCATGAGATCAAACTCAGGAACACTTGCTTGAGAGTTCAGTACCTTGTCGAATGTGCCATCTCCCAGATATTATTTCTACTTTATCATGTTTCCTATGATTTTGCCAGATCTTTTTCTCTAGTTGTTTCAGCAAATACTTTCTGCAGGTAGAAGATGACACCATAAAAATCTGTAATACATCTCATGTTTCTAAGATTGACATGGGTTCCACAAACAAAATCTATATTAAAATCATTCTTGTGAAACCCAGAAATATAAAGGAGTTAATATTACTGGCTATACAGTTTATTTGGAAGATAGATTGGGAAAGTATAGTGCTAGTGAGTCCTCTGCTCTCTTTAGTAAGGAATAGAAGTGATTATCATATCAGAGGGGAATATATGGACAAATTTGATTCCTTTCAACTTCTGTCCTGTAACTACTAATACTAGCATAAACATGTTGCAGGGTGTATAGAAATGTGTATTTGAAGGCTGTGGATACTTAACTACTTAATTCTTCCAGTTCTGCAGATTTTGAAAATGTGAATGTATTCTGTTTCTCTTGTTTTGTATCTAGAATAATCTTGGTAAACAAGATGATTTTGAAATGAATCTTCATGAATTTTTTTTACCTGACTTTTTTTTTTTTTCCTGTAGCCCCATGCATGGGAGGGAGAAGTAATGAAGAAGGTGACATTCCTTAAAGTAACACACATGATCTTTATTGCCATTTTATAATGAAAATTTTCCTTTTTTATACATTTCTTAACACAACCCTCCCATACTCCTCATCTGCCTAACTAACCATCCTCATTGACACATTCTGGAAAGCCCTATGAGAATTAGAGCTTGTGCATAAATGTGTCCCTAGAATTGGCAGTCCTAGGCATATGCTTTCTAGTTCCTCAGAAGGGCCTGGTAAGATTAAGTCTGAGTTGCTTACCATGCTGACAATTTAAAAAGCATTCTTGTGTTTTTTTCTCCACATTGTTGGTTCCTTGTTAGTATCTGCTCTCACTTTGGGGGGTTGTTTCTCAAACTAAGCTGATTGATCTAAATTACTGCCCTAAGTTTTTTTTTAATTTTTTAAATTTATTTTTTATTTAAGAAAGGATTAATTAACAAATCCATAGGGTAGGAGGGGTACAACTCCACACAATTCCCACCACACAATCTCCATAACCCACCCCCTCCCCTGATAGCTTTCCCATTTTCCATCCCTCTGGGAGCATGGACCCAGGGTCATTGTGGGTTGCAGAAGGTGGAAGGTCTGGCTTCTGTAATTGCTTCCCCGCTGAACATGGACGTTGACTGGTCAGTCCATACTCCCAGTCTGCCTCTCTCTTTCTCTAGTAGGGTGTGTCTCTGGGGAAGCAGAGCTCCAGGGCACATTCGTGGGGTCGTGGGGTCTTCAGTCCAGGGAAGCCTGGCCGGCATCCTGATGGCATCTGCAACCTGGTGACTGAAAAGAGAGTCAACACACAAAGCCAAACAAATTGTTGAGCAATCATGGACCCAAAGCTTGGAATAGTGGAGAGGAAGTGTTAGGGAGGTACTCACTGCAAACTCTAGTGTACTTCTGCTTTCAGGTATATATTTTGTAGTAGTTTATGGATACGTGTGAACATATGCTTTCTCTCACAGAAACTGGTGTATATCTAGGTTATGGGACTTTGTTAGAAAGTGAACCACCTGGGATGTAATTAGAGAATACTATGTAAGGAAAGATCTCACCGGAGTAATGAAGCTGAAGGGTTGTCATTCCACATGTGAAGTCTCTGGACACAGTCTGAAGTGAAGCATGTTGAGGTGGCAATCGTTGTGTTGATTAGGTTGCGATCAGCAGACGCAATATTATTTGATATGGATTGGGAGAGGCATACAGGAAAGTGGGCCCTATCCAAAGGTTCCAGACCTGGGGGAAGTAGAGGCTTTATAGTGGGGATGTGAGGTCCCTTCTGTCTCAGGGTTCAAAAAGACAATGGATAGTTAATGTTATCAGCACATTATTTGGTAATTGGGTTAACTTTGAAAAGTCCTTTTGTTAGGGTTTGCTGTACAGTACCCAGTATCTTGTATATAGCTGTGCTATTGGTTGCTTCTGATCTACTTGGTCTAGGCTTTTGAGAGAGTCCACACATCAAATACACATCCAATATATTAAAAAGACTCAGTCTGTGTTTTAAAAACTTCGAGACATACAATTAATTTTCCCCCTCTCATATTAATTATCTAATATATACAGGAGTATTCCTGTTTCTTCAATCTTATGGAAAAGCTTAAGAAGAATGGGTACTAACTGTTTCCTGAAAGTTTTGTAGAATTCATTTGTGAAGCTGTCTGGTCCAGAACTTTTGTTGTTGGGGAGATTCTTAATAATAGTTTCAATTTCTTTGTCTGTGATTGGTGGATTTAGATTATGTAGTTCTTCTTGGTCCAGTTTTGGAAGGGCATATGTTTCTAGGAATTCCTCCATGTCTTCCAGATTCTCTAGCCTGGTGGCGTATAGTTCTTCATAGAAGTTTCGCAGGATTCTCTGGATTTCTGTGGTGTCAGTTGTGATATCTCCTCCATCGTTTACAATTCTATTAATTTGAGTCTTTTCTCTTTTTTTTTGTTTGGTGAGTCTGGCTAGGGGTTTGTCAATTTTGTTTAATCTTTCAAAGAACCAACATTTGGCTTCATTGATCTTTTGTATGGTTCTCTTATTTTCATTGTTGTTTATTTCTGCTCTAATTTTAGTGATTTCTGTCCTTCTGGTTGCTTTAGGGTTAACCCACTGCACTACCACTTGACTCCTGTAAAGTTTCTTTTTAAGTTGATTTAATAATGATTGACAAGACCATAGGATAAGGGGGGTACAATTCTATACAACACCACCAGAGTTCCCTATCCAACCTCCTAAATGAGAAGCTTTTCTACTCTTTATTCCTCTGGGAATATGGACCCAGGATCATTATGGGGTGCAGAAAGTAAAAAGTATGGCTTCTGTAATTTCCTCTCAGCTGGACATGGACATTGGCAGGTCAATCCATACCCACAGCCTGTCTCTATCTTTCCCTAGTGGGCCAGGGCTCTGGAGAGGTGAGGTTCCAGGACACAATGATGAGGTCATCTGCCTAGGGAAGTAAGGTTGGTGTCATGGTAGCATCTTCAACTTGGTGGATGAAAAGCAGTAATATTTAAAACAGAACAAATTGTTGAATAATGAGAAATCTAAAGGTAAGAATATAGCAGATGAGATTTGAGATTTGGGGTCTCCAAAAAGCTAGGCAGTCTATTTTAAGTATATTCCAAGGGGCCCATAACTTTACTAATTTTTGTCTGAGCCTGAAAGCTAACATGCAGGTGGACCCAAGGTATTGTCTAGGAAGATGGTGTCAGAGTTGGAAATAGGACTAGAAAGCTGGATCAAGGAGAAAGTAGCTCCCAAATGTGGGGGAAGAAAGTATATAATTACCATTAACTCTAAACCCCATCAATTTGATCTGGGGCCTATATTCAGCACAGGAGCCTATGTAACCTCTGTATCCCTGTAGGTCTGAGCTCACATTCTGTGGTCATAGCTAGGAACACTCTAGGCTGCACTCATTTTAGGACTGTTCTTCCTTGAGTGGCAGAGAATGTTGTCCTAGCCTCACTTCCAAGAGGTGGGGCTAGTCCCTACCACTGTTGTTCCACATTTAAGGTAAGGTCCTGTAGAGGCTGATAAGAGTGTCTATGATGCTATTTTTGATGGAGCTGACCAGCGATGGTGGAGAGATGGAACTGTTAGAGGTCCTGGCCCATCATGTCTATGTGAGAATCCCAAGATTTACTGTTTAGGGCCCAGATAATAGGGTGGTCTGATAGTGATCAGAAGAACCATCATTAAAGTATGCCAGTCTCTTGCCCTTATCGGGCTTTTGTAGTCCTCTTTTTTGTTGAACAAGGTTAGCTTTAGAGTGATTGAGGGAAGTGAAATAGGAAGTAGGTGAGGAGGTTATCTCGGTCTAAGTAGAAACTATTTGATTAAGTACTTTATGGTGTCTTCTTTAGGGTTTTCTACCTGCTTGCTGCACTTATTGAGTCTGAAAACCATTGTGCACTTTTGCTTTAAGGTATATATTTTCCCCTAACTTATGGATGCATATGCACATGTGCTCTATCTCTTTGGCCCTGGTCTATGTCTAGGTTCTGTGGCTTGTTAGGAAGTGCACCACCCAAAAATGGAAATAAGGAGTCCTATATCTAGGAAAGGTCTCACCAGAGTAATGGATCTGAAGAGCTGGCATCCTATGCTTGGTGTCTCTGAACACAGTCTGTAGAGAAACTTGGTTCCCACCACCAGAGTTCTGTGTCCCATACACTCCATTGGAAACTTCCCTATTCATTATCCCTTTGGGAGTATGGACAGTATGGACCAAAATTCTTTATGAGGTGCAGAAGAGAAGGTTTGTCTTCAATAACTGATTCTCCACTGGACATGGATATTGGCAGGTCAATCCGTACCCCTAGTCTGTTTCTATTTTTCTGTTGTGGCATAGGGATCTGGAGAGGTGAGGTTCCAGGACACATTGGTAAGACTGTCTGCACAAGGAAGTCAGGTTGGAGTCATGATAGTATCTGCAATTTAGTGACTGAAAGGTGGTAATATATCAAACAGCACAAAATGATTAATAAATAGGATCCCAAAAGTAAGAATAGAGCAGATGAAACTAGAGGTCTTCCTGCTGGAAGAAGCTAAGAAGTCTAGTTAGTATATTCCAAGGAGCACATGACTTTATTGATTTTTGCCTGAGCCATATAGCAAGCATCCAGGTGGACTAAAAGTATTGTCTTGGAAGATTGTTTCAGAGTTGAAAACAAGCCTAGAAAGCCTAGAATAATTTCATCAAAAAGACATAAAATTACTATATACCAGTGATTAAATTAAAAATTCTAAATTCATATCATTATGACACCATGGCCTGGCACATCTGTAAATACCTCATACACGTCTCATTTAATCCACTTTACCTGTGAGGAAACTCAAACTGCGAACAACTAACTGAATGGTTTACTAACTAGCTTAAGTTCTGAACCCAGCATTTTTTATTGTTGTATAAAAACTTCCCTCAATACCATATTTGTTAGACTCATAGATCTATGAAATAGAATTCAGAAAGGCAGCATCTTTATGAATTTGAATATTCAGTTTAAGAGATCAAATAGCTGAAAACAATCAACTGAGACAGGATTTTTTTTTTACTTTCAAGATGCATCTTGACTCATAAGATGATTTAAATGCTAGCCCAATTGAATCATATGATTAGAAGAGCTTCACACAGCGTGAGATAGCCTGATGGTTGGGTTCTGAGAAGGAATATTTTAAGATGGCTTTTCTGTGAATAGGTATATGATTTTTAATGACTTAACATCAGATGTTTCAATATTGTAATTGTTGCACTTAATTGGTTGAAGAAATCACAACTCTACTCTGGTATAAAGGAGGGATATATCTCATGCCTGAGGCTCTGAAGTCCCAGGTTCATCCCCCACACCACCATAAACCAGAGCTGAGCAGTGCTCTGGTAAAAATAAAATAAATAAATAAATAAATAAATAAATAAAATCCCAGATCTCTATAGCTGAAGTGGTGTGTTGACCATGTGGAACTGGGGAGATTTTTGAGGTTATCACCGACAAATGAAATCTGTCACAACTGTAATGTGTTTAATCAACTGCTTGTTCTAAGTCTATTCCTCACAGGAAGGAGAAAGAAGATGTAGAAGACGATAGGAGGAAGACATGGAAGAGGAGGTGCAGGAGGAGGTGGAGAAGAAAGAAAAGCTGGAGGAGGAGGACCGGGAGAAGGAGGAGGAAGAAAGAAAAGGAGAAGGCGGAGAAAGTGGAGAAGGTAGAAAAGGAGGAGGAGGGAGAGAAGAATGAGAAGAGACTGGAATGAAGAGCAAGAGAAAGAAAAAGTCGGAGCTAATGCAGTGTATGTGTTATAGTCAGATTAAGCTTATACTTTTGATCTAAGATGTAAAATCTGAATAGAAATTAGTTGGAAAAGCAGAAGCATTACAAGTAGATAAAATAATATGTCAAGACTTTGTAGTAAGAGAGAGCCATGGTCAGTGGTCTACTAAGAAGTAGACTAAAGGTATTATGAATAGAGCAAAGAGAGTAGAGAGAGAGGGGAAGAGATATTATAAACAATTTAGGTTACAAGAATAATGTTGCTCCATTTCTAAGAGGAGAGGGAAGTAATGAAAGATATCTAAAAGCAACAGCTGCTTATTTTGTTAAAATTTATCTTTCTACCAGAGCAGAAACTAAAACTTGGTTAAGCTGAACCAAAAATAAAAACTTTTATTAGAACCTTTAAAGAATTAATTCTGGGAAGCGCAATTTAGAAACCTTTGAAGTTGGTCTGTTGAAATAGTTCACTTGGGTAATATGCTTCTTTGTCATGTACAGGACCCAGGTTCAAGACCAGCCCATACCACATTGAAGGAAGTTTTGGTGCTGTAGCCTCTCTCTCTCTGTCTCTCTCTCTCTCCCTTTCTGCTTCTCTCTCTATCTCTCTGTCTTCTCTATCTACCAAATAAATAAATATAAAAGGAGAGAAAAAGATGCCTTTGCATTTTTTTCACTAGAGTCTAGAGAAAGGGCTAGCATTCATAAAGAAAAAATTGCAAGAAAGTTTTCAGTTATGTAAGTTGTTTCACAGAATTATGAAACATAATGGCATAAGGAAATCATAATTGTCTATAACTGACTGCATACTAAGCAAAATTTAAAGCATAAAATCAATTGTTATCCATTAGTAAGTATTCTAGAACCCCAGTGGCTTTTCTCAGGAAACATTCTTCTTTTAAAAGTTTTTTTTTTCCTCTTGGTGTGTAGAGACCTAAAAACTTCACTTTCTTAGTGACTTATTGACTCCATTCTAAATGCCCTTCTGAGTTATGACTTCATTACAGAAACGTTCCTTTCAAACTTAAAATAAAATGAAAATAATGAAAGTAAAAAAAAAAAGTTTCCCTGACCAGGATATGTAATATCAAGGAATGCTTCAGTTGAATAGAGATGGGAAAGAAAATAAGGATTGTCAAGGATTATTCCTTAACAATATAGTTTCCTTTTTTCCTTCCTTTCCTTTCCTTTCCTTTCCTTTCCTTTCCTTTCCTTTCCTTTCCTTTCCTTTCCTTTCCTTTCCTTTCCTTTCCTTTCCTTTCCCTTCCCTTCCCTTCCCTTCCCTTCCCTTCCCTTCCCTTCCCTTCCCTTCCCTTCCCTTCCCTTCCCTTCCCTTCCCTTCCCTTCCCTTCCCTTCCCTTCCCTTCCCTTCCCTTCCCTTCCCTTCCCTTCCCTTCCCTTCCCTTCCCTTCCCTTTTCTTTTTTTTCTGGAGGAGAGGAAGCTGCTTAGGGGTGGTTTCAAAATCAGGCTTAGTTTAGAGTTTTGAATGCATAGGTTGCAGAGTACAGTTCTTAGCTGAAATGAAAATTTAGAGACCATTAGAGAATTGCTTATCTATGAAGATTATAAAGTCAGTTAACAATGTTTGCTAAATATTTGATCATTCAGTCTATTTTTATTGCATCATTTATAAAAACCCATGAGAAATAATAGAAATAAACAAATACTGTAACAACAAGGTTTTAAAGAAATGAGTGGATGGATACTTGTTCATCAGAAAGCTCACCACAAATAGTGTCTTGTCCATCTTTTAGGTATTTGGAAAGATAATGGACCTGATATTGAAAATCAGGGCAAGTACTTGAAATACAATTATTTCACAGTGGCTGGTAGACTTTATATCACTTTTTAACAAACTTGCCAAACTGTAGAGAAGAATGACATCATCTTGGGAAAAATGAGCTACATGGTATTTATAGATTAAAACTATTGAGGCACTTTGCTTGCTTACCACTTTACATAAATTCACACATACACAGCAAACTGATGAACTAGGTGAGAAAGTTATTGTCACTTCAAAGATTAGGCAACAGACACAGATAAGTTGTTTTTCTTATAAAATGTTAACTATAAGTGGAATTAGGTGTTCATTTAGTTGATATGTGAACCTATAATGCATACTAAATTTTCAGCATTTATATTTAGATAGTACATTTATTTTAGATCCCCATATCGAAGTTTCTAATTTATTCTTTTTAAATTTATTTATTTATTTATCCCCTTTTGTTGCCCTTGTTTTAAAAAATATTTTGTTGCCCTTGTTTTATTTTACTTATTTATTTTTTTAAATATATTTTTTATATTTTATTTTATTTATTCCCTTTTGTTGCCATTGTTGTTTTATTGTTGTAGTTATTATTGTTGTTGTCGTCGTTGTTGGATAGGACAGAGAGAAATGGAGAGAGGAGGGGAAGACAGAGAGGAGGAGAGAAAGATAGACACCTGCAGACCTGCTTCACCGCCTGTGAAGCAACTCCCCTGCAGGTGGGGAGCCGGGGTTCATACCGGGATTCTTATGCCGGTCCTTGTGCTTTGCGCCACCTGCGCTTAACCCGGGGCACTACAGCCCGACTCCCCCTTGTTTTATTTTTTATAGAACTCTTTCTTAGTTTTTTTTTTTAATCTTTATTTATTTATTGGATAGACACAGCCAGGAATTGAGAGGGAAGGGAGTGATAGGGACAGAGATAGACACCTGCAGTACTACTTCCCCACTCGTGAAGCTTTCCCCCTGCAGGTGGGAACCAGGAACTCGAACCTGGGTCCTTGCACATTGTAACATGTGCACTCAACCAAGTGTGCCACCACCCGGCCCCCTTGTTGTTTTATTGTTGTTATTGATGTCGTCGTTGTTGGATAGGACAGAAAGAAATGGAGAAAGGAGAGGAAGACAGAGGGGGAGAGAAAGAAGACACCAACAGACCTGCTTCACCACTTGTGAAGTGGCTTCCCTGCAGGCAGGGGACCGGGGGCTTGAACCGGGATCCTTATTCAGATCCTTTTGCTTTGTCCACCTGCACAGCACTTAACCTTCTGCACTACCACCTACTGCCCGACTCCCTTCTTCTTTTTTTAAATCAGAGAACTGTTCAGCTCTGGTTTATGGTCAAGCTGGGAGCTGAGCCTGAGACCTTAGAGCTTCAGACATGAAAATCCATTGCATAAATCACTGCTACTTCCAGGGCCCCAACTTTTTAATTTTGAGAAATAACTGAAAATATACTGTCAGTTTCAAACATACTGCACAGTGATTCAGTATTAGTATATGTTGCATTATTATCACAATAGTCCTAGATAATGTGAATTGACATATACAGTTTAAAAAATAGTTTTGTATTATGCAAAGAGACTCTTATGCCTGAGGATCCGAAGTCCCAGGTACAATTCCTTCTACACCATAAGCCAAAGCTAAGCAGTGCTCTGGTTAAAAGATAAATAAATACTATTAAAAGAAAAATTTTTTTTAAATATTTATTTTATTTATTTATTCCCTTTTGTTGCCCTTGTTGTTTTATTGTTGTAGTTATTATTGTTGTTGTCGTTGTTGTTGGATAGGACAGAGAGAAATGGAGAGAGGAGGGGAAGACAGAGAGGAGGAGAGAAAGATAGACACCTGCAGACCTGCTTCACCGCCTGTGAAGCGACTCCCCTGCAGGTGGAGAGCCGGGGTTCGAACCGGGATCCTTATGCCAGTCCTTGTGCTTTGCGCCACCTGCGCTTAACCTGCTGCGCTACAGCCCGACTCACAAAAGAAAATATTTTAAAACATAGTTTTGTGGAGCCAGGCAGTGGCACACCTGGTTAGGTGCACATATTACCAAGTGCAAAGACCCAGGTTCAAGTCTCTGCTCCCACCTTCAGGGGATCTGCCTCAAGAGTGGTATAACATGTCTGCAGGTGTCTTTCCCTTCTTCACTTTATCTCCCCATCCTCTCTCACTTTCTCTCTGTCCTATCTAATAAAAAATTGGAAAGAAAAAAAATTAAAAATTTGTGTGATGAGCATGTTATAATTAACTTTCCTTTTCTTTCTTTCTTTCTTTCTTTCTTTCTTTCTTTCTTTCTTTCTTCTTTCTTTTGCTGGATTCACACATATAGTATTTCACCATTCCTGGGCTGTAATATTTTCCAACATTGGTATCACTTTATTAATGGAATATTGATTTACAGGATTGTTGGTGTCTTAAGGGTACTTTCCACACTTCTCCAAAAAAAAGTAACAGAAAATTTCACCTTTCACCAAACTCTCATGTTTCCCGCCACAAGTACTGAGATCCCTAAACTCCTCCTTTTTCGGAGTCCCTAAATCTGTTGTCATAAACTACAATCCAGTAAAGATTAGCCTTGTACTATTCTTACTAGGTTGTTTAGATCTGATTTGTGAATGATTTCAGTTGGTATTTCCTTTTGTATTATTTTGCTCAACATGATTCAGAGTAAGGGAGCATCATAACATCGAAGTTTACCCCAGTGACATAGCATTCCCATAGCTTATCAGGGCTAAAATCTGATAAGGACTAGGTGAAAAGGCACACATCTTTCTCTCTAGATATATCTTATAACTAGAAGTTTGTAACTTTTGATCCATTTTTCTTATTTTGTCTATATCACTTCTCCATCTCTCTGATGACTTCCAATATGTATTCTGCCTTTGGGCCTGTTTCTTATTTCTGCATTTCTTTTTATTTTATCCTGTATATAGGTGAGATGACACAACACTGATCTTTCCCAGTCAGACTTATAATTTACCATATTCCCCTCAAATTCTCTGAATGATATTGCATGTGGCAAGATGTTATTCCTTCCATGGCTCACTAATATTTAGTGTATATTTAATAAATGCTATCATATATTATCTAGACTGTGTGTATATATAATAGAGGTGTATAAAAACCATAAGGTGATATTCACAAACAAATATAAAGTATTTTTAATGATTTTTTTCATTTTTTAATGAAAGAGAATCACAGCATAACTCTATCATGTATAATGCTATGGATCAAATTCAGGGATTCATCCTGGCAAGTTTGGTGCTCTACTTATGGTGTAAACTCCAAGACTGCTGAAGTGACTTTCCATGCATGTTATTTAAAGAAAACTATCTTATATTAATCATAAACATTAAAAAGTATTAATTATATATGTTTATATGGTTTATGATGTGAGATATATATACATATATATATATTCACATATTTGTGAACATTTTTATACATTCATCCATAAAAGATAATGGGTTATTTCTTTGCTAATAACTTTGATAGTTTAAGTGAGGTTTCAATAAATATGGGAATACATAGATATTTTTGAACTAGAGTTTTCATTTCCTTTGAATACATACTCAGAAGTAGGAATTGCTGAATCATAAGATACATCCATTGTTTCTTCCTATATAATGTTTTCCATAATTCTTGGACCAATTTTCATTATCACTGACAGTATATAAGAGTTTTATTTATTCCACATTTTCTTTAAATATATATTTAAATATATATATATATATTACACTTTTTAGACAGTAGCCATTCTAACAGGTGTGAGGTTATATTTAGATATTGTTTTGGTTTACAGTTCCTTAATGAATAATCATGTTTGTCTTTTTTATTGATCTTTTCATTAACTTTGTCTTCTTTTGAAAAAATAAAAGACAATGTAAGAACTTCATCAAAGAAAGAAATCTCACAACACAAACTAGTAATAGAAAAAGATAAAAAGAAATGGAATACACCCCATGCTCAAGGATCAGAAAAATTGATGTTGTCATAATGACTATTCTACCGAGAGCCATATAAAAATTTAACACATCCAAAACTGAACCAAGAAGAACTACAAAATCTAAATGCACCAATCACAGACAAAGAAATTGAAACCGTTATTGAGAATCTCCCCAACAACAAAAGTCGTGGACCAGATGGCTTCACAAATGAATTCTACAAAACGTTCAGGAAACAGTTAATACCCATACTTCTAAAGCTATTCCATAAGATTGAAGAAACAGGAATACTCCCTTTCACCTTTTATGAAGCCAACATCACCCTGATACCAAAAGCTGATAGGGACAGAACAAAAAAGGAAAACTACAGACCAATATCTCTGATGAACATAGATGCCAAAATATTAAACAAGATCTTGGACAACCGGATACAGCAACACATCAAAAAGATTGTTCATCATGACCAAGTGGGATTCATCCCAGGAATGCAAGGCTGGTTCAACATCCATAAGTCAATCAATGTCATTCACCACAATAAAAGCAAAGCCAAAAACCACATGATTATCTCAATAGATGCAGAGAAAGCCTTTGACAAAATCCAACCACCATTCATGCTCAAAACTCTACAAAAAATGGGAATAGATGGGAAATTCCTCAAGATAGTGGAGTCTATATATAGCAAACCTACAGCCAACATCATACTCAATGGACAGAAGCTGAAAGCATTCCCCCTCAGATTGGGGACTAGACAGGGCTGTCCACTGTCACCGTTACTCTTCAACATAGTATTGGAAGTTCTTGCCATAGCAATCAGGCAAGAGAAAGAAATCAAAGGGATACAGATTGGAAGGGAAGAAGTCAAGCTCTCACTATTTGCAGATGATATGATAGTATACATAGAAAGACCTAAAGAATCCAGTAGAAAATTACTGGAAGTTATTAGGCAATATAGCAAGGTATCAGGATACAAAATCAATGTACAAAAATCAGTGGCATTTCTTTATGCAAACACTAAATCTGAAGAAGAAGACATCCATAAATCACTCCCATTTACTGTTTCAGCAAAATCAATCAAATACCTAGGAATAAAGTTGACCGAAGAAGTGAAAGACTTGTATACTGAAAACTATGAGTCGCTACTCAAGGAGATAGAAACTGATACCAAGAAATGGAAAGATATCCCATGCTCATGGATTGGAAGAATAAATATCATCAAAATGAATATTCTCCCCAGAGCCATATACAAATTTAATGCAATACCCATCAAAGTTCCACCAAGCTTCTTTAAGAGAATAGAACAAACACTACAATCATTTATCTGGAACCTGAAAACACCTAGAATTGCCAAAACCATCTTAAGGAAAAGAAACATAAATGGAGGCATCACACTCCCAGACCTTAAACAATATTATAAAGCCATCATCATCAAAACAGCATGGTACTGGAACAAAAATAGGCACACAGACCAGTGGAACAGAATTGAAAGCCCAGAAGTAAATCCCAACACCTATGGGCATCTAATCTTTTATAAGGGGGCCCAAAGGATTAAATGGAAAAAGGAGGCTCTCTTCAATAAATGGTGCTGGGAAAACTGGGTTGAAAATATGCAGAAGAATGAAATTGAACCACTTTATCTCACCAGAACCAAAAATCAACTCCAAATGGATCAAAGACCTAGATGTCAGACCAGAAACAATCAAATACTTAAAGGAAAACATTGGTAAAACAGTTTCCCACCTACACCTCAAGGACATCTTTGATGAATCAAGCACAATTGCAAGGAAGACTAAAGCAGAAACAAACCAATGGGACTACATCAAATTGAAAAGCTTCTGCACATCCAAAGAAACTATTAAACAAACAGAGAGACCCCTCACAGAATGGGAGAAGATATTCACATGCCAGACATCAGACAAGAAACTAATCACCAAAATATATAAAGAGCTCAGCAAACTTAGCACCAAAAAAGCAAATGACCCCATCCAAAAATGGGCAGAGAAAATGAACAAATCATTCACCACAGAGGAGATCCAAAAGGCTAACAAACATATGAAAAACTGCTCTAGGTCACTGATTGTCAGAGAAATGCAAATTAAGACAACACTAAGATACCACCTCACTCCTGTAAGAATGGCATACATCAAAAAGGACAGCAGCAACAAATGCTGGAGAGGATGTGGGGACAGAGGAACCCTTTTACATTGCTGGTGGGAATGTAAATTGGTCCAGCCTCTGTGGAGAGCAGTCTGGAAAACTCTCAGAAGGCTAGACATGGACCTTCCTTATGACCCAGTAATTCCTCTCCTGGGGTTATACCCCAAGGACTCCATAACACCCAACCAAAAAGAGGTGTGTACTCCTATGTTTATAGCAGCACAATTCATAATAGCTAAAACCTGGAAGCAACCCAGGTGCCCAACAACAGATGAGTGGCTGAGAAAGCTGTGGTATATATACACAATGGAATACTATGCAGCTATCAAAAACAATGAACCCACCTTCTCTGACCCATCTTGGACAAAGCTAGAAGGAATTATGTTAAGTGAACTAAGTCAGAAAGATAAAGATGAGTATGGGATGATCCCACTCATCAACAGAAGCTGACTAAGAAGATCTGAAACGGAAACTAAAAGCAGGACCTGATCAAATTGTAAGTAGGGCACCAAAGTAAAAACCCAGTGGTGAGGGGTAGACATGTAGCTTCCTGGGGCAGTGGGGGGTGGGAGTGGGTGGGAGGGATGGGTCACAGTCCTTTGGTGGTGGGAATGGTGTTTATGTACACTCCTAGCAAAATGTAGACATATAAATCAGTAGTTAATTAATATGAGAGGGGGAAATCAATTGTATGTCTCAAAGTTTCTCAAAAGACAAACTGAAAATTTTTAATATATAGGCTGTGTATTTGATATGCGGACTCTCTCAAAAGCCGAGACCAAGTAGATTAGAAGCATCCAGTAGCGCAGCTATATACAAGATACTGGATACTGTACAGCAAACCATAACAAAGGGACTTTTCAAAGTTAACCCAATTAACACATAATGTGATGATAATATTAACTATCGATTGTCTTTTTGAACCCTAAGACAGCAGGAACCTCACATCTTCACTATAGAGCCCCTACTTCCCCCAGTCCTGGAACCCTTGGATAGGGCCCACTTTCCCGTATGCATCTCCCAATCCAAACCAAATAATATTGCATCCGCCGATCACAACCTAACCAACACAACGATTGCCACCTCAACATGCTTCACCTCAGGCTGTGTCCAGAGACTTCACATGTGGAATGACAACCCTTCAGCTTCATTACTCGGGTGAGACCTTTCCTTTTATAGTACACTCTAATTTCATCTCAGGTAGTTCACTTTCTAACAAAGTCCCATAACCTAGATATACACCAGTTTCTGTGAGAGAGAGCTTATGTGCACACGTATCCATAAACTACTGCAAAATATATACCTGAAAGCAGAAGTACACTAGAGTTTGCAGTGAGTACCTCCCTAACACTTCCTCTCCACTATTCCAAGCTTGGGATCCATGATTGCTCAACAAATTGTTTGGCTTCATATGTTAACTCTCTTTTCAATCACCAGGTTCCAGATGCCACCAGGATGCTGGCCAGGCTTCCCTGGATTGAAGACCCCACCAATGTGTCCTGGAGCTCAGCTTCCCTAGAGACACACCTTACTAGGGAAAGAGAGAGGCAGACTGGGAGTATGGACTGACCAGTCAACGCCCATGTTCAGCGGGGAAGCAATTACAGAAGCCAGACCTTCTACCTTCTGCAACCCTCAACGACCCTGGGTCCATGCTCCCAGAGGGCTAGAGAATGGGAAAGCTATCATGGGAGGGGGTGGGTTATGGGGATTGGGTGGTGGGAATTGTGTGGAGTTGTACCCCTCCTACCTTATGTTTTTGTTCATTAATCCTTTCTTAAATAAATAATTAAAAAAAAATTTAACACAATCCCTATAAAGATCCCACCAAATTTCTTCAAGAGAGTAGAACAGTCCCTACCTGCAGGTGGAAAGCTTTGTGACTGGTGAAGCAAGGCTGCAGGTGTCTCTCTGTCTCTCTTCCTCTTCATCTTCCCAACCCTTCTCAATTTTTGTCTGTCTCTATCCAACAAATAAATAAATAAATAAAGGTGATTTCTTAAAACACATTTTAAAAAGAGAGTAATACAAAAAGTACAAAGTTTATCTGGTGACAGAAAATATCTTGGCTAAGATAACAAAACTAATTCTGAGGGAAATAGGAAAAAGTGGAGGCATTGCACTTAATGACTTCAAAACATAATAATAATAAAAAAAAGTCTGATACTGGATCCAAAATAGTTACATAGACCAGTGGAATAGAACTAAGAGCCCATAAATTAACCCTGATACCTACAGTAATGAGTTTTTGACAGAGCAGTTCAGAACATCAAATGAAAAAGGGATCCTATTTAACAAATGGTGTTGGGAAAATTGTGTTAAAACATACAGAAGAATGAAAGTGAACCATGAGATTTTATCACATACTAGTGTTAACTCCAAATGAATTGAATATTTAGAAGTTAGACTAAAATTATCAAATAGAGGACATATAGATAGAACTCTCTTTCATATTAGTTTTAGCCACTTTAATCTTCACTTATTTGAATCCAATTGCAAGAAAAACAAAAAGCATAAAGAGACCAATGAGACCACATCAAACAGAAAAGCTTCTGTACTGCAAAGGTAATAACCACCATAACAAAGAAACTGCCCATGGAGTGGAAAAAATCTTTATGTGTCATACATCAGATAAAGGCCTAATAACCAAAATACACAGTCAACTTATCAAGCTCAACAACAAAAAGACTAAAAAGTCCACTGAAAAATGGAAGGAAGATATGGGCCAATTTTTTCCAAAGTAGAGACCCAAAGGGCCAACAAACGAATGGGAAATGTTCCAAGTCACTGATTATCAGGGAAATGCAAATAAAAACAACAGTGAGATACCACTTTACATCTCAAAAATGTTACACATTAGAAAAACTAACTGTTTCAAATAAAGACAACAATGAGATACTACTTCACTCCTGTGAGAGTGAAAGGAACCCTCCTGCATTGCTGGTGGGAATGTAAATTGGTCCAATCTCTGTGGTGAACAATCTGGAGAATTCTCAGAAAGCTAGAAGTGGACTACCCTATTACCCTGCAATTCCTCTCCTGGGGATATACCCTAAGGAACCAAACAAACCCATCCAAAAAGATTTGTGTACACCTATGTTCATAGCAGTGCAATTTGTAATAGCCAAAACCTGGAAGGAACCTAGGTATCCAACAACAGATGAGTGGCTGAGTAAGTAGTGGTCTGTACACACAGCAGAATACTACTCAGCTATTAAAAATGGTAAGTTCACTTTCTTCACCCTATCAGATGGAGCTTGAAGGAATCATGTTAAATGAGATAAGTCAGAAACAAAAGGATGAATATGGGATGATTTCACTCATAGACCAAGTTGAAAATAAGATGAGAAGTGAAAACACAAAGCAGAACTGGAACTGGAGCTGGTGTATCATACCAGAGTAAAAGACCCTGGGGCAAGAGGGAGGGTTCAGGTCCTGGAACATGATGGCAGAGGAGGACCTAGTAGGGGCTGAATTATTATGTGGAAGACTGCGAAATATTATGCATGTACAAACTACCGTATTTTCCTGTCGACTGTAAACCATTAATCCACCAATAAAGAAATAAATAAAAAGAAAGAAGGAAGGAAGGAGGGAAGGAAAGAAGGAAAGAAGGAAGGAAGGAAGGAAGGAAGGAAGGAAGGAAGGAAGGAAGGAAGACTGAAAGACTGTGAGGGAAAGGGAATCTCTTACATTGCCAGTGGGAATGTTAGTCCATACCCCATGGAAAATAGTTTGGAGATTTATCAGAACTCTAGAAATGGACCTACATTATGACCAAGGTTTGAACAAGGATGCATACAATGTCCTACTGGACATCCAGTCAAGTTGGCAAGACAAGGAGCTGCTGGGCCAGGGTCTGCTGCTGCAAATCCTTGAGGAACATAACCAAGAATAGAAGGTGGAGTGGCTCAAGCAGGCTCTTCCAACTGCACATCAATCTGCAGCTGCTGGAGTATGTCTACCTGGTATCCACCATACTGTTGGAGGTCCCCTACTTGGAAGCCCATGAGAGGGATGCTCACTAGTGCCTGATGAGCAAGCAGTTCCATCACCAGCTGCAAGTGGGCAAGCGACAGTCCTTGCTGCCCACCACCAGGTCAATGAGGGAGTATGTGGTGGCTGCTTCTAAGGTGATGAAGATGGGCGACTGACAGACCTGCCACAATTTCATCATCAAAGACAAGAAAGTAATGGAAAAGTGTGGGACCTTAACCCTCAGGCTGACAAAGTCCAAACCATACTGGTTAGGAAGATCCAGGAAGAGTCACAGCACACTTACCTGTTCACTTACAGCAGCATCAGTGACACTGTCAGCACGGAGACACTGTCTGACACATCAGAGCTGGATCCACCCACTGTGCACTCCATCATCAACAAGGGAATTATCATGGAGGAGTTGATGGCCCTGGACCAGCCCACCCAGACAGTGGTGATGCTTTGCAGGGAGCCCACTGCACAGCTGAACCTGGCTTTGCAGCTGGCAGAAAAGTTGAGCATCCTGGTGGAGAACAACGAGCAGGTGTTTGACCACAAGCAGCAGCGCTCCTACAACTGCCACTTTTAAGACAAGAAGTATGGTGGCATGCTGCAGGGTGGCTACTGCCAGTAGCAATCCCAGACCGCCTAAGCAGCCACTTCTGAGGCCAAGACTACTCAGCCTCAAGTTCTAAACCAGCATGAATAAAAGTCTACTCATAGTTGTAAAATAAATAAATAAATATGGTAAAAATCCCTTTCCAAGGGATTTACCCAGGGAAAACAAAAATACCTGTTTGAAAAGAGCTATGCCTTCCAATGTTCATTTCAGGGCAGTTTGTAATATCCCAAACTTGGAAGCAATCCAGAGACCCACTTATACACAAATGGCTAAGGAAGTTGTAGTACATATCCATAATGGAGTTCTACGCATCTGTTAAAAGTGATTAGGTTGTCTCCTTTGCAATACCATGGTCAGATAGAAGGCATCATGTTAAGTGGAACAATTTTGAAAGAGAAATACCAATACTAAATGATCTCATTTATAAGAACGAAGTATGGTAGGGGAAACATAAGGTGGAACTTAAACTGAGAGTGACACTGTGCTTCTGTTGTGTTTCCCGGATTCCAGGCAAGGGTAGATAAGAGATTATTATGTCCATGTGTTAAAGACTATCCTGTAGGGGAGTCGGGTGGTAGTGCAGTGGGTTAAGCGCACGTGGCGCTAAGCGCGTACCAGAGTAAGGATCCTGGTTCAAGCCCCCGGCTCCCCACCTGCAGGGGAGTCGCTTCACAGGCAGTGAAGCAGGTCTGCAGGTGTCTATCTTTCGCTCCCCCTCCCTGTCTTGCCCTCCTCTCTCCATCTCTCTCTGTCCTATCCAACAACAACAGTAACTATAACAACAACAAAAGAAAAGACAATAAGGGCAACAAGAGGGAAAATAAATAAGTATAAAAAAAGTAAAAAAAATAAAGACTATACTGTAAACCTTTAACTCTCCATTAGAATAAAATAAAATAAATAACAAAATAAGACATCAAAGTTGTCATCAGAAAGTTATGATAAAAAGGCAGGGAGAGAGGGAAAGAGATCACAGGGAAATTTTCTTCTTTATGGGGGGTTTTGTGCACTGGCAAAGCACCACACTATCAAAGAGAGCTGTTTTTCTGGTCCAGATAACATTAGTATTTTATGTTGTTTTTCCAAATGAATGAGATATATGTGACTTAATGATCTTTGAAAAATTGCAAAAGCTACAAAAACCACTTTGGATTAAACTTCTGAAAATATTCAGCTAGAGTATTACAGATAATTTTTCTCTACCATCTGGTTGGAGGTGTGAAGGGTTGACATATTATGAGTTATTTGACTATGATATAATTAGCAAATCTGAATGAAAAGATATCTAAACATGAGATTTGGAATGTGCCAAATCAATTATTGGCAGAACTAGAGCTTTCCCTCTACGTTCCAGTTAAAAATATGCAGATTGAGCAGGGCACACTATACATAAAATACCTTACTTTGGCATATTTTTGGCAAAGAATTTTGGAAAGTCTTACATTTTTAGGAAATAGTAGCCTAAAACTTTAATATAATGCTCACAAACAAATTAAAGGCAACATTTTATTGCTTTTTACAGATGCTATTTAATAAAAAAACTACATTATAGTTTTGTAAATATTTTATGTTTGAAGATAGATTTTTGTCATATTATTATTTTTTAGAAGATAATTTTGGACACAATATTTTATTTGTTTATTAGATAGAGGCAGAGAGAAGTTGAAAGGAGAGAGATAAAGAGAGACACCTACAGCATTGCTTCAATACTTGTAAAGTTTTTCTTCTACAGATGGGAACCAGGGCCTTGAACTTGAGTCCCTGTGCTTTGTAACATACGAGCTCATCCAGGTGTGCCAACACCTGGTCCCAGATTTCCAGATTAAAACTAAGATGAAAATGCTAAATGGTAAACTCTAGTTTGACATAAAACAATGCATTGGTGCATGCATGATTATATTTTGATGTAATAACAGAAAAACATTTAAATGCTGTTATTAACGGGGTGCATTGGATCGACCTTCTCGTGGTGCATCCCGTGAGTACCCATTCATTGGGGAAACTGATGATCCTTCCTAGCCGACTGAATCCACATGGATCCCAGCCACTTTCAAAGCCAGCAACAAGCAGCTCCTGACAGCTTTCAACCTGACGCTGTTGACTGGCTACGGAAGAAGGGCAAACGCTAGAAGAAGAAGAACTGAAAAGTTAAAAATCTCAACATCAGTTTAATGAGATACTGGGGACCTACTATAAAAGGAAGTAGACCTGGGACTGGGTGGTAGTGCACCTGGTTGAGTGCACATGTTGGAATGCACAAGGAAACAGGTTTGAGACCCTGGTCCCTACCTTCAGGGGAAAACTTCATGAATAGTGAAGCAAGGCTGCAGATGTCTGTGTCTCTCTCCCTCCCCATCTCCCCCTTCCCTCATGACTTCTGACTGTCTCTATCCAATAAATAAAAATTATTAAAAATAGAAAGTAGGCCTGTAATTCATTTTGTCTTATTTGCTTCTAGCACTTATTTTATTTTGATTAACCAATACTTACCAGGTAGTTGAAAATGTCCAATATTCTGTGTTATTTGTTTTCCTCTAAATTATCACTGGGGAACTATGCCTCTAAGATACCAATCTTCCCTGTTTATTTTATTCTTGTTTCTTTCTTTTCCACAGTGAGGTGGGTTGGCAGAGATGGAGGAGGCAGGGAGGGAGAGAGAGAGAGAGAGGAGAAACACCTACAGCACTACTTCACCAACTTTCTGTTCATTAAAGAACAAAAGATACGGAAGAGTCCTGATAGTTAAAGATTCTGATATAAAGTATTTAGAACATCTCAATAATTTATTAATATGGGCAACTGAACTTCTAGTTAGATTACTGATATAATTAAAAATATCAACTTAACATATCTTTAATGTTTTCTTCTTTGTGATAAGCTTTGCATTCATTTCTCTGATGTGTTTTGAGAAAGAAAAGCCTGTGTTTTCTTTAAAAATATAAATGAATATTCACCTCTCTTCTTTTACTATCAAATGAAAACATTGTGGAAAAAATAAATGAGAACTATGGAATGGTGAACTCAGGAATTCTCAGTCTCTGTCTTACATGTGGTTATTCTTTTTCTTATGTCTTCTTATTTTATTAGTAATTTAATAACAATTGACGAGATTGTGAGATAGGAGGGTGCAATTCCATACAATCCCCACCATGAGAGTTCCGTATTCCATCTCCTCCACTGGAAGGTTCCCTATTATTTATCCCTCTAGGAGTATGGACCAAAGATCTTTATGGGGTGCAGAACGTAGGTGTCACCACTGGACATGGATGTTGTCAATCATACTTCCAACCTGTTTCTATCTTTCCCTAGTGGGATAGGGCTCTGGGAAGGTGGGGTTACAGGACACACCGGTAAGAATGTCTTCCCAAGGAAGTCAGGTCGGCATCATGGTAGCATCTGCAACTTTTTGACTGAAAAGCATTAATATCTAAAGCATAATTATCTTACTTGCTACAAGAATGGGAAAAATATTGCACTTTTGTTGAAGATGATCAAAGTAAAACTATTGTTTATGTCTATCCAGCTCTTGATTATGAACTCTACTGAGACACTCATCCATGAGGACATTTTATTACTTCATTAAACATTTATATTTCCCCACTATAATATAAGATGTATAAGGGTTGGGAGTCAGGTGGTGGCACAGTGGGTTAAGTGACTGTGGCACAAAGTGCAAGGACCAGGACCGGTGTAAGGATCCCGGTTCAAGCCCCTGGCTGCCTACCTGTAAGGGAGTTGCATCACAAGTGGTGAAGCAGGTCTGCAGGTATCTATCTTTCTCTCCCCTTCTCTGTTTTCCCCTCCTCTCTCCATTTCTCTCTGTCCCATCCAACAACGACATCAATAACCACAACAATGTTAAACAAGAATGGCAACAAAAGAGAAAAATAAATAAATATTTTTTTAAAATCTTAAAAAAAAACGTTGTATAAGGGTCCAGTTTTTTGTCTCTTTCATTCTTTATGCTCATGCAATTCAAATGTTCCCACAAATAATAAGGACTGAACAAATATTTGTGGAAAATATGCCAAAGTAGGTGAATAGAATAGATAATCAGGGAGCAAAAAATTCTAGAGTAGAATTTCTCAAAGATCATTGCAATAAGGGAAGAAGAAAATGAGAGTAACTTTTCAAATTGGCTTGTCTGCATAATATCTGAAAAAAATAACTTTTATCTGAAATCTTGTTGGGAACTTCTATTTATCTAACACTGAATATAGAAGAATATATAGTTTGTTACTTTTAATGGTGCCGTGTTTATATCCTCCAGGCTGTTGTGACCTGCAGAAGAATGATTTCATATATAAAAGTATACATGAAACTTCTTTTGGAGAGAAAACAGAACTGAAGTTCAACCAGGCATATAGAAACAAGAGTTTCTTAAAATATGTCTTCATATACATAGACCTAGGAAATCCCTTGATATTTAGTTTTAAGTCTTAGTGGAAGGCAATTAATTTAAAGGTGTATAAAGGAATAATTCTGAGACATGTTTAATTAAGAATTTTCTAGGCCAATAGAGATTGTGTGCCAATTCTAAATGAAAGATTTATGTTTTTAGCTTTTTCCTCACATATGCCAGTTGGCTTGGAAAAGAATAATTTGAGTTGAAATACATTTTGCTGTGGAACCAGAAGGTTGTTTTGAACTAGAGTTTTAGGATTGAAAAAGGCTGAGAAAACAGTCTGATTTGAAATCCACACTTGAAAAATAACATTTTAGAGAATTACAAAATAGCAAGAAGAAGTGAGCCTTTAAAAATTGACTATCTGAAGAGCTTCTTAACATTCCTGTAAACTTGGCTAGACCTGGTGTAATAGACTGGTTTCAGGAACCTGGATGTTTGATATATTTATATTTTATAAGTGATAGTACATATGTTCTTTTAGTTTAAAATGTGCATCAGCAGTGAATATCTTTAGTATTAATTTTTTTTCCTAAGGAAGGAAACAAATTCTCTTCACATTTTATCTTTGATTTTAGAGTTTTAAAAGTGTTTTTTTGTTTTGCGACTGATAGAGTATTTGGAAAACTCTGTGAAGGAGTAAAAATAAGGAGTAAGCTAAAGAAAACTTTACTCATAAATAGGAAGATTTTTGCATGATAGTGCTGAATACTCATTAAGTATGAATCAAGTAATCTCATAGTGCAATCATTTTTGAATTCATAATAGCTTCCAATAGGTAGAAATAACAGTCAGTAGGATGCATGCCTTGCCAGGTTAGTGTTACAGCCTATGTGAATGTCATATGGGAAGCACAGTGACATCAAAGAAAGCTACAGGGCTATGGTATCTCTGCTCCTCTCTGTCTCTTTATGAATAAAAATTTGCCTAAGAACAGTGAACTCATGTCACTGAGGCTCCAGTAACACATACACACAAACTCAAAATAAATAACAACTTCCATTATAAAATTCTTGAGCAATCCAAACAGACATGATGGGCCTAGACCTCAAATAAGTCCCTCTTTCCATTGATGTCGGTCATTCCTATCAGGAACAACAAAATAGACCCCTTTGTGGGCCCCCATAGGACCTTGCCCTCAACTTGGATCAACAATGGTAGAGAATGTTCCATTCTCCGAAGGGAGGCTGGACAATATACTCTATGCTACATCTGAGGAAGATGGGTCCTGATGTTGGGGCAGCTTGGAACGTTCCTACTTATGACCACAGAATATGAGCTCATATCTACAGGGATGCAGAGGTCACATAGGTTCCTAAGCTGAATATGGGCCCCAAATCACATCAAATCGATAGGGTATACAATCAACAATATTTATACACCTTTCCTATATTTGGGACCTACTCTCTTCCCTGATCCAGCTTTCTGGTCCTTCTGCCAGCCATAACATCACCTCCCAAGATAATAATTAGGACCCACCTGCATATCAGATTTCAGACTCAGGCAAAAAAACAAACAAAAAAAACCAAAACACTAGTATAACAACAGATCCTTTGAAATATAACTCAAATATGCCTACTAGCTATCTACAAAATGGAGGGCTCCCCAACTCTTCATCTGCACTATTCCAGCCTTTAGGCCCATGATTGGTCAACAATTTCTTTGGCTTTGTATATTAACTCTATTTTCAACCACCAGGTTCTAGATGCTAGCATGATGCCAGCCAGACTTTCCTGCACAGACAACCCCACCAATGTGTCCTAGAGCTCCAATTCCCCAGAAACATTCCCCACTAGGGAAAGAGAAAGATAGGATGGGAGTATGGATCGACCTGTCAATGCCTGCGTTCAGCAAGGAAGCAATTACAGAGGCCAGACCTTCAACCTTCTATATCCCACAGTAACCTTGGGTCTATACTCCCAGAAGTTTAAAGAATAGGAAAGCTATCAGAGAAGGGGATGGGATATAGAGTTCTGCTGGTGGGAATTGTGTGAAGTTGTACCCATCTTATCCTATGGTTTACTCAATGTTTCCTTTTTATAAATAAAAAATTAAATAAATTTTAAAAAGTCTTGGGCAAGGGGTCGGGCGGTGGCGCAGTGGGTTAAGCGCATGTGGCGCAAAGTGCAGGGACCGGCGTTAAGGATCCTGGTTCGAGCCCCCGGCTCCCCACCTGCAGGGGAGTCGCTTCACAGGCGGTGAAGCAGGTCTGCAGGTGCCTATCTTTCTCTCCCCTTTTCTGTCTTCCCCTCCTCTCTCCATTTCTCTCTGTCCTATCCAACAACGAATTGTGTCAACAAGGGCAATAGTAATAACCACAACGAAGCTACAACAAGGGCAACAAAAGGGGGAAAAAATGGCCTCCAGGAGCGGTGGATTCATGGTGCAGGCACCGAGCCCAGCAATAACCCTGGAGGAGGAAAAAAAAAAAAAGTCTTGGGCAATCATGAATGTCAGAGTCAGAGTGAGAGCTTGCTCTGTAGGGCCCCTGACTCAACATGCATGCAACCAGAGTTCAAAGTACTGGCACAATACATGGTGTACAAATGGGAGGAGTATGATTTGGTGCTATGGTCTTTCTTTCTCTCTCTCTCTCTCTATGTTTCTCTGTTTGAAAAATTCAGCTGAAGCTGTGAGAATACTCAGATATGAGAATTTAGTGTTGTCACCCTTAATAAAAAATAATGCTATTGTTTGTTATTAATATATAAGGATTTAAATGGCTTGAGCAGGTTATAATTCAATACACACACGCACACACACACACACAGGTGAATCATCTTTTAATGTAAGGAATGAAGAGGAACTCACAAGCTTATGGAACTGCTCCCTACAATTTTAAACATTTTAATTCATAATGAAAACAATTCCAATTCTAAGGTGGTTCAAATTATAAATAAATGATGTGAAACGGTCTACATTACTTATCTTTAGTTATACAAAGAAGCAGTGCTGAACAAAAAGTACATGGATCAGTATATTTTTACAGCTGCTTTCTAATGAATGGAAGGTGGTTGGGATACTTAAAACAGTTGGATTTTGGAGTGTGACTTTTATTCACTAGTATCATCATCAGTTTCTCATCTAGTTCCTGATGATACTTTCCAGAATTTCTGGGTGCTGGTAGCCAACCCTCTCCCGTCTCCCATCCTCCCATATCTCCAAACTCAGTGGCCAGTCACCTAACTCAAGTTGGACGTGCTAAGATCGACCCAGTCTGGAAAAGAGAAATTTCCCATGAGTGGTCATCCCACTTCCGTTTATCTTGTCCATCTCCAAAACTCTCTCCCTTTACGCTGTCTGTACTGGAAGACGCTTTGAAGAGGGTTAAACCGGGAACGGCTGCTGGCTATGATAACATCACCCCAGAACTCATTCTTAACTTGGGCCCCACGGCAAAGAAGTGGCTCACTACATTCCTGTCCCATATCTTGGAATCCGAATTTATACCCAAAATTTGGCGTCGTGCAAAGATAATAGCAGTTTTGAAACCAAAGAAAGACCCAACACCGGCCGCCAGCTATAGACCAATTTCTCTCCTCTCCGTGTGTTACAAACTCCTTGAGAGGCTGCTTCTGTCACGAATTTCTCCTCTTACAGAGAAATTCCTATCACCCGCCCAAGCTGGTTTCCGCCAAGGAAGATCTACCTGAGAACATTCTGGCCCTCTCAACTTACATTGAAAATGGATTCCAGAAGAATTTAAAGACGGGTGCTGTCTTTGTTGATCTCACAGCAGCCTATGACACGGTCTGGCATCGTGGTCTCCTAGTCAAGATCTCAAGATGCCTGCCTCCATGGGTGGCCAACACTATATCGTTTCTTCTCCAAAACAGAAGATTCCGGGTGCATCTGGGTGACAAGTCTAGCAGATGGAGACTTGTCTCAAGTGGTCTCCCCCAGGGCTCTGTTCTGGCTCCTACGCTATTTAATATTTACATCAGTGGCCTCCCAGAAACTTCTTCAAGGAAGTTTATCTACGCCGATGACATCTGCTGTGCAACTCAGGCATCCAAGTTCGACATCCTTGAGGAAACACTCAGGAAAGACATGTCTCTGATATCTGATTACTGTAAAAAATGGCGACTAATCCCTAGCACTGCAAAAACGGTATCATCTGTTTTCCATCTACCCCATGCCTCGGCCTTGCATGAGCTTAATGTGCAGCTTGATGATACGAGAATTCTGCATGAAGCCCAGCCAGTCTATCTTGGCGTTACTCTCGATCACACTCTGTCATTTCACGAACATCTCATAAAAACTGCAGCAAAGGTGGGCGCGAGGAATAACATCATTGCAAGACTGGCCAGCTCCTCATGGGGCTCTAGCACTTCCACAGTACGATCATCATCCCTGGCATTATGTTATTCCACTGCAGAATACTGTGCCCCAGTATGGTTCCTTAGCCCCCATGTCCACTTGGTCGATTCCAAATTATATTCCTCCATGAAAATAATTTCTGGAACCATCCGTTCCACCCCGGTTCCATGGCTGCCAGTTCTTAGCAACATCGCCCCGCCAGATATTTGTCGATATGCGGCATCATCTAAGTTCATTTCCCACGTCTATGCTCGACCGGACCTGCCAATATAAGCGGATATCTTCGCCCACCCTGTCCAATGCTTGACGTCTCGTCATCCAATCTGGTCTCCTACGCCTACACCGAACTTCTCTGTTCCAGACTCTTGGAAACAGAGTTGGCAGTCAGCTGAGGTAAAGAACAAACACCTCATCACAGACCCCTGCAAGCGTCAACCCGGCTTTGACCTAGCACGTTATGATTGGGCCCTCCTCAATCGCTATCGAACAGGCCATGGCTGGTGCGCCGCTATGTTCCATCGCTGGGGAGCCAGAGAAGACCCGAACTGTCCCTGCGGCTCCAGACAGACTATGACCCACATAGTCAACGACTGCCACTTCTCCAGATTCAAAGGAGGTCGAAACTTTACATCAGGCTCAACCTGACGCTGTTAACTGGCTACTGAAGAAGGGCAAATGCTAGAAGAAGAAGAATCTTAGTTACATATTAATATTTATTTGATAGCTAAAAGAATAGATCAGATAGGTGTTTTTATTTTTTTTTTAAGTTAAATATAATGGTGAAAGGAAAGCTTCTAACTTAAAAAGGCTACTTCACGATAGGAATTCAGTAGGTCATTGAGAAGATTGAAATCAATAATTTTAAAGGAATAATTATAATACATATTTTAATGCATTTATTTTTCTAATAATCAATATAATTAATGTCTGAGCTCATAAGCTCATGATGTCACTAATATTTTTCAGATAGTGAAAAATATCTGTATGGTAAATGCTTTCAGAAAGTTCTCCTTATCTCTGCTTGCTGAGAGCTGAAATTAGTCATATCTTTGCTCAAGGGATATTTCAACAGTAGAACACAGGAGTTGTATCCCTGAGGCTCCAATTTCGCACCCAGCTCTGTCATATGCCAGTGCTGAGTAGACTCCTGGTTTCCTTCTCTTTCTCTCATAAAAAAGAAATGAATGGCGGAGGGGAAGGGTCCGACGGTAGTGCAGTGGGTTAAGTGCACATGGCTCGAAGAGCAAGGACCTGAGTAAGGATCCTGATTCAAGCCCCTGACTCCCCACCTGCAGGGGAGTCACTTCACAAGCAGTGAAGGTCTGCAGGCATCTGCCTTTCTCTCCCACTTTCTGTCTTCCCCTCCTCTCTCCATTTCTCTCTGTCTTCTCCAACAATGATGACATTATTAACAACAACAATTATAGTAGCCACAATAACGATAAAACAACAGGGGCAACAAGAGGGAAAAAAATGCCTCCAGGAGCAGTGGATTCATCGTGCAGGCAATGAGGCCCAGCAATAAACCTGGAGGAAAACAAAAAGATTAAAATATCAATAAATTGGTTTGACCTTTATGAAAAAAAATTTTGTTAGATATTCTCTAACATTAATTTTAAATAGTATATGTATTCAAAATATAACTCCCATGGGGAAAATATTCATACAGTAGAAACTCACACATTTATGCTAGAGAAGTGAATCTATATTTACCAGCTTTATTAAAACTTTAGAAATAATCAGTTATGCAAACAAAGGAATCTATTAAATAATGCCACATGATACAGAGTTTTAATTCAATGCAGATGCATGTTGATAAAAAATAGTTAACAATATGAGAAAATGTTGAGAATGTGTTATAGGAAATTACAAAACACTATGTTTTGGGAGTTGGCATAATGAATAAAATGCTGCACTCACAAGCATAAGACCCTGAGTTTGCTCCCTGGAAATGGATGTTCCAGAGTGATACTCCAGTGTCCTCTAATCTCTGTCTCTCTATCTCTGCCTCCTTGTCTTGTTCATTAAAAAATAAACTATTTATAAAAAATAGGTCCTAGAAGGTGGCATAGAAGATACAGACTTGATCACTATACAGAGTAGAAAAACCGAAGTTTCCATGACTCATTAAATAACTCTGTATGTTTTCCCAAGGAAACATAGTGCTATTATATACATTAGGAGTCAAAAAGAATTGGGTAATATTCCCATCACATTTCATTCTTATTTGTTTTTGTAAACTCATTATTTGATCTCCTAACAGAACCACAGCTTATAAATCTGAAACTTGATGGGACAATTGACCATCTCTCGTCGTGTCCGTAATTTATCTGAATTTTTATGCCACTCTTGCACAAGTTTGGTAGTTTGAATTGTTTGATACAGAGCCACTCCTGCTGCATCCCCTGTATCAGTAATAACTATAATGCCTATTATAGCAGAAACTAGTAGGCCAAGAAATCTTGTTGTTCTGTGTAACAGCTTCCTCATGGTTCTACTAATGAGATGTATTTCTGTATAGTCTAGAAGAAAGGAAGATGAATGATGAACTCTGTGGAGTATCAAAAAGCCACATTTGCAGTTCTGCTTCAAAGAATGGAAGAAAAACAAAATGTGGGAAATATGGGGAAAACACAGCACCTTAAGTGCTATTGACCTAAGCTGACTCTGTTCTCAGTGATTGAAAATCCCAGAACAATAAGTTCATGACATTCTGCAAACAGACATCTCTCTTTGAAGGCAAGCGTCAGAGAGAATAAACTTTACTAGCCATTTGGAGGCAAGGCACAGATGCCTACCTGTTCTGGAAAAAGGTCCTTGAAAGCAAAGACAATAAAAATTAATCAGAAGCATAAGTTACTTATAAGGTTTAACTAAAAACATATTGCTATAATTAAAGGTCACTTCATGCTTCTTTGTCACAATCTTGCTCTATATAAGCAATAGCAAAAGCCAATAAAGTGCCTTCAGTACTAGAAACTATTGGTCCTCCACTGGTGTTGCATGTCCATTCCTTGTATCTCCTCCCTTGTCAGGCCCAGAAACAGATAAAAACCCAACAGCACTATCCAGGTGAAGTATTTTGTCAGCCCAGTACACTTCCTTTTACAACTTATGCACCATACAAGGAAGATACCCAGTATACACAGAAAGACTCAGCTAGGGAGATACAAAGGGCTCAGGAACAGAAAGTCCTGGGTAGAGAGGAGCAAAGGGCTTAGCTGTGCCTCAAACCACTAACCGGCTGTTACCAGCTCACCAACGACAACAATAGTCCAGTTTTGAATAATATCATTATTCTTTTCATTAGGAGACTTAGAGATTGGTAGATAAGGATACAAAACATGCTGATATAAGACTGAATCAGAAGTCCATCACAAGAAGTCATGGATGTTGAGAGCCTCATTTAATCTCTCCATGATGCACACTTCTCCAGCTGTAAAATGAAAGTGCTAATCATGTCTAATACATTGGGATAATAGGGTGTTGAGAGATTAATAAGTTATTGTAAGTAAAGTTCTTAAAATAGTACCTAGAACTGAAAAAACACCATATAAGAGCTATAAACCATTTTTTTTATGCTTGCTACTTTTATTACAACTTGGGAAATCCATACATTTACTCTTGACCTTACTTATATTTAGAGGTATTAACTAATGTACAGGGACTTCTGGAAAGTACTTGCTATCCTGATTATAGGATCAGTGACATTAATGTTTCTTTGTCTATTAACCTAGAAAGCCCACACAATGACTAGTGGTACAGCAGGGTAAGGTCAAGGAAGTAATTCAAGTCTAAGACCTAAAATCATTAAGAAGCCAAGTCAACAGGCAGCAAACATAAAACTTATGCAATTAGTAAGTAAAGGACTTTATATTTGGACTAACTTTTTTTTCCAATTGTGCCAAATACTTCACTATCTTAATACTCAACTTTCCTGTATATATATTTTATATGATATATATATCTTGAAATCACTTCCATAAAACAAAAGAGAGAACCAAGGGTATAGAACCTGTAAGTATCATTTATGGACCATTGTTTCTATAACAAACTGAGCATTGTTCTCTTTTATCCCATTCTCTTTTTATCTTTCATGAATTAAATACTTCCATGCATAGATAAAATAGGAAAGTATTTAATAGTTGTACATAAAGAAGATATTTTGTTAAAATTATGTGTATAGGTATTCAAATGTATTACCAATTATTCAATTTTATTCTTTTTCCACAGTAAAATAGAAAATTTCGCTTACCTTCTCTGTGGCATATTCACATTTTTGGTGGGAGAAATCAAAAAAAGGCATTTTCTGCAGCATTTGTGAATGGGTTTAGTGGTTAAACTCCACTTCCTAATTGTCAAGTGTCCACCCACTGCTGTTGTTATAAACTCTGTGGTAATAACAAGGTTTGGTATGCCATAAGGAAGCAGTATTTTTTCATACCAGGTTCTTAGAAAAAAAGGATAGATACTGACTGATCATTTTACAAGATCTATACCCAGTACTTCAAATGTCAAACTTGCTACTCTATTTTGTAAAGAGGCCCAGAAGACTATAAATTCTTACCTTTAGAACCTATGGCATTTCTAAAAGTAGTCTGAAACTTGAAGATATCTATAAACATTTATGTAGGAATCATAACCACAACCCAAAATAAACAAACTCAGGAAACCATTGGGGTGGCTGGTAAGTTTAAACAATAATAAATATGCTCCCATTGCTACTAGGACATGAAATGATAGCAAAACCAACTGCATGGTTATTTATTTTTCTTTCAAAAGTAAGTTTAACTCTTTCATTGTCCAAATAGTTGCATATTTCTAAAACAAAAGGCATTGTAAAAATTATTATGAATATAAATTTTATGCATGTGTTGTTATATTGAGAAGTACATGTAGTAATTTCTATGAGCTCAGTGTTGCTTCTGAAGACGTAATTATTGATGCATTGTAAATCTAGAAACCTAAGCAGAAATAGAAAAGGAACGCAAGTTTCTAATCAAGTCTTCTACGTAGTTCTCACTTTTATTGGCCATCCTGCAGTCTCATGATCTTTCTTCTTATTTGGATTGAGAAGTTGTAAAGTGATGACCACAACTCACCCTTTTCATGTAAAAGTTTACAGTATAGGTTAAAAAAAATGATAGTACTTTGTTGAATATCATAAGAATCAAACAATTAATAGTCAGAGATTTTTAGGCAACAGTGTTCATTGAGAGAATATAGGCAGAGAATTAAGGTATACCATGCATAAGAAGTAAATTTGAGAAGGGTTTGGACTCTGACAAGACTTGTGTAAAAAAAAAGATGGAACACTCTCAGCCAGGAGGAGTAATCTTCTGAAGGGTCTTTCCATTACTCTGAACCCATTCCTATCTCAGAAGCTCTAGCTGTATAGGAAAGATAAATAAGGCCTGAGGTACTTATCTATAGAAGGCCTGTTTGTAGGCTTGGTCTTTGGCTAGCTTTTCAAAGCTCATCTCTTGATAAAGTTGTTTTTCTGCCTGGAGCACCTAACATCTGCTTTCCTTCTGGAGTCTGTAATTTCATTAGTTTTGTTTTATTGTCCCCGCCTATGTGGCTGTCCTGCAATAAATACCTTGAAGTCTGAATCCCAAAACCTTCTTCTGCAAAAGCAAACTACTGATATTTTTCATTGCTAAAGACAGGAGTTTTCTGAATTTTTTCCTAGCTGTCTTGGACCTAGATCTCACTAGTCTTTGCCTGTGCTCTCTTCCATGGTTTATCTCACTATGTATGCTTGCTGTGTGGTGAACAGAAGTGCTGTTATCCTTTCTAGTGTATTACTAAATGATTAAGTGGTCCCTATTTCCTCAAAAAAATGTATCAGTCTTATCAATTTTTCCCTACCTAGAGTGGACACTATATTGACTTATATCAGTACAGCTCACTCATCACTCTGAAATAAAAGCAACATGTCATTGGTCTAGTTAGACTTCTAGGGAGTTTCCATCACATTTGTTGTCTATTGACTCTACTAATAATCCTCAGGTGTCAGATGCATCTTTCCTTGATTGTCATGCCCCTGATATATCCATGTCTTTCCAATTTCTCCAAAATGCCAAAAATTTTAAAATTAATACAATTCTACAGTATTATCTATCATTATTGTCTCCCCAACTATCCACACAAACATATTTGAAAGGTTATATATAATTGTATTCTTAGTCTAGATAATATAATTTAAAACAGGGCTTTTTTGGATGTATTTTATTTTAGTTTTGTTACTGGAGATTCCCTGTGCTTGGGCAACTTTTGAAGATTAAAATATTTTCATTTTATTAGAGATTTGACAATTATTTACATGATCATAAAATATTGGTGGTATAGCTCTTTACCACTTCCATTACAAAAGTTCTATGTCCCCACATCTCCAAGGATAACTGCCATAGTTCTCCCAAGGACTTAGAGACAGGTTGAGATATGTGTTTTTATTAAGATATATAATTTTGTTTTTTACAAATTCATATGCTTCAATTCTCAGTATTCTTCCCAGTAGTTGTCTTTCACTTCCTTACTTCACTAAACATAATTACTTCCAATTCTATATCTACTTAGTCCTGAAGGAAGTAATACCATACTTTTATTATTATTATTGATTCATTGGACATTTGGGTTACTCACAACTTTTCACCATTATTAGTGTGACCATGAACAAAGGCATGGGTCAATATCCTGTGTTCAATCCAAAGAGTATGAAGATTTTATCCAAAAGCAATTTTATCTAAATGCAATCCTCTCAAAAGGAGATAATGACATTATTGAAATTAAGAATTGATTCAAGTTCACCTTGACCTAAAAATGCTTAAAATAAATTGGTAATATTTATTTCTGGACTTATATAAAAATCTACCCAGTGTTATGTGGCTCATTTTTAAACACTGGCCTCATATTTGTTTATTTATCATAAATAAATTCCACTGCAGGTCATTTCCCTTAAAGACGACAACTTTGAGAAAAGTTTTATTTCTTAAAAAAAAAGTTAATTCTACAAAATGCACTTGATTTCAGAAATGAATATTTAAACCTAAGTTATGGGAATATGATATGTTTAAGATTAGGTTTTCTATTGATAACAACTATCATTAAAATCTTCTGCAATACAAAAATATATATAATGTGCTTCAGTATATCTTAATACAGTTTATTCAGTGAACATTTTTATATGGCTCTTTTAAGTGTAAACATCATCAACTTTAGTAACCTTGACTTACTTTGTTCATTTTTAGCCAAGGTAAGATAAGAAAGTGCTTCAAACCAATATTTAGGAAACTGTTTAAATATTTTGTTTAAAATACTTGGTTTTGCAAGGCATACCAACTCTATCTGAGAATCTGTATTAAAAAATAGTTTTAAAATGTTGGAAGAAATTTGCTGCCCTTGTTAAAGATATGCTCTGTAAAAGAATAATATTTATTCAGTATGTACCATACATATGTTATATGACTCACTAGAGACAAAGTGGGCATTCAAATACCTTGAGTACTTAATTTATCCAACATAACCAAAAATATGCTTCTGGAGGACAGAAGAATTATTTTTTATTAACAAAAGGAATAACAGGTAATTGCCACTCTGTTTAATATTTTCAAATGTCAAATCAGACCTCAAAATATTATATATTAATGCTCAAATTAGTTCTACTATGTTCTTTAGAAGGACCTTCTATTGGATTCCATGCCAGATCTTACAAAAAAATAAACTAGAAGGAATAGTTTCTTTTTCACTATAAAGTAATTGTACATTCAGGCAAAAGAAAAGTACATACAATAAATTGTCTTCTCCTTCTTTTCCATAAAGACAAAAAGGGGGAGAAAATTATAGAGACTCACAAATTACCTTTTCAAGCAGTAATAAAAAAAGGAAGGTTGAATAAATTTGTAGCCCTAACTAGTATAAAGAAACTAGCAAATCTGATTCTGAAGTAGCGTGGGGTCAAATTCTAAGCTTTCAAAATGCAAGTCTACTAATTCCTAACTGGTGTTCTTCAACACACTCCTCCAACTCTTTGATCCTAGTATCTCCCTCCAGAAACTTGAAAAATAAAATAAAATAAATGTGCATTGAAAAACTTCCCTGAAGGGGTCACTTGGTTGAGTGCACATGTTACAATGCTCAAAACCCTAGTTCGAGCCCCTGATTCCCACCTGTAGGGAGAAGGCTTCACAAGTGGTAATGCAGTGCTTCAGGTATCTGTCTCTCTCCCTTTCTGTCTTCTCTTTCCTCTTAATTTCTGGCTGTTTCTATCTAATAAATAAATAAAAGATAATAATAAAAAAATAAAAACCTTCACTGATGATCAAAGAGATAAAATAAACTATTACCCAATACATATCAGCACAAGAGGTATTAAATAATGTTTCCTTTCCTCAAGTTCTTTTTTTATTTTTTAAATTTCTTTATTGGGTAAATAAATAAATAAATAAATACAATAGTTTGTACAAGCATAACATTTCCCAGTTCCTTTCCTTAAGTTCTAAATATGCTATTGAGTTTAGATATTTTGTAACACTCATCATTTTTTTCTTTTTTACAAAAATGAGAAACACTAACTTCTACTAAACTTTGTATGTTTTACTCCTTCTTTCCTTTTCTTCTAAAAGAGGTTAGCGGGCCTGTGAGAAAGTTCATTGGAGAAGAGGCTTGTTTCGTCATGTGTTTGACCAGATTCGAGTTCCTTATCCCCATGGCACCAGGTGGAAGCTTTGTGCTTTAGGTGTCTCTCTCTCCCTCTCCCTCTCCCTCTCCCTCTCCCTCTCCCTCTCCCTCTCCCTCTCCCTCTCCCTCTCCCTCTCCCTCTCCCTCTTCCTCTCCCCCCCCTCTTTTAGACCTGAAAAAACTCACCACAAAGTAGTGAAGCCATAGTGACAACAACAAGAAATTTAAATTAAAAAAAAAAAAAAAACTTAGAAAGGTAGGTCCTTACAGTGTTATTTGCAAAGAGTCTAAGTTTGTAAACAATCTTAAATGTCCAAGGACAGATGAGTGATGAAGAAAATGTTTTATATATATATATATATATATATATATATATATATATATATGCAATTCAATGCTACTGAACCTTTTGCAGTGATGAAAACATTCTCTTTTACTGCAGTTTGAGTGGAACTTGATGACATGTTGAGTAAAATAAGCCCGGAGGAAAGAGATGACTACCAGATGACCTCACTCATAGGTGTAATCTCTTCTCAACATCCAAACACGATTTAACACATTGGCCTTCAAATTATATCTTAAATCTGTTCTTTTCTGTTCAGTTCTACTTATATCCTTCAAAATCATAATCATTTCATCCTAGTTCTATAATTTTCATTTTTAAATTTCATTTATATTTCTTACTTGTTCAAACAAGTAAGAAACAAGGCTTCTTCTCAATTTGCTCCACAGAAAAACCTGAGTGATAGTTTGAAAATGTCAGCCATAGCACTTACCTACTAGAGTATCTCCACTAACCTTGCCTAGGCTTAAAAACAATACAGAAGCTGGGCAGTGGTGTACTCAGTAGAGTGCACAATCATCATGATTGAGGACCTAGATTCAAGCCCCCTCCCCATATGCATGTGGAAAGTTTTACAAGTGAAGGCTCTCTCTCTCTCTCTCTCTCTCTCCCCCTCTCCTCTCTCTCTCTCTCCTCTCTCTCTCTCTCCTCTCTCTCTCTTTTCTCTCTCTCTCTCTCTCTCTCTCTCTCCCTCTCTCTGTCTCACTGTCTCTCTCTCTGAAAAAAATAAAGAAAAAGGTAAAAGCATAGCATTGGGAGTGGTGCAGAATTGTGGTACAGGAACTATTCCCCAGTTATAACACTGGTGGCAAAAATAAATCAAATACAGACATTTTATGCATACCTTTGTCTATTGGAAATGTCTCCTGCATGTCACCTTGGGCTTCAAATTACTTCACAAAAACATCAACATGAAATTGCTTCACTGAATTATTATAGATTTAAAAGAATTTAGGTTTTGCGTAAGAGAATTTCTTGTTCCTCAAATGCTCTTTTCTTGATTCTCAGAGAACAATTTCCTTTTGACATTCAATCTGAGCTTAAATGACACTTTTTCCAGTAAATTCAAAGAACTCACTCCTCCATATCACTGTGTTTAGATGATTTTATTAGTATGAGACGTATCATGTTTAATTGTATTTTTTAAATATTGTATATTTTTACTATTTAGAATGTAAAGCCCCATTTACAATAGTAATAGTAAAGGATAAACACATATTTAAAAGAATGAATAAATGGAAGAAAAGATATATTGCTTTACTCACCCTCTCAATTTTTTAAAACACTGAAACCTAGATTGTGTTCTATTCCCTGTAAATTTCAGCAAAACAGTTTGCAAATATTTAGCAATCAGAGAATAATTTTGAAGTAAAATATTCCATCCTCTCTCATTCTTGAAAAGAATCTGATTGCAGCAATGTTTCTTTGCACAATACACATAACAGGTCCATTGTTTCCAATTTTAGCAGGTGTGTGGCTGGTGTGTCATTTCAGCCCTAGAGTTGCATACTTTGTAGTAAAATAAATCAATAACATAAGTGTTTTATAGTGATGTAAAATTACTTTTATTTATTTATTCCCTTTTGTTGCCCTTGTTTTATTATTGTAGTTACTACTGATGTCATTGTTGTTGGATAGAACAGAGAGAAATGGAGAGAGGAGGGGAAGTCAGAGAGAAGGAGAGAAAGATAGACACGCCTGAGGCTCTGAGATCTCAGCTTTAATCATCATAAGCCCAAGATCTGGTCTCTATATCCACATGTGTATTTTCCTCTGTGTATACATCACTCTCTTTTTAAGAAAATAAAGAAAGGAAAAGAAATATATTTTTAAAAAGATATGAATGATCTTTGAATTTGCATACCCTTTGTTGCTGTTACTAGTCAATGTTTTTGTCTTATAAGTAGGAAAAATTACAATCCCCATTTTTTTTATTGTTGTAGTTATTGTTGTTGTAGTTGATGTCTTCATTGTTGGATAAAATGGAGAGAGGAGGAGAAGACAGAGAGGGGGAGATTAAGACTCCTGCAGACTTGCTTCACCGCCTGTCTCAAACCAGGATCCTTACGCTGGTCCTTGAGCTTTGCACCACAGCGTGCACTTAACCTGCTCCACTACTGCCCGACTTCCATACTCCCATTTTTAAAAACATTGATATATGATAATATGTTTACTTATATACTATTTTATATCAATTTCCATGATATAAAAAACAGATATTGTTTTATTGAAGATACACTGGCTTAGACAAAGTAGCAGTAATTGTCATTGGGGCTTGAGATAACGAGTTAAAATATTGCAAGAGGGAAAGAGAGAGATTTAGTATTCTGATAAATAGGTTTAAAACAAAACATTTTTTTAAAAAATTGAAGGAAAATAATAGTATATGGATAAAAGAGTTATAACACACAATTCTTAAGACAGTCCAATCTTTTCTACAATATATTTCTTTACATTATAGGTTATTAAAATGTTTACATGAATACTATTTCAGAAGAAATCATCTCTGCCTATTTTTACCCATCTCTCCTTTTTCTCCTTCATTCTTCCTTCTTTCTTTTTTTTGCAGTTTGATTCAATACAAGGATTTGCTGTAACATTTGTTTATGGAAGAATTATTTTAATCCTAACAAGATTCTTGTGATATCTGAATTGGAATAGAAAATGGCTAGCTTGCTAAATGTGAACTAATATATTTCTTAATGTGAAAAGAAGCAAATTACCAGCAAATTAGTCGTACCTAGGTAATTATCACAAAACATAATCAGAAAAAGGCATAACTCTCTAGTAGCAAGGGCAAAACCCATACTGTTGAAAAAATGTATCCAATTTTTAAGTATAACCGTAATATTAAAGGAAAAAGCTTTATATCAGTCATCAAAAGCATAAGAAGCTTAACATGGTATAATAATCCAGCCTAAAGGTCTGATTTCTAAGTATAAGCAGCTCCTCAAATTCTGTTTTCTTTCCTCAAATTTCATAGAATAAAACATTTTGTTATCCACTGAACACTGACATTTCCATATTAAAATACTCCTCAGTTTTTAGTACACAAACGTATGTCAATGCTTTGTCTGAATTTTTACCATACAACGTTTTATTGCTGCTGACTCATTACTTCCATTGAATGAGAACTTACTTCCATTGTCTTACTTCCATTGAATGAGAACTCCCCCTCAAAAAGCTCTTCTGTATAAACTATGATTATTTAGAGTTGTTTTTTTCTCTTTGTGCTCTGACTGTGTGTACCTAACAGAAATGTCAAAACAAAACAAAAAAATGCAGATGCCAAACTTTTATAAGCTATTTCCAGATTAGAGCAATAAAATGGTCTTCCTTTGATGAAATGGAGGTGGAAAGAAGCAGTTTGTTCAATTCTCCTAAAAGAACATTTATTCCAGTGTTTTATTAAAATCTATGGGAAAGAAAAAAATAGTAACATAAGGGTTTTGCCTCATAAAAAAATAAATAAAAAGAAAGTGACACTAAACTAGAAAAAGATAAGTACCCTTTGACCTTAGCTTTCATTCAGATGAATCAGGACCAGTGTAATAAATCATTCTAAGTACTTAGGAGTTGGTCAGTGCTAATGGCAAGGATCTCAGTCTCATAGCTGGATCCAGCTCAGGTGAAAATAAAAAATCACATGGAGGTCAAAGGATGGTTGAAAAACTCTAGTTCTTCCTATGCTATTAACAAATGGAGTTAATGTGTAAGTAGTGATGAAGTATGGATAATCGAACTAGATGTACTCTCCAGTGTAATGTAATCATTTAATTGCAACACTATTTTAGAACCTCTAAATTAACATTAAAATCAAGGCATATTGTAACTTATTTTTTCATTGCTTGAATGGAATCTATTCAAAGCCTTATCGGGTATCTATTATACTCTTGTTACTCTCATGGTGCCAGCTACTTATCCTACAAGATTAGACTTACAAGAAAAATTCACTAAAATAGAAAAACCTGTTTTTCAAGAGTAGAAGTGTATTTTCATATTGTCATGGGGCAAATCCCTTGTATTTATTGTACTTATTTGGGAGAAAACAAACTAGCATTTCTCTGGTTAAAATTGTCTTGTTTCTCATCATTTCTGCTCACCAGTATACATACAATGCCTTCTTAGATTTGAGAGTATAAAACCAAAATAATCTATAAAAAGCTAGTAATTCATTTAGATGACAACTACACTTTACATCTGAGGAAATAGGTTGCTGATTCTAGAGAGAAACTAGTAGCTAACTAGCTTGGGAGTTGGGCTGTAGCGCAGCGAGTTAAACATAGAAGCGCAAAGCACAAGGACTGGCATAAGGATCCCAGTTCGAGCCCTGGCTCCCCACCTGCAGGGGAGTCAGTCGCTTCACAGGCGGTGAAGCAGGTCTGCAGGTGTCTGTCTTTCTCTCCCCCTCTCTGTCTTCCCCTCCTCTCTCCATTTCTTTCTGTCCTTCTGCAAACCACAATGACCCTGGGTCCATGCTCCCAGAGGGATAGAGAAGTATTTGATTGTTTCTGGTCTGACATCTAGGTCTTTGATCCATTTGGAGTTGATTTTTGTTTCTGGTGAGATAAAGTGGTTCAATTTCATTCTTTTGCATGTTACAACCCAGTTTTCCCAGCACCATATATTGAAGAGATCTTCCTTTTCCCATTTAATCCTTTGGACACCCTTATCAACGATTAGATTCCATAGGTGTGGGGCCATCTGCCCCTTTGATAGCTTTCCTATTCTTTAACATTCTTGGAGTATGGACCCAAGGTCATTTTGGGATACACAGCTATATACTAATAATGTCAAAGGACATAAATTATGGTGATATTGTGTATGATACAGGAAATCCTAACAAAGGGATATTTCAAAATTAACCCAATTGCCAAATAATGTTATTATAGCAATATCTATCTATTGCCTTCTTAAACCCTAAGACAGCAGGAAACTCCCACTTCCTCTATAGAGCCTATATTTCCCCCAGTCCTGGAACCTCTAGGGTGGGGCTCACTCTCCTGCATGCTTCTCTCAATTCACACCAAATGATATTGCATCCGCCAATCCCAACATAATCAATGCAAGGAGTACAACCTCAGCATGCTTCACTTCAGATTGTGTCCAGGGACGTCAAGCATGGAATGCCAACACTTCACCCTCATTACTCAGGTGAAACCTTTCCCTTCCTGGTATTCTCTAATTCCATTACTTGTGGTTCACTTCCTAACAAAGTCCCAAAACCTAGATATAGATAAAGGATGTCTTATGTTAAATTATACATAAATATATATATAAACATATATATAGAAATTGTGAAGAGTAAGAAAATATAACATCATGGAGAGTTAGAATTTTCTTACTAGATGTTAAGTACCCTGGTTTTAGAAATGAAGAAAATGTTCATCTAACTTTTTTGACGGAAAAATATTAGACATAGTTTAGCAATTTATATGTCAATACCACCTGAAAAATCTATTTTACAACAATATCTAGAATAATATTTTAACAAGTATCTGGATATTGAGTATCTTCATCCTAATTTGTTACATGAAAACTAATCACCAGAAGAAACAACTGAAGAAGTATAGTGGGCATTATTATTTGTATTTTATTGAGAAGATGTTGTTTCATAAGACTGTTTTCCTAGGGGCACACTTTTATATTTCCCCAAGCTAGACACCAGTATTGGATAGTATTATTTTGAAGCTGAAAGTTAACTAAATGTTTGGTAATATTTTCCATGATCAAGAAAACGTTAGATTTTTCTCAGCTATGCATATTTATGTACCTGACTATCTGTAGGAAATGTGTGCATTTTTTTAATTAGGAGGAAGAACCTGAGGAAAGAGAAAGAGATTTCTACACAAATCTAACACACTCTTAACAGTAATTCTTAGATTATACATTCTAGCTCCTAATGACCTCCCTTCCTGGGTGACAAAAAGAAGAAGGATATTGAGAAGGAGGATAGACTTTGATAATCAGAAGGAAATGGCATTGGTTCTAAAAGTTAGTCTGGTAATATTGGTTAATTTTTCAACCATGTCTTCCTCATCTGCAAAACATACTTAATGAAAATATCTATAAGCATAATATAATTTTAGGACTACTTGTCAACAAATTTACACATCTATGCTAAGTATAACTATGACTGACACCAGTAATTGCTAAAAGAAATGAGTGTTCCTACTTCTTTACACAATGATCATACATTAAATGCAAGAAATAGAACATAAAAATAACAAAATATGACCTCCTCATATTCACAATATTCATAATCTACTTGCTTAAATTCTATCTAAGTGTGGAATATAGAACCATCTTAGATTAGACTCTGGTTCTTGCTTCAACTACTCCTTTTTCACAGGTAATTTTCTCATTTTGGAAAATTGACAGAAGAAGATTTGATATGAAAAGATAGAAGATGTTTTTAGTTCATTTCTGCAACATAATACCACAGAAATCAGTTCAGTTTGTTTCTAGCAAAGACAACTATCAATCAGTTGGGATTTTCCCTCCACTGAAGTATACATGCTCCACAATACTGAAACAATTCCATTTGTTTCTTATTTTCATCAACACACTGTAACTATCCTGGAGAACTGTGTCTTTAATTATTGTGTTTTGTACCAAGGACAGCCTGCAAGGAAGTAGGCATCAAGACAAAGCAAAGCCAGAAGAATGTCTTTGAATTCAAATTTCAATCACATTGTTGTTTTAATCATGAGATTAAAGATGTGGACAAATAAGAACTAATGTGAAGCCTGGAGACAGTGAGAATGGGGTGTTTTGCAGATGTTTAGAAGTTACTGAGAAACACTGGGCTATACCAAGAAATGATGCCTATTATCTCTATGTGAAAGCCTCTAAAGCAGCATTACCCTGACATATGGAACAGGTTTTTCTCTCCTCAGAAAGAAATTAAAATTTACAGAGAGGAAGTAGAATAAGCAGGCAGAGAATTCATTTATTATGTGGCTCCTGCAGACTATATTACTCAGGGAATGACACCGATCAAGCCCCCATGCAAAAGTGGCTTTTATAACTAATCAACTCAACCATATGTTTAAAGCATTTTAAATTTCTGCGGAGTTGAACTCTGAGGACTGAGGTCACTCTAGCTAGTCCCAAAGAGGTTTACTATCACTTTAAACAAACTTCTTTCAGGCAGACAATTTTAAGGGGCTCAAATAGCCACTAAAGAGTTCAGATTACACTTTAATTCCGAAATCAGCAGAAAATGTTATTATGCTTTAACTTCTTCATACCACCTAACACTCTAGAAGATAGCTATAGTTTCACTTTTTTCTAGGTTAGAATGTGAGGATCAGACCCCTTCTTAATAGGGCATATTTTGTGTCTAACTAGAAAACATATAGAGTGAGTCATTTTCACGTGAGACTCAATAGCAGCACATTATCTCAAAAATAAATTGATTCATTGAGAGAATTAAAGGTTGAGTGAAATGCACTAAAATATTAAATATTTCTTTTTAGCAAGAGGAAAATAAAAGGCATTCATTATTCATTTATGAGCCAAACCTGTGTTTTAGTTATTATGTTTCCTCACCTCCATTTATCTAAACTTAGTTTTTGCCTTTAAAATATTAATTTTGGGCAATCTTCATCTTCAGCAGAGCAATGAAGTTGACTGTCTTTGAATTCAATTCATTTTTTTAAATTTAATCATGAGATTAAAGATGTGCAGAAATAAGAGCTAGTGTGGGCCTGCAAGGCACAAGAATGGAATGTTTTACAGATGTTTAAATGTTACAAGTTGGGGCCAGGTGATGGTACACCTGGCTGAGCATACACAACCCAGTTCACAAGGACCTGAGTTCAAGCACCTGGTGCCCTCCTGCAAGAGAGAAGCTTCACAAATAGTGAAGCAGGGCTACAAACTCTCTCTCTCATTCTCTCTCATTCTCTCTCCTCCTACCTCCTCTTTCCCCTTCAAATTCTCTGTCTATATTTAATATAAATAAATAAATAAATAAATAATTTTAAAAGTGATTGCTTTTTAAAAAAAAGTTACTAAGCATTGCTAATGAATATACCAGGAACGTACTACTGGCTCTTATTTCTGATATAATATAAAACAGTAAAAGCAAAATTAACCTATTGATAAATGTATTTGTTACAACTTGAAACTATAGAATGACTTCTTTTTTATTATTTTTCATGTTGTACTCATTTATTTACAATCAAAATTCATTCTACAATTTGACTTCTAATAAATTTTTAATGCCTTTCTAATAATAACTTCTTTTGGATATATTAAATCACATATAATCTTAGACTAGTGAAACTGGAAGCAGTGGGTCTTATCAGTATATAAGTTATTTGTAAATAGCATTAAATGACATAAGATCACATTGAACATATTCCAGGGAGTACTATTTACATGTTTATTTTTGCAGCTTAATTGCTATGTATTTCATTACAAGAAAAACAGTAAAGTACAAAACTTCCCTGAATTCTGAATCTTTGGGGCTACATACTTGAGCCAATGCATAAAAAACTAGCGTTTCTATTTGTAAACACATGTTTAATAATGACACTGTAGCCAGTATAAAGTGGAACCTGGCCCAATAAAAGCTTTTATGCATAGTACACTCACAAGCTTTTGGGAATCTTAAAATGTTTATATTTTAACTTTTACACCACGTGGGAATAATGTCGGCAAGAAAACATACTAGGATGGTATACCTGTTTGTCATGTGTAAGACCCAGGTTACAATCTAGCTTCCACCACACCGCTAGGAAATTTAAGTAATGCCTGTCTCAGGAGTCCGGCAGTGGAGAAGTGAGTTAATCACACGTGGCGCAAAATGCAAGGACCAGATCCCATTTAGAGGAGAGGAGTGGCTTCAGAGGCGGTGAAGCAGGTCTGCAGGTGTCTTTCTCTTCCCCCCTCTGTCTTCCCCTCCTCTCTCCATTTCTCTGTCCTATCTAACAACGATGACATCAATAACAACAACAATAATAACTAAAACAACAATAAAAAGAAGGGCAATAGTAATGCCTCTCTTATTTATCACTCTTCTTAAAAATAATAAAAAAATAGTGATTTAATAGAACAATATCTCAAGACTACAGTGATGCGGGAGACTGGTGGTAGCTCAGTGGATTAAGCACAGGTGGTGCAAAGTGCAAGAACCAGTGTAAGGATCCGGGTTCAAGCCCTTGACTCCCACCTGCAGGGGAGTTGCTTCACAGGTGGTGAAGTAGGTCTGCAGGTGCCTATCTTTCTCTCCCCCTCTCTCCATTTCTCTCTGTTCTATCCAACAATGACAATATTAATAACAACAACAATAACTACAACAACAATGAAAAACAACAAGGGCAACAAAAGGGAAAATAAATAAATATTCAAAAAAGAAAAAAGATTACAGTGATGCGGTTCCATACTGAAACCAGTCCAAAAGTCCTGTCTCTTTCTTTTTTGTCTTAGAAAAGTTGACTCTGAACAATGAAGTCCAGGCTACAACTAAGCAAGCAAGAAAACACAGTGTTTATGTTTCCACCAGTCAGTGATTAGTAAATTCACAGTTAGTTATTAGCTTCAGGTTTTCTTCTATTTTTCCAGTTATTTAAAAAATTATTAGTTGTAGTTTAATAATGATTGACAAGATTGTGGGATAAGAAATGTTGGGCTAGTAACGCTAGAGAGAAATGACCCAGGAACCAAGCTTGTGGCAGCGAGGCAATTCAAATCTTTATTCATCCGAGAGCCCCAGAGTGGGGTGGTAGCACACGTGGTTAAGCCACGTGGTGCAAACAGCTGTCAGCTTTCTGCTTCCCTTTCTTCCCCAGCCTGGAAACTGGAAGAGACAAATCGCAAATGGAAGTCACTTGACAATACTGTACATGGTTAGGAAAGGGGCAGAGAAAGGTAAAAGGGAGCTGGGAAAGGTAGGGACTTCCTTAGCAACTTTTGCTAGGGGTTTAACTGGTAGGATTAATAATACCCTGTGGGGAATTAGGGAGGAGACCTTTGAAGCAAAACAATGATTATGCAGATAAAAAGGGAGCAGGCCATAGTATCAGGAATGCAGGGTGCTTGGTGAGGCAGGGAGTCTGATAAGACTAGGCAAACTTTGGGGGGTCTGGTGTCCCTCCTCTTTTGACCTCTCAGTAGAGAGAGACTGACATGATAGATGTGTACCCCCAGGTCAGGCCCTGCCAAGCTCAACCACATCCTCACAATTTCCCTAAAAGAAAGGTACAATTCCATACATCTCCCATCACCAGAGTTCCAAATCCCATCCCCTCCATTGGAAGCTTTCTTATTGTCTATATAAGGGAGTATGAAAGTGTTGCTATGCTTCACACTGGTTTGGTCTCATCCCCGCCTCTGGGAGATTGTGGTTTAGCCCCTGCTAGTTTTGCTTCCCCTTCTCCCCGCCCCCTACCCTACATACTTCCTAAGTTCCTGCAGCAGCTGCCAGAGGAGAAGGATGCAGGACCAATCTGTGTGGTGATTAGTTTTGAGAGTCCCTCTCTGCCACCGGAGGAGAAAGATGGAGGAGTACATGGTGTGGTGATTAGGTGTTGGACTGTTTGCCTGCTCGTGAATAAAGATTAAACTGCCTTCTAGGCTCAGCTACGAGTTTCTGGTCTCTGTTACCCGCCCATGAAGCCAGCCCGACAATATCAACATATGGCGCCTACAACATGGGACATGACCTGCCCATCCCCCAGATAAGTGACAATTTGGCTACCTATGCACTATGGTCTTCTCTTCTGCTTGTGAAGAGATCTCCAAAGGCCTCTGCCCTTTCTTCACGAGACTGTTTCGCTGTTTCTGGAACATTTATCTCTGGACCACTCTGTGGTTTCCGCCCAACGTCAGCCCGCATGAGCCGGCTTTCCACCGCGTGGCGTGGGGCATTGGGCGTGGGCTCCTTCCCACGCTGCTCGACCACTGGGAGCAGGGCAGCAGGCATGGTGGGCAGGGCTTCAGCCTATCCTGGCCGCCACTCAGGGGCACCTCTGCCTGCACCTTCTGCATGGCCGGCCCGCCCGCCCTCCTGCTATAAAGTCTGGGCAGATCCCGGACCACCTGGAGACTGCGGGCTCCCTGCCGGAACTGAGCCCCCTGGCTGAGATTCCCAACTTGGCTCTGAAGTCAGAAAAGCTAGAATACACAGAGATTCATCCAGAGATCGCAACCTACAATTCCTGGAGCTGAAGTTGCACAAGAAGCCACCGCTGGACAACACACTCCCTGAACGGCTAAGACAGTATATGTTTAAAATGACATGTCTTCGTAACAAAAGTTTTCCTCCTTGTGTATTGAAGACCATGTTTACGTGTGTGTTTAAAGTTTGGTAAACATTAACTTTAAGGTTAAAAATATAACTTTAAGGCTATATTCTTACCAGACAGAGTTAAATGAAAAAGGTTTCCAATGTAATTCTCATAAAGGTAAAATTAACTTACATTTAAAGTCTGAGGTAAAAATTAGTTAAAAATCAATATTTTAACTAAGTTGGTCTATATATATATATATATATATATATATATATATACAGGAGTATTCCTGTATATAACAACATATATATATATACACACACACATACACACACACACACACACACATATATATATATATATATATATATATATATATATATATATAGGCAATAACAACATATATATATATATTTATATAACAAATATATATATTTGCCTTCAGGGTTATTGCTGGGGCTTGGTGGCTACACTACAAATCCACTGCTTTTGGAGGCTATTTTTTTGCTTTTGTTGTCCTTGTTGTTTATTGTTGCTGTTATTATTATTGCTGTCATTGTTGTTGGATAGGACAAAGAGAAATCTAGAGAGGACAGGAAGACAGAGAGGTGGAGAGAAAGATAGACACCTGCAGAACTGCTTGACTGCTTGTGAAGTAACTCCCCTGTAGGTGGGGATCCTCACACAGGTCCTTGTGCTTTGCTTCAGGTATACTTAACCTGTTGAGCTACCACCCAGCCATGAAACAAAGTTCTTTATGGGGTGCAGAAGATGGAAGGTCTGACTTCTGTCTTTTTTTTTCCCCTCATAGGGGTGAACTACTTACTGGCTTCTGGTGAGAACTGGGTTTGAACCTGAAGCTCTGTATACCTCAGAACCTAGGTGCAGAGCCATTACATCAGATCAGCACTCTGCAGGTCTGGCTTCTGATTGCTTCTCTACTGGACATGGGCATTGATAGGTTGATACATACCCCCAGCCTGTTTCTATTTTTCCCTAATGGGGTAGGGCTCTGGGGAGATGGGGTTCCAGGACACACTGATGAGGTCATCTGCCCAGGGAAGTCAGGTTGGCATCATGGTAGCATCTGCAACTTGTCAGCTGAAAAGCATTAAGATATAAAGCAGAAAAAATTGTGTAATAATCAGGAAGTTTAACTTAAGAATATAGCAGATGAGATTTGGGGTCTTCATTTTTGATCATCCTGGATGGATCTAGAAGGAGTTATATTGAGATGAGCTAGAAAGAGAAAGAAGAGTATGGGATAATCCCACTCATAAACAGAAGTTGAGAAAGAATAGAAAGGAAAATGAAAGCAGGACTTAACTAAGTTTAGGGTATTGCACCAAAGTATAAAATAAACTCTGGGGTGAGGGGAGTAGATTTTCAGCTCCACTCTAGGGAACTGATTATGGGGGGTGAGGGTGGGGACACAGACCTTAGTGGTGGGAATGGTGTTAATATATGCTCCTGTTAACTTGTAGTCTTATAAATCACTATTTAATCTATCTGACAGAGGGAAAATAGACTGAATACCTGAGCTTCTTAAAAAATGTTTATTTATAAAAAGGAAACACTGACAAAAACCATAGGATAAGAGGGGCACAAATCCACACAATTCCCACCACCAGAGCCCAACACCCCATCCCCTCCTAAAATAGCTTTCCTATTCTTTATCTCTCTATGACATCATCTCCTCAGCCAATAACTTGGGTCCACCTGCATATCAGATGTCAGGCTCAGAAAACAAAACAAAACAAACAAACATACAAACAAACCTAGTATAGTCATGGGCCCTTTGAAATATAACTAAAATAGGCCTATTAGGACATACAAAATGTAGACCCCCAAATCTTCATCTGCAATATTTCAGCCTTTAGGTTCGTTATTAGTCAACAATTTGTTTGGCTTTATATGTTAACTCTCCTTTTAGCCACCAGGTTCCAGGTGCTACCATGATGCTAACTAGATTTCCCTGGGCAGATGACCCCACCAATGTGTCCTGGAGCCCTGCTACCCCAGATACCCAAGCTTTTTAATGCATAGACTTCAATTTTGAATACATATTCCTTCAGTCTAAGCAATTATGCTTTCAAATTAGTAAACTAATTAAATTTTAACATTGGGTTTAAATTGTTAATGCATTTATAGTAATAACTTCTTTGGGATATATTAAATCACCTATAATTTTAGACTAGTGAGACTGGAAGCAATGGGTCTTGTCAGTACATAAGATAAATTATTTGTAAATATCATTAAATGACAGAAATCATGGTAAGGTTCTGTATGGAACAGTAAATCCAAACCATGGGATTTTCAAAATAAACCAAGTTCCCAAATAATAGTAATATTTAGAATAATAATTATTATTATAATATTTATATAATAATATTTAGAATAATAATAATAATTAGAATAATAATTATCTATTGCCTTCTTAAACTCTAAGACAGCAAGGAACCTTCTTCATTCTCTATAAAATCAAATTTCCCCTAGTCCTAGAACCTCTGGAGCTTTTCTTGTTTTCCTTCATGCTTCTCTTTCTTGATTCATACTATTTGATACTGTCTCTGCTGATCTCAACCAAATCAAGGCACCACCTTGACATGTTGCACTTCAGATTGTGTCAAGAGGAACAAGGCCTAGGATGTCAACCCTTTAGCTCCAATATTCTAGTGAGACCTTTCTTAACTCATAGAACTACTAAGTTCCATTTCGGATGGGACATCTCCTAACAAAGCTACAGAATGAAGATATAGATCAGGGCCCATATGATGGCACATGTGCACACCTATCCACAAGCTAGCAGAAACTATATAACTTAAAGTAAAAGTGTGCAATAGTCTACAGTGATTCAGTAAGTTCAGCAAGCAAGTGGAAAGACACCATGAAGTACTTAAATAGTTTCTACTTAGACCTAGATACCCTCTTTACCTACTTCCTATTTCACTTCCCTCAACCACTCTAAATTTAACCTTGTCATATAAAGGACTACAAAAGCTGGATAAGAGCAAGAAACCAGCACACTCTAATGATGCCCCTTTTGGTCACTAGAAGGCCACTCCATCATTCAGGTCCTTAATTGGAATTCTGAGAATCCCCCATTGATCTAAGGGGCCTAGGCCTCTAACAGATCCCTCTCTCCACCATCACTAGTCATCTCCACCAGGAACAACATCATAAATTTTCTTGAGGACCTTTACAGGACCTTGTTCTCAATGTAGAACAATGGTAAAAAAAAAAAAAATACCTCACTTTTTGAAGGGAGGCTGAGTCAACATACTCTGCTACTTGAGGAAGACTGGTTCTGAAATGAGTGCAGCCTAGAATGTTCCTAGCTGTGACCATTAAATGTAAGCTCAGAGTGACAGTGATGCAGAGGTTATATAGGCTACTGTGCTAAATGTAAATAGACATGGGCCTACGGTCATATCAGTGGGATTTACAGTTAACAGTATTTATACACTTTTTCCATATGTGGGAGCTACTCTGCCTTGACCTAGCTTTCTAGTCCTAGCCCCAGCTCTGACTTCATCTTTCCAGACAATACTTTCAGCCCACTTGCATGTTATTCTTTTTTTTAAATCTTTATTCATTTATTCACTGTCAGGCTAGCAACACGCATGAGAGAGATGACCCAGGAACCAAGCTTGTGGAGGCAAGGCAATTCAAATCTTTATTGATCCAAACGCCCCAGAGTCAAGTGGTAGCACACCTGGTTAAGCCATGTGGCGCAAACCACAATGGCAGGTGGTCGGCCTCTTGGTCTGGACATGCACACTCCTCCAGGTCAGAACACGGAAGAGACAAGGCAGAAATGGAAGTAGCTTGACAATACCATACATGGTTAGGAAAGGGGCAGAGAAAGGCAAAAGGGGCTGAGAATGGTATGGATCTCCCCAGCAACTGTTGCTAGGGGTTCAACTGGTAGGATTAACAATACCCTGCAGGGAATTAGGAAGGAGACCTTTAGTTATTTGTAAGACAAAGCAGAAGATAGATACGTAGATAATAAAAGGAATGCAGAGTGGAGCAAGCTCAATGTTTTAAGGAATGTCGGCTTCTGGAGGTGGGAAAATGCAGGGTGTTTTGTGAGGCAGGGAAATCTGATATGGCGGGCAACCTTTTGAGGTTCCTATGTCCCCCCTTTTGCTCAACCCCTCCATAGAGAGAGAGACCAATAGGATGGACTCACCTCTTGGGTCAAGCCCTGCCAGGATCCACCACAACCCCACAATATCCCTACAATTTACTTTTTAATTATTGGATAGAGACAACCTCTAGAGGGAAGAGGATAATACAGAGGGAGAGACAAAGAGATACCTGCAGCACTGCTTCACCACTTGCAGAGCTTTCCCCCTGCAGGTATGGACTGGAAGCTTGAACCTGGGTCCTTGTGCATTGTAACATGTGCACTCAGCCTGGTGCTCCACCACTAGGCCCTCTCATCCACCTGCATGTTCATTCAGGCAAAAATTAGTAAAGTCATGGTCCTTCAGAATATACTTAAAATAGACTTCCTATAGTATGATTTCTACAAATATGACATGAAGATAATCACAACTTTTTGCATCAACATTGTCCTGGTTTTTATTTTGTAAAGGGAGATACTTCTCTATGAGGATGTTTAGAGGTAAAAATAATATTTGAAATCAAATTATCTTGGACAGAGAGATACTTTACAGATAGAGAATATTTCTTACATTCATCTGAATCTAGACACCACTTGGGAATGTTAACAATACCAGAGAAGGATTCTCTATTTCTATCTATAAGAAAATGTCAGCCGGCCTAAGATCAGTGAAATCAATCACATGCAAGATTCCAACTCTACAGTAATAATAACTAAAATTATAATAAATAATAATTATCATAAAATAAATATTGGACTGTTGGAAAAGTCTTGGTACATTTTTCCATTGAAAAAAAATTACCAGATAGGCTTTGCATAGGGCTTTTCCATGCCCATGACTCAGATGCAAACCTTGAACCACAAAGGAAATGCTCAGGCTTTGTTTTCATTTAATAATATATTGTTTCTCTCTCTCTCTTTTTTTTTTTGCTCTTTTTTTAGAATGATAGAGCATCTGGGGTGGTGAAATACTCTAAGGTCCTACCTAGATAAAAAAAAAAAATATATATATATATATATATATATATATATATTAACTTTTACATTTATACCTGAGAGGAAAATCCCAATCAGGTTGTTGATGTCATAGAGAAAGTGTGGTGGTCCTGGGGGTGGGGGGGTGTTAAAAAATTATATGTATAGAACAGTGTTTAAGAAACAAAGATTTTTTTAATTTTAAATTTTCTACAGAAGTTCATCTAAAAGAGGGAAAATAAAAGTTGCATCATATAACATGCATATGTACCATTCATGAAAATAGAATTAGAAATATTAATAGATAAGAGGTACATGCCAGTAGTTTTGCCTTAGAGCTTATAAACAGAGTGTAAGCTATAACAAACGGGACTGGACAGTAGTGCAGCGGGTTAAATGCACACAGTGCAAAGCTCAGAGATGGGAGTAATGATCCCATTTCGAGCCTCCAGCTCCCTACCTGCAGGGCAATTGCTTCACAAGCGGTAAAGCAGATCTTCAGGTGTCTTTTTCTTCCCCTCTCTGTTCCCCTTCCTCTCTCAATTTCTCTCTGTCCGATCCAACAATAACAACAAGGATAACAAAATGGGAAAAAATAGCCTCCAGGAGCAGTGAAGTTGTAGTACAGGCACCAAGCCCCAAGGTTCAGGAGCAGTGAAGTTGTAGTACAGGCACCAAGCTCCAGGAATAACCTTGGAGGGGGAAAAAAAAAAGTATAACATACAAGTGGGTAGAATTACATTTTTTTCATCAATGTATATTTTTTCTTTTTTTGTAAAATCTCACAAAATGGCAATCAGGTTGTGCCTCTTGACCGAAAGGAATAAGAATGTCTTCATAATTTATTGAGAACAACCTAATTAGTATTAGAAATCTTTCAGAGAACATAATGCACCAGTCACAATTTTCATCATTATAGATGCAACAGTGAGAGAAGGTGAAAGAATGAAAACCTCCCAATGGTTAAGTTCCTAAGCAATGAGAGATACAACCCTTTGACTTGATCTGAGGAATATTTGAGGTAAAATAACTTCTATAAAACTCTAGATAGAGGGAGTTGGGCGGTAGCACAGCAGGTTAAACGCATGTGGCGCAAAGCTCAAGGACCAGCGTATGGATCCTGTTTCGAGCCCCAGCTCCCCATCTGCAGGGGGATCTCTTCACAAGTGGTGAAGCAGGTTTGCAGGTGTCTGTCTTTCTCTCCCCCTGTCTTTCCCTCCCCTCTCCATTTCTCTCTGTCCTATCCAACAATGATGACATCAATAAAAACAACAATAATAACTACAACAATAAAACAAGGGCAACAAAAAGGAATAAAAAAATTTAAAAAAACTCTAGATAGAAATTAAAGTGTAAAACAGTATTTTGTAATCGCTCACATGATTGTATTGTATTTCCGCTGTTAGGTGGTTTGAATCAAGGAACTAAACTGACTTTAAATGTCTATCAGTGCATGTTACCCTAAAAAAAAAAAATTCCCTTAACTTCTTTTTCTTTGTGATTGAATCAGTCAACAGCAACATTACTGTCATTAATAATTACTACAGTTTAGCAATTGGCACCATAACCAATTAAAGGATAAAGGATTTATCACTTTATACTATGATGTAATTTGGGGCAGGGCATAAAAATACAAATAGTTTAATATGTAGAACCCCTATTCCACAGAATACAGGCACACCTTATTTGCTTTTAATTTAATGTACAGGTTTTTCCACATTTTTGTAAAATATGCATTATTAGCCTTCATGAAACAAACAAAAAAAAACAAATTATAAAGACAATATTTCACTCTTCTTGAGTTTTTAAAGCATTCAAGGAAGATAAACCATTATTTTTTTCTGCTTTCATGTATGAAAAGGTTTTTGACACTTTTCTTTCAGCCAATGTCTATTTTACATATTTAATTTTAATTTAGATATTTATTTCATTTTGAGATAACATTAGTTTACAAGAATAAAAGTGTTTTAGAAGTACAATTTCACACCTATTAAAAACATGTTATTGTTCCTCACCTATCACCAAAATATGGCTCCACCCTTGAAGTACACTTTTAACGTATTATTTGGTAACCTTGGTTCCACAGAATCTGAAGACTTCTCTTAATTTGACTTTACTTGTTTTCCTTTATTTTGTTTATTTACCCCATATGCCTGAGTTTATTCAGTATTTTCCTTTTACACAAGTCCATTTTGTACCTTTTGGGGGCCTGTTTGGTAGTAATGTACTTTTTGAATTGTTTTTCTAGAAAGTGTTTTTCTTCATAACTAAGTGATTTCCTCTATGGATAGAATATTCTAAAGTGGGAATCTTTTCCATTAAAAACATTGACTATATTATGAGAGTTCTTTTTGGTCTTTAGGGGTTTTGTTTAGAATTAACAAATATTCGGGGCCGGGTGGTGGAACACCTTGGTTGAACGACATTTTACAGTGCAAAAGGACCCGGGTTTGAGCCCCTGGCCCTCACCTGCAGGGGGAAAGCTTTGTGAGTGGTGAAGCAGGGCTGGAGGTGTCTCTCTGTCTATCTCCTCCTTCTCTCTCAATTTCTGGCTGTTTATATCCAAGAAATAAAGATAGTAAACAAATAAAAAAAAAGAATTAACAAATATTCTTTGGGAGTTTCCTTGTAGATAACTCTTTTGCATTCTACTTCAAACACTTTTTCTGTTTGGTCTCTGCTATTTCAGTTATTATGCATTATTATTGTGAAAAAGGACATTTTTTTTCTTTTCTTCTGGGAGAGGATATTTCTCTGTGTCCTTGCTACCTACATAGTGACCTTTTGTAACTTGCTATGCTGCTTTGCAAGAACTCTTTTCATATGTTTTTTTTTTCATGTAATGTCTTGATGTTACTGTTAATGTTCAAAAGCACACACACACACACACACACACACACACACTCAACTAATTTTATTGTCAACAGAGTTGTCACTGGGTCTCTGTTTCTGTACAACAAATCCATTGCTCCCAGCAGTCATTTTTCCTCCTTTTCTCTTCTCTTTCTTTTTTGTAGAGACACTGAAAAATTGAGAGGGAAGGGAAAGATAGCCCTTAGGTCCCTGCACATGGTTATATATGTGTTTTACTTGGTTCATCACTGCCCAACCCCCAAGGATATTTTAACATTGAAATAATATGTCAATAGGGAAAAGTTTTAGTTATGAGAGACTATTTATTAAATAAAAATCAAGGAGAGTAAATAAGAATATCTGGCTCTGCATTTTCAGTTAAATAGTTAATTTCTTTGCATTTCCTCTTTTTTTGAAATCAAAACTAACAGGATTGTATGGTAAATAAATCAAGTAGCATGTGAGGACACTTTATATAAATTACACAAATAATGTATTTTTTATTAGTAGTAAAAACTAATGGTATTTAGTTTCTGGTTCCCACAGCTTACATGGTGAAGCAGTGCTGTAGATGTTTCTCTGTCTTCCTCACTGTCTATTTCCCCTTTTTCCTCTCTACTTTTGGCTGTCTCTATTTAATAAATAAAGATAATTTAAAAAATTAAATAGACAAACTGTAGCACATTCAAAAAGTCATGAACAAAATAATACAAAATATTTACATGCACAAAAGATTTACATATACAGAAAATATGTTGATGAATACATAAATGATAAACCCTTGGGATCATTCATGTTATAGATGTAGAACGTCAGAACATTTTCTGAAGTAATATAAAAAGAAAACATTTAACATATTTCTATGAGTGCATTATGAGTCATTTGGTCTTTGTTGTCACTACTTAACTGCCATTATTGTGCAAAGGTAACCACAGAGAATACATAAAATGAGAATGGCAATCTTTCAATAAACCTTTTGGTTACAAAAATCAGGCAACTGGCCAGTTTGGCACACAGGGCATAGTTTATCACTCCCTAAGTTAGAGCAAATTTATCATAGAATTGTTGATAGTTCCTTACCAGTCTACACTACTATAAGGTAATGAATTAAAAAAAAAAGAGTTAAGGGTCATATAATCAGGAATTCTACTAGAAATTAATTGCTTGATTATGTGTATAAGTATTGAGCCAACTTTGCTGGAGACTGGTTAGTGCTGGTATTCTATTATTACTTGGATAAAAATGTCCTTCTAGAACAAAGGCATTACTCTCTGAGAAACGAGCATGGCTTGCATATAGTTGGTCGTTACACTTGAGTGAAACAATAATGGGGTAAAAGAAATTTTTAAAAGTCCAAGAAAAATGATCAAAGAATTGGAAACGTTTCTTTATAAAAATACACTTAAATAATTAGGACTCCACAATCTGGAAAGAATAACTAAGAGTTAATGTATCTGAGTGTAGTAGAAATAGCTTCATAAAGACTAATAGGCTACATGTGGTTATTTACATGTGGTAAAGATAGTTTGGACATCTCTTCTATCTAATGTTTTGTGCATATTGCTTTAAGAAAAAGACAAAACTATATAGGAGCAAAATAAAAAAAAATTCTAATAAGGTGTAGATCGCTGTCATGAATAATTCATAACTTTCTTTTGGTGTATTATAATTTAAACTTTTTTATACATGTATGCATTTTCATTGTTATCCTGTCTGAAATGTAATCGTTTTATACTTAATAGTATAGCATACACTTTCATGTTGCAGTTTTTTTTTCTTTGTTGGGGAATGGTTTACAGTTGACTGTAAAATACAATAGTTTGTACATGTGTAACATTTCCCAGTTTTTCACATAACAATTCAACTCCCACTAGGTGCTCCTATGCCATCCTGTTCCAGGACCTGAACCCTGTTCCCCACCCCAGAGTCTTCTACATTGGTGCAATACACCAGCTCTAGTCCAAGTTCTGCTTTGTGTTTTCCCTTCTGATCAATTTCTGTCTATGAGTGATATCATCCCATGTTCATCCTTTTGTTTCTGACTTATCTCACTTAACATGATTCCTTCAAGCCCCACCGAAGGTGAGGTGAAGACATGTTACAGGTTTTTTTTTTTTTTTTGCCTCCAGGGTTATTGCTGGGGCTCATATCAGCACTCTGAAACCACTCGTCCTGGATGCTATTTTTTCCCTTTTGTTGCCCTTGCTGTTCCTGCAGGTGGGGAGTTGGGGCTTGAACAGGGATCCTTAAGCTGGTCCTTGCACTTTGTGCCTGTGTGCTTAACCTGGTGGACTACTGCCTGACCCCGACATGTTAGTTTTTTCTTTCTTTCTTTCTTTCTTTCTTTCTTTCTTTCTTTCTTTCTTTCTTTCTTTCTTTCTTTCTCTTTCTCTCTCTCTCTTTCTTTCTTTCTTTCTTTCTTTCTTTCTTTCTTTCTTTCTTTTTAAAATTTTTATTCATAAAAAGGAAACACTGACAAAAGCCATAGGATAAGAGGGGTACAACTCCACACAGTTCCCACCACCAGAACTCCATATTCGATCCCATCTCTGGTTAACTTTCCTATTCTTTATTCCTCTGGGAGTATGGACCCACAGCCTTTATGGATTGCAGAAGGTGGAAGTCTGGCTTATGTAACTGCTTCCCTGTTGAACATGAGCTGAGCATTGGCAGGTCAGTCCATGCTTCCAGTTTGTCTCTCTCTTTCCCTAGTGGGGCGGGGCTCTGGGGAAGCAAGGCTCCAGGACATATTGGTGGGGCCCTCTGCCCAGGGAAGTCCGTTTGGCATCATGTTAACATCTGGAACCTGGTGGTTGAAAAAAGAGTTAAGACAGAAAACAGAGAAAATTGTTATGTCACAGTTATAACTTTGAGCTCTTGGTTCCCCTTCATAGTACTGCCTATGGGGGGAGTTGACCTTGGGAAATAGAAGATCTCTTCACATCCAGGAATCCTCCCACTACAAATTTCTTTTTCCTCAATGCTGTCTGCCCCATATCAGCAGTGCAATTGTTCTGTTTTGTAATATGTGCCACATATGATGCTTTTATATTTGCTTTTTTGTGTTTGTTTTGTTTTGTTGCCATTATTTTTAAAATACTTAGTATTTTTTATTTGACAGGACAGACAAAACCGAGAGGGCTAAGTGAAGATAGAGACACAAGGAGACATCTGTAACACTGCTTCACCACTAATGAAATTGTACTATTTATTGTATATTACTTTAAACATTCCAAAATAATGTTTTTAAAAATTCTGTGTCTCCTGTAATAATTACCATTAGCTCATGTCAAAACTATTAGACTTCCTTTATTTTTTGTCCTTTTGAAATGATACTTTCGTAACCAAACTCTCAAGGGTTTCTAAGGATTGTGTGAGACTTTTTCTTCTTCCCTGTCTCTAATCCCTTAAACACTTGTGTGTTAAATGGGCAGGTGGGTGTGTGACTTACCTGGGAGAATGAATGTAATGAATGCATAATACCTGATAAAATGAGATAGTTAAAACTACTAGATTTTATTTAGTATCTGTTTTGCTATCATTTTTCTCTTTTCTCTGCTTCCCTCTTTTTTTTTCCCGCTGTTTCTCCTTTCCTTCTATTATTAATATATACTAAATCCGTAAAGGAGCATTACATATCTAGATGTGTATATAAGTATGTTGGAACAAATATGCACTTAAGAAAGGTAAAAATACATATTTGATATTAGGAAAAACAGCTAATATGTCTGGGTAGCCTGAAGCATTACTTAAAGTTGAGGCAAGTCACTCTGGTGGCTTTTGTTAATTTTAGTTATAATTTGTATCAATTAGTACATATCATGTTCTCATAATTTGACTTAATCTACTTGGCTTTCATTGTTTCTGATTATTATTTTATATATACAGAGAACTCTGTGTTTAATTCATGATTTCTAAGTTTATATTCTTGAAACAGTATAGTTTTGGGTGCTAATTATTGAAAATAATGAGGAAAAGCAATTTTTGTTCCCAAACTGAAATTACAAAATGTCATGTACTTGCCAATTTTTATACCTCGCAGTGAATTCTGCAAGCTTCTCTTATACTCTGTACTAATACATGTCACTATAGAAACCAATAAGTAGGGGATTAGCTCTAGCCCTGGGGCAGTCCTCCAGGGAGGAAGAAGGAAGTATTAACTTACATATACTAATGATGTTTCAGATCCTTCTTATTTTAAAGTTTCCATCTGCCAGCTTATATGTTTATTTATGCATAAATACATAGAAGAATGACTTGCATTATTTTAAGTGGATCTATACCCAATTGTTTCACAAGACATAGAAGCAATACTGCCCTAGTGGGTAAGGCTTTTCATTTTATAGTGCTTTGAATATTTACAGACATTCATTTAAAACTTCTTACTGAATCCTCAACTGCAGAAAGACAGACTATACCATTGTCAATTATAGGTGTTGGAAAGTCTGGATTCCTTGAAAATGCTTTTTTTTTTTTTTTTTTTTAACACTTCCCTCCTCCTTTTCTTGTTTTTCCTCCATTTTACCAATCTCAGCTCAGTTCTGGTTTATGGTGGTGTTGGAGATTGAACCTGGGACTTTTGGCACCTCAGATATAAAAGTCTACTTGCAAAAGCTTGATAGTATCTCCCCTGCCTATAAATATGCAAAGGTCATATGAAAGACCACACTAATCATTAAATCTCTTTGTATATGCAGTTGCAGTGACATTATTGTATTTACAAGGAAAATATATGTATTTTTAAATTTATTGTGGAACTAGAAGATAGCTCACCAGACAGGGTGATTGCTTTACCATGTGCATGACCCACGTTAGAAGCCTAGTGCTAAAGGAAGTTCCAAGGTACTGGGAGAAATTCCGGTGTTGTGATTTCTCTATCTTCCTTCTTTGTTTCTCTAAATGAAAAAAATGACCTGGGGCCTGGGTGGAGAGCAAAAGAGACTTATGCCAGAGGCCCCAAAGTTCCATTTCAAACTCCTACACCACCTTAAACTACAGCTAAGTCATGTTTTGTTAAGAAGAGAGAGAGGGAGAGAGAGAGAGCCTACACCACCTTAAACTACAGCTAAGTCATGTTTTGTTAAGGAGAGAGAGAGAGAGAGAGAGAATAAATGGCCTGGTAGTGGTGATAAGATTCAGGTCAAAACAGTAATTGACTAATGCTCCATTACTGCAATAAGTGCTATTGGAAGTTATCTTTGATTACTATATTAATATTTTAATAATTCTTTTAAAAATATTTATTTATCCCCTTTTGTTGCCCCTGCTTTATTGTTGTAGTTATTGTTGTTGTTGATGCCACTGATGTTGGATAGGACAGAGAGAGGAGGAGAAGACAGAGAGGGGGAGAGAAAGATAGACACCTGCAGACCTGTTTCACTGCCTTTGAAGCAACTCCCTTGCAGGTGGGGATATAAGGGCTCGAACCAGGATCCTTAAGCCGGTCCTTGCGCTTGGTACCACCTGTGCTTAACCCACTGAGCTATTTCCCGACTCCCTATTTTAATAATTCTTAACTGAAGATATTGAAAAGAGACAAGAGGACAAACATTTAATTAATATATCAATTCTTATAGTTCTCTGTTAGTGTTTATTTTTAAGATACTATGATAAAGAGCATTGTAAAATTGATTATCTTTTGTAAAAAAAGACATGCCTAAATGAGATCATATTGCCAGGAATAAAAATAAACACCAGGTCATACAATTATAAAATTGCTTAGCATGGAATTAATTAAATCAGTCATTAAATGAATTTTTATAGTTATTTTATGTTGAAGCAGAATGTAAATATAATGCAGTTCTAAAATATTGACTCTGAGTTAGGAAGATTAGTAATTAATAGCAGCAGAAGTCATAGAGATGTTGATAATGGTAATAAATGGTAGTAAATGTAATAATACAATTTTCAATAATGTTAATATTTTCAAACAGAATTACTGGAAAACAATAATTCTAGAAAGGAAGAGGGGAAAGAGGGGGAGAGGGGGGAAAGGGGGGACTTTTTAAACTTAAAAGCTAGAAATATATGACTTGCTTTTTGTTGGTTATAAACTATAAATAGAAACTCTTGGTGTTAACAGGAAGAAAACTACTTGATGAATCAACACTATTAATTGTTCATTTATTTGTTTAGCATTCTGTGTGGTCCATTTAAATTTCAGTCTCAAGTTCTCTGTAACAGTATTCTTCAAAAGAAAACTAAAGCATCTGAAATATTAACTTGAATATTAACTTGAATTTCACTATCTTTTTCTCTCAATTTATCTAACGGTGATAGAAAGAAACTCTAAAGCTTGGTTGCTTGTGTTCGAACCAGTGTGGCACATTTACAGAAATAGTTTGTGCTGCTGTTTTATCTACACCCTTATGTTACTTTATTCCTTTATTCACTTGTTTTCAGTATTGCACATTGGAAATTAAAGCTTCTCTTCTTCATGAGCTATTCAGTAGTTAGATGAATAATAATATTATGACATTCACTCTACATTACCCATGAAGAAGGCATTGTTTTCAAATATTAAGCGGTTAAATCATAACTTATGAGTATGAAAAGAGTAGATACAGATTTTGTATTAGCTTCCCCCCCCCCACCAGGGTTATTGCTGGTGCATTGTGCCTGCAATATGGTTCTACCACTCTCAGCAGTCATTCCTTCTTTCCTTTCTTTTTCTTATAAAGACAGAGAAAAGTGGAGAAAGAAAGCCAGAGAGCCACACCTAGAACACTTCTCCATTGCTCCTGAAGCTTCCTATTCACTTTTAGAACAAAATGTTTGAAATTCAGTCCTCACGCATGGTAATGCCTACGCTCTACTGGGTGAGCTACCTCCTGCCCCCAATTTCCTGTGATTTTTAAAGAGAGATAATTGAATATATATTTGGTTTAAAAAAAAACAGAATTTAATTTCTCACAATTATGGACATAGGAAGTATTTTGAAGCCATGATTTGTTTATATGCTTATTGAAATGATTATATTAAATACTAAATATATTATAGTTGTATACATTAATTAATAAGCTAATTAATACATAATTATATATAGGACCAGAGAGAACTTTTTTTTTCCATTTTATCTCTATAAACATGTTTTTTCCATAAATTCTAAATTCATCTTTTACACTTTATTGGCTTTGTGTCAACAACTGTACTGTTAACCAATAAATTTTCTTAAGAATACATATGTATAGTGGTTTATATATAATTTATTTTATCAAATACTGAGGGAGAGGGATAGAGGCTATAGCACTTCTCTGATTTACAAGGTAAAAGGAATGAAACCTTGATCTCAAGTCTGCAAGTTCTATCATTAAGTAGACTAGCTGGCAGCAATACACACACAGTTGTACACACACATGCATACGTAATTTAAAAACTTAAATTTTATTTAAAATACAGTCAGATAACTACTCAACACTAGTTTATTAGAAAACAGTAATAGGTCAATTTTTTATTGCAAAGTTAGTTTGCATAAAAACTTGAACTCATTGTTATGAAGACCTTAAGTAAAATCCTTTCAACTATAAACTATGTTGAGTCATGTTAGTTTTTTTAAATACATATTTCATTTTTATTTTGAATATGAACAAAGAAAATGAAAATGGAGGGTGATGCTGTGAGGAAGAGAGACACCTGCATCACTGTTTCATTACTCTTGAAGCTTTCTCCCTACAGGTGGGGACTGAGGCTCGAACTTAGGTCCTAGCTCACTGATACATGTAGAGCTACTAGCTGCACCACAACCCAACTCCAAGGATTTCTCATTACAGGTGTTTGAGTTCACATATACACATAGACATTCATGTAAGTGTATGTCTGCGTGTACAACCAGAGCATACATACATCATGTTTATTAAATTCTCAGCAAGTTTTAGCTCTGTGTCTTAGCTATGAAACTCTTATCACTGGGAATAGTTTTTGAAAAGATAGAGGCATTTAACTCACTGCAATGTGATAATTTCACATCTTTATAACATTTAGAAATTTTACACCTTGTTTTTTAACTTTTTACAATGCATTTTACATTCTATGTTTTACATTGCATTTTATGTTACATTTTTTATATTTAAACATTAACAGCCATTACAAAATTTTCACAATGAATTTATTACTGCACAGTAAAGTTTCTGGATCAGACCTGATTAATATTATGTAACACTGTAAAGATATCTTAAACAGAATATGGTTGAAATGCTTTAATTGTATAGACTAGTTTTTGTATAACACCAAAAAAATCTGTCAATATGATTGTCCTATGTAAAAAGTCTTCAGTCCAGTAATGGTTAGGAGGGAAATTTAAGTAGTTTTTGTCATGTTTTAGTGCATGCTTTTCATAACAAAGTTACTGTCTTAAAATTTTACCATGTGCCATCTGTACCTTTTTAAATTAAATGTACAATAAATGTGGTAAACGCTATAATTAATATTTTTTTAAAATGTCATTTGCAATTACTTCATTCTGGGAATACAAATGTGCTTGATTTTATAGAAACAAATAAAATAAATTGAAACCTGAAACAACTGCTCTTGTCAGTGAACTTTTAAATAAGTAAATATTACATACTTCAACTCTGGGAATCTTTAATAAAAAACAATTGGATATCCTTATTATTGGGATTCCAGAAGTAATTTCACCAGGAAAAAAAGTTACAGCTTTCATATTTAAAGCACTGATATAAGGTTCCACTTCACAAGATACTCTCACTTGTACTATAATAAATCCTTCAGTCTTAAAAATATGAAGTAGAAATTATTACATTCATTTTAAAATGAAGATAGTGGAAATTCCAAAAAGTTTAGAGTCTTCACTAAGTCTTAACAATCTAGCACATGACAGAGTTGTGTCTTGATTTACATGTGCTCAAATCTACACTGAGACATTGTTTCATCACCTCTTAACTTACAAAGAAGTACTGATGCATATACAATGATGAAAGACAAAACACATGGTTGCATGTATAAGACATAGATGTATGATATATATAATTGAAATATATATATATATATAATTCATAGTACTTTTTTCTGAAAAAAAAAAAGAGAGAGAATTCAAAGAATGATAATGAATGGAAATGAAAGCCCAGGAGTATTTCAAAGAGCCTAAGTGAGGCAAATGTAATGAACATCAGTATGTGGCAACAGGAACCTCTGACTTGGTGTTGATTGCTGACATTTATCAGCCTCACTATGTGCAATTCTATGTCTTAAGAATTTTTCTCAGGGATCAGGTGGTGGCACACCTGATTAATACAGGTTACCAGCTTGCTTCATTTACCAAGTGTCAATCACACCAAACCTATAACTCTTGTCTCCAGGCCAGGATAACCCCACATGACCCATACATATATTTAAGTAATCTGTGCTCTGATCTGTGCTGCATCACTACACAGGATACAATTTACCACACTGGATTTGTGCAGAGTTATTTCTTCAAGAGATATGATGGGAAAATTAAAACATAAATACTGATACCTTTATGCTTTTATTACTAAGAGCAGATCTAAACACTGAAAATTTTCTAAACCCTGATATTATAGAAATACATTTTAGTTCTGAGTATATGTTCTTTTAGACTAAGCAATTAATGTTTCAAATTTGTAAATTGATTCTGGCACTGGACTCATATTGTTAAAGCATTTCTAAAAAAAAAATATATATATATATATAACTTATTTTTCCATTTGTTGCCCTTGTTGTTTTTCATTGTTGTAGTAGTTATTATTGTTGTTGCTGTTGATGTCATCATTGTTAGATAGAACAGAGAAATGGAGAGAGGAGGGAAGACAGAGAGGGGGAGAGAAAGATAGACACCTGCAGACCTGCTTCATCGCCTGTGAAGTGACTCCCCTGCAGGTGGGGAGTCGGGGCCTCGAACCGGGATCCTTCCACGGGTCCTTGTGCTTTGTGCCACATGCACTTAACCCATTGCACCTGACTCCCAAAATGATTATTTTTAAGTACTAAGTCACCTACAATCTTATATCAGATAGACCAGAATCATTTGCTCTTATGAACATCTAAGATACTATTATTAGCTGACATCACTAGATGACATAAAATATAATGAAGACAAATATACTGCAGTAAATCTTAACCATGGGATTTTCAAAGAAAAAAAAGCTCTCAACAAGCTTGGTTATAATAATAATTTCCTATAATGCATGCTTTACAGATAAAGAAAAAATACACAGAAAAGTGAAGTAAGTCACTGAGCCTGGAATAATTATATGAAGTGGTTTAGCTCCAGACTTATACTTTAATGATCCCACTCATAAACAGAAGTTGAGAAAGAAGAACAGAGAAGGAACAAAAAACAGAATTTGACTGGGTTTGGAGTATAGCACCAAAGTAAAAAAATCTCTACGGGCAGGGTTAGGGTAGATTTTTTTTAGCCTCACTATAAAGGGTAGATTTTAAAGCCTCACTGGGAGTAGGGACACAGACCTTTGGTGGTAGAAATGATGATAATATATACTACTATTAACTTACAGTCTTATAAACTACTATTTAATTAATATGAGGGGGGAAATAGACTATCTTGATCCTTTAAATGCATAGATTGCAGTATTGACTATACTGATTGAATTCTAAACTGGGCTTAAACTGATAATGCATATCTAATAGTAACTTTTTAAAAATATAATCTTAAACCAGAAAGACCAGAAGCAACTGGTCTTGTCATTATATAAGATATAGTTATTTACAAATAGCATTAAATGACATAAATCACAGTAAGGTCTTAGATGGTACAGTATTATCCTAAACACGGGATTTTCAAAATAAATCAAGTTCCGAAATATCTTGGCTATAACAGTAATTAGATATTGACTTTTTAAACTCTAAGATAGCAATGGGACATTCCTTATTCTCTGTACAATCTGTATTTCTTCCAATCCTGGAACCTCTGTGGCTTTGTTTGTTTTCCTTTATCCTTGTCTTGATCCTTACCATTTGATACTGTATCTGCAGATCTCAACCAAATCTATGCAACCAGTGCCACCTCGACATGTTTCACTTAGGAGTGTGTCCAGAGATGCCACACCTGGGATGTCAAACCTCTAGCTCCAATAGTCTGCCACCAAGTTGCATCCTGACGTCTCTAGACAGAAAACCTCACCAATATGTCCTGAAACCTCACCTCCCCAAAGTCCTATTCCATCAGGAAAAGATATAAACAGACTTGGGGTATGGATCGATCTGCCAATATACATATTAAGCAGTAAAGAAATTATTAAAGCCAGAGATTCCACCTTCTGCACCCCATAAAAATCTTTGGTCCATACTCCCAAAAGGATAAAAAAAGAGGGGGGACTTCCAATGGAAAGGATAGAATACAGAACTCTTATCAATCATTAAATCACTAATAAAAGAAAGAAAGAAAAATCTATCTCTATAGATACTTGAGGTAAGAATGATGTTAAATGATACCCACTTCAAGAATTGTTGAGGATTGCAAGTTTCATATCTGAGTTTGAAGGTAGCAAGTAAAGATTTAAGGTGGGGAGGCAAATAGCTAAGCAGTCATTGATTATTCCTAAGACTTTGTATGAATCATAATATTCATTTCAAATGTACTAAAACATGAGTGTAAACTAATCTACCTTCACAGCATAATTCAGTTTTTGAGTGAGAACGTTTACATGGAGTTCAGTCTCCTCCCCACAGATAAGAAGTACCAAGAAATGCATTCAGAAACCAAAATGATTTGAAGACCATGCACACTTCATTGGCATTTTTTTCAGTTTGTACATATGGGGTGCATCATACCGAAAGATAAATACATATCACAATAGTGGAAACAGTTTGCAAAATAGTTATACTGAAACTTTGTTCTGCTTCTTACCATCACCTAATCATCAGAAATTGTTGGTATGATAATATTATCAGAACAGCTGTGCTATTTAAAAATATTTCAATTCCTAAACAACCTCCCACTCTCACTCCCATTTTAGATTTGCTGTTGTTGTCCACTTGTGCAAATAAATTATTATTTGAACATGAAATAGAGCAGGAACAAATATGAAAGATGTATGCTAGAATATATATATTTCCAGACCCAAGAGTCATGTATAAAACTAATTTGCCAACTACATTCAGCACATATAATGAGAAAAGAAAAAAAACACACACTAAGCAAGCAAGAAAGAAAAATAACATGTTACAATGAAGCCAGAAGTGAGAAAGTCCAGACTGGTCTATAACAAGTTCCTGCTTTTTTTTTTTTTTTGACTTAAGTTTCAGTCAACAAAATTTTTGCTGTATCATGTAACTGAGCAACACTAAGTGAATATTTTCCCTTAGAATTTGAACCATTAGTAAAGAAACTAAAGTTATGTAATGTTTCCAGAGGTCACAAAGGTTAATTAAGTGTCAATGTTTCTGTGTAGGTATGGTTGTGAAAAAAAAAAAAAGATCTTAATAAAACACATTCTCACTCACTTTAATGTTCAATTTCTGGGTGAGAATAAAGACAATCCCATTTAATACATAGTGTTATGATAACTAAGGTCAAATTTGTTTGCTTAAGAATCTGCTTTGACTTTTAGCTATTCAGCTGTATTTACTAATAAACTGTGGAAGCTTGTAAACAAGTGCTCTTAGAGACTCAATGGCTAGACTTTCTGTTTCCAAAATATTGGTTCAGCTCTTAAAGTTCATTTAAAAAAAAAAAACACTTCTGTTAGCTAGCAAAAAATTGCTATTCAAGAGAGAAGCAGTTCTAAATCTATGAAAATTTTGATTGCACAGGATAAACATTCCCAGTATGTAGTAGATAATACTACCAAAATTAAAAATATAATTAATGAAATTTAATATGAATGCATACATGTAACTGGTAGTCAAAGTTTTCAAAATAAAAAAGAGGTGAATATATTATATTGTGATGTTATGACTTTCAAGTTCTTAAAACAGGATATGCTAAATAACTGTAACCATATAGATAGTTCCTGACCTGCATTTATTTTCAGCCCAAATTTTATAATCCTTTAAGTTTTCTCCCTTCCTTCCTCCCTTCTTTCCTTTCTTTCTTCCTTCCTGAAATTTTTGCCAAATATTTGGAGAAGATAACTGAGTTTCTCCCATCCCCCTGGAGCTGAGGTAAATTATTTTTTTCAGCTTTATGATAGAACTTTATTGCAAATGCCCACACCTCTTTCCTCTGAGACTTTCTTCAGTGCTAGAATAATGAAATACACTAGATTTCACATCTTTATGTCTAGCCCTTAAAGAATGGAATATTTCTGGATAGCAAAGTAGAGGCACAATCTATAAAAACTATCAAATTGGAGGCAATACTATGAACAGTAATTGCAAAAAGCAGAAGCCTTCTAATTAACTAACCATTTACTGACTTTTTCCCTTGTCTGTTTCTAATTCATCCCTCCCTCATGTTTCCTAAAGTTCACATTCCTCTAGTAAGATATGCATATGCATTCTTTGCCTCACAGTCTCCTTTAATGATCACAAACTAAAACAACTTGCCTTCCAATTTCTATGAAGACATAATTAAACATTTTCTAGGATCAGTCAATAAAATTGGTAGGGCTTTTAAATATCAAGAAACTGTAAAGCAGTGTTTTAATGATTTAATAGGTCTAAATTAAAAATATGCAATAAGTTGCCATAGCAAGGAGACTCTAAATGTCAAAATAAAGCCAAATTTATCCTCAAATTCTGGTTCCGGTGTTTGAAGCTTAGATGTCCTTATGTTTGATACTTGGGAGAAATGAAATAAAAATATTCACTAAATCTTGGCCTGTTCTTTTGCTATAAGCCACAATCAACAGTATTTTTACCAAGAATGTGAAGATAATTCTTCAATGGGCTGGAGTGGTGCTCTGGCTTTTCTCTCTCTCTCTCCAATATGATCTAGGCCATAAAAAATATTTTAAAATAATTAATGAAAACTATTAATAATTTTATTTATTACCTATAAAAAATGAAACAGGGGAGGGCAGAGCCATGATGACAACTTGGAGCCAGCTACAGGCATGAGCTGGACAACAACAGCTGGATAGGGTAGGATGTTGAGCCTTCAACAGGAAGGTGAATAAGGGGTCCAAAGTGTGACAACAAGGGGGGGTGCTATAGCTGTTCTTAGAAATCAGAGGAAAAAGAAAGGAAATCTTTTGATTATTTCTGAAGCATATCCCTTCCCTCCACCCCATAACCAGACCCCAGGGGCTAGAGAACTGCTATTAGCAAGCTCTCCACTGAGTTTTTTTCTTTACTAAGATTCCTGGTTCACCAGGTATGTCATTCCAAACTTTTTTCTTTTTGATTTCCTTCTGTCTCCCTTTTTTAAAATTTCTTATTTTTTTAAATTTTTAAATTAAATTAATTTTTTTTTTCAAGAAAGGATAAATTAACAAAACCATAGGGTAGGAGGGGTACAACTCCACACAATTCCCACCACCTAATCTCCATAACCCACCCCCTCCCATGATAGCTTTCCCATTCTCTAGCCCTCTGGGAGCATGGACCCAGGGTCTTTGTGGGTTGCAGAAAGTGAAAGGTCTGGCTTCTGTAATTGCTTCCCTGTTGAACATGGGCGTTGACTGGTCAATCCATACTCCCAGTCTGCCTCTATCTTTCCCTAGTAGGGAGGGACTCTGGGGAAGCGGAGCTCCAGGACATATTGGTGGGTTTTTCAGTCCAGGAAAGCCTGGCCAGCATCCTGATGACATCTGGAACCTGGTGAATGAAAAGAAAGTTAACATACGAAGCCAAACAAATTGTTAAGCAATCATGGACCCAAAGTTTGGAATAGTGGAGAGGAAGTGTCAGGGGGATACTCACTGCAAACTCCAGTGTACTTCTGCTTTCAGGTATATATTTTGCAGTAGTTTATGGATACATGTGAAAATATGCTCTCTCTCACAGAAACTGATGTATGTCTAGGTTTTGAGACTTTGTTAGAAAGTGAACCACCTGAGATGGAATTAGAGAATACTATGAAATGAAAGGTCTCACCCGAGTAATGAAGCTGAAGGGTTGTCATTCCACATGTGAAGTCTCTGGACACAGTCTGAAGTGAAGCATGTTGAGCTGGCCATCATTGTGTTGATTAGGTTGTGATTAGCAGATGCAATATTATTTGATATGGATTGGGAGAGGCATACGGGAAAGTGGGCCCTATCCAAGGGTTTCAGGACAGGGGGAAGTAGAGGCTCTATAGTAGAGATGTGAGGTTCTTGCTGTCTTAGGGTTCAAAAAGACAATCAATAGTTAATGTTATCATCAAATTATTTGGTAATTGGGTTAACTTTGAAAAGTCCTTTTGTTAGGGTTTGCTGTACAGTACCCAGTATCTTGTATATAGCTGTATTATTGGTTGCTTCTGATCTACTTGGTCTAGGCTTTTGAGAGAGTCTGCATATCAATTACACAGCCTATATATTAAAAAGATTCAGTTTGTGTTTTGAAAAACTTTGAGACATACAATTGATTTTCCCCCCTCTCATATTAATTAACTAGTGATTTATCTGTCTACATTTTGCTAGGAGTGTACATAAACACCATTCCCACCACCGAAAGACTGTGACCCATCCCTCCCACCCACAGCCACCCCCCACTGGCCCAGGAAGCTGCATGTCTACCCCTCACCACAGGGTTTTTACTTTGGTGCCCTACTTTCAATTTGATCAGGTCCTGCTTTTAGTTTCCCTTTCAGATCTTCTTAATCAACTTCTGTTGGTGAGTGGGATCATCCCATACTCATCTTTATCTTTCTGACTTAGCTCACTTAACATAATTCCTTCTAGCTCTGTCCAAGATGGGTCAGAGAAGGTGGGTTCATTGTTCTTGATAGCTGCATAGTATTCCATTGTGTATATATACCACAGCTTTCTCAGCCACTCATCTGTTGTTGGGCACCTGGGTTGCTTCCAGGTTTTAGCTATTATGAATTGTGCTGCTATGAACATAGGAGTACACACCTCTTTTTGGTCGGGTATTATGGAGTCCTTGGGGTTTAAGCCCAGGAGAGGAATTACTGGATCATATGGAAGGTCCATGTCTAGCCTTCTGAGAGTTTTCCACACTGCTCTCCACAGAGGCTGTACCAATTTACATTCCCACCAGCCATGTAAAAGGGTTCCTCTGTCCCCACATCCTCTCCAGCATTTGTTGCTGCTGTCCTTTTTGATGTATGCCATTCTTACAGGAGTGAGGTGGTATCTTAGTGTTGTCTTAATTTGCATTTCACTGACAATAAGTGACCTAGAGCAGTTTTTCATATGTTTGTTAGCCTTTTGGATCTCCTCTGTAGTGAATGTTTTATTCATGTCCTCTGCCCATTTTTGGATGGGGTTATTTGCTTTTTTGGTGCTAAGTTTGCTGAGCTCTATATATTTCGGTGATTAGTTTCTTGTCTGATATATGGCATTTGAAGATCTTATCCCATTCTGTGAGGGGTCTCTTTGTTTGTTTAATAGTTTCTTTGTATGTGCAGAAGCTTTTCAATTTGATGTAGTCCCATTGGTTTGTTTCTGCTTTAGTCTTCCTTGCAATTGGGTTTGATTCATCAAAGATGTCCTTGAGGTGTAAGTGAGAAGCTGTTTTACCAATGTTTTCCTCTAAGTATTTGATTTTTTCTGGTCTGACATCCAGGTCTTTGATCCATTTGGAGTTGATTTTTGTTTCTGGTGAGATAAAGTGGTTCAATTTCATTCCTCCACATGTTACAACCCAGCTGATTGTTAAGAAAGAAAAAAAAATTTAAAAAACCCTCAGGACTAGACAAGGATAGCTGAAATAGACAGTTATGCAAATCTACTATACACTGTATTTTCTAGGGATAGCTTAAGGAGGAAGGGAAGTTGAGCAGAGATATTTGCCGTGAGAGTCTACTCTGAGTCAAAATTCTTCCCCAAAATAATTCCCAAATGTGTATCAGTGAATTCAGTGAAAGCACACTGTTTGGTGGTGTGGGTGATGGGGCCTGTGGCTTTGAAAGCTGTAGGATTAAGGAAGAAGGAATGACAAGAATGAGAAAAAGAAAAAAATAAGAAAGAAAGAGAAAAAAGTAAAAGATAAGAAAAAGAATAGTAATAAAAGAGCAGTGAAAGGAAAGAGTTTTTTATTTATTTTTAGTTATTTAATTAGCTATGTGGGGTGGGGGGGGTTGGCTACTTAGAAAGAAAAAATGCCAGAGGTTTCAGAAGGGAATAGACTTAGAATGAATGATACTCCCTGGTGGGACAGGAATCTTGGTAAAGAAAAGCTCAGCAGGGGAGCCTGCTAGGAACTGGTCCCCAGGGATTGGTTATGGGGGGGGGTAGGAGGTGCGCTTTTGGATTAATAATTTAAAAGAAAAAAATTTTCCCCTTTTTTTCTACTCTATTTTTAAAATTTTTTAAAATTTATTTATTTTATTTATTTATTCCCTTTTGTTGCCCTTGTTGTCTTATTGTTGTAGTTATTATTGTTGTTGTCATCATTGTTGGATAGGACAGAGAGAAATGGAGAGAGGAGGGGAAGACAGAGAGGAGGAGAGAAAGATAGACACCTGCAGACCTGCTTCACCGTCTGTGAAGCGACTCCCCTGCAGGTGGGGAGCCGGGGTTCGAACCAGGATCCTTATGCCGGTCCTTGTGCTTTGCGCCACCTGCGCTTAACCCGCTGCGCTACAGCCCGACTCCCTTACTCTATTTTTTAACCCAAATTAAGTTATGGTCACCTCCTCGGTGTTACCGCTAGGAACTCTTATTGACTGGCCTACTAAAGGCAGAAAATCCCACCGTTTCCAGAAGATGTGGTCAGTCAAGCCACTAGCAGCTTCTCAGTCCACCATCTTCCGGGAACCCCTAAATTTCTTTTTCTAATTAGCTGGAGCTCTATTTGAGTGACAAAATATGTGACCATTTGGAGCCTCACCCCTGCCTAGGAAAGACTACCTGGAGGTTTTTTGTTTGTTTGTTTGTTTGTTTTAACAATTGGTTGTCTTTGCTCAGGCTGCCTGAGCCGATCTGGAGCCATCCAAGCTGCAGACTGACTGTTAGGGTTTTTTACTTTATTCTATCTTATTACTACTATGTATACATGTGTCCCTTTCCCCCCCCTCCTTCTTCAGGTTGACCAAAATTAACTGTTATTTTTTTTCCACTGCTAGGTGACTGGGTGTCCTATCCACTGTGAGAGGAACTTGTTTGCCTCTTTCCTCCAATCTCCCCTTTTCCCCTTCTCCTAGCTAATTAAAAAAAACAAACTTTGTTTTCACTGCTCCTTTTTCTTTTTTTATTTTTTCTTGATCTTATCTTCTTTTCTTTCTTCCTCCTTCTTCTGCTTTCTGAACTCACTGATAGTCATTTGTGATTTATTTTGGGGAAGAAATATGACTCAAAGTGCACTCTATGTGTGTATTTCTACTCTAATTCCCTTTCTTCTGTTGCTACCCCTAGAATTTACAGTGGACAGTATATTTGCATAATTGTCTATTTATTCTTGTTTTCCCTTTTTTCCTTTTTATTTCTTTTTCATTTGGATTGGTTGCTATTTTTTCTTGGACTGGAGGCGTTGTTTGGCTAACTGGCATTGGTTAAACTGCATCAATCCTTGCTTAAGTTACTACTGTTGTAATTTCTGAGGTTGGTGACTGCCAGCCATCAAGCTATTTAGTATACCATGGCTTGTACTCAAAACACAACATCTGAAGAACAACAGAACAGAAAAATAAAAGAACACATCAATAAAAAAATGATTAATTCAAGAGCAAATGAAACTGCTACCACAATGAATCAAGACAGGAGCCCAGAAGAAACTACAAATTAGTCAGAAGTAACCATATATAAGAAAACTATGCAAGCAATAATAAACCTAATAATCACAGAAATGAAGATAACTATAGAGGAAAAGGCTATCAGAATTAGGCAAACAACAGAGAAAACCCTCAAGGAAACTACACAACAGAGAAGACCCTCCAGGAAACTATTAGCTACCTCGAGGTAATTAGAGAACTGAAAGCTGAAATAGCTGAACTAAAAGGTCAAGCTGAGAGAAGGGAAAGCAGACTAACAGAAGCAGAAAACAGAATTAGTCAGACAGAGTATGAGCTAAAGAAAAGTAAGAAGGAGGTAAAATAGCTCAAAAAGAGATTGAGAGACACTGAAAACAACAATAGAAACATATGGGATGATCTCAAAGAAGTAATATTCATATAATTGGCCTACCTGAGGAATAGAGAAAGGGCAACTAAACATTGTAGAGGAAATAATAAATAAAACTTCCTAGACATGAACAACAAAATGCCATTAAGATTCAAGAGACCCAGAGAGTCCCAAACAGAGGGGGTTCCCGGAAGATGGTGGACTGAGAAGCTGCTAGTGGCTTGAGCTCTGATCACATCTTCTGGAAACGGTAGGATTTTCTGCCTTTAGTAGGCCAGTCAATAAGTGGTCCTAGCGGTAACACCAAGGAGGTGACTATAACTTAATTTGGGTTAAGAATTAGAGTAGAAAAAAAGGGAACAAAAAATTTTTTTTCCTTTTAATTTTTAAGCACACCACCTCCCCCCAAACCCCCCCACCCCTAACCAGTCCCTGAGGACCAGCTCCTAGCGGAATCCCCTGCTGAGCTTCTGTCTTTACCAAATTCCTGTCCCACCAGGGAGTATTGTTCATTCTAAGTCTATACCCTTCTGAAACCTCTGGCCTTTTTTGTTTCTAAGTAGCCAACCACCCCCACCTTACCCCACATAGCTAATTAAATAATTAAAAATACATAAATAAATTTTAAAAACTCTTTCCTTTCACCGCTTTTATGACTGTTCTTTTTCTTATCTTTTTCTTTTTTCTCTCTCTCTTTCTTTTTTTATTCTTTTTCTCATTCTTGTCATCCTTTCTTCCTTAATCCTACAGCTCCAAAAGCCACAGACAGGCCCCAGCCCCCACACCACCAAACAGTGTGCTTTTTTGAATTCACTGATACACATTTAGGAATTATTTGGGGGAAGAATTCTAACTCAGAGTGGACTCTCTATGTGTGTATCTCTGCTCTAGTTCCCTTTCCCCTCTTGTTACCCCTAGAATATACAGTGGATAGTATACTTGCATAACTGTCTATTCTTGCTATCCCTTCTTTTTTTTTTTTTTCTCTTTCTTCTTCACTGGGATTTGGTTACTATTCTTTCACAGACTGGAGAAATTGTTTGGCTAACTGGTAGTGATTAAACTGCTTCAATACTTGCTTCAGTTGCTACTGTAATTCCTGAGGTTGGTGAGTGTAATTGTCATAAAGGTATTTAGTACTGTGTTGCTTGTACTCAAGACACAACAACTGAGGAACAACAGAGCATAAAAAAAGAGAAACACATAAATCAAAAAAATGAGTAGATCAAAACAAATAAAACTGCTACTCCAATGAATGAAGACAAGAGCCCAGAAGAAACTACAAATCAGCCAGAAGTAACCATAGATAAGAAAAGTATGCAAGCAACAATAAACTTATTAATCACAGAAATGAAAACAACATTGGAGGAAAGGAATGGCAGTAGTAGGGAAACAACAGTTGAGACCCCCAAGGAAAATCCTGATTATCTTGAGGCAATTAGAGAACTGAAAGCTGAAATAGCTGTAATGAAGAAAGAAGCTGAGGCAAGGGAAAGCAGACTAACAGAAGAAGAAAACAGAATTAGTCAGAGGATGAGCTAGAGAAAACTAAGAAAGAGATGAAAGAGCTTAAAAAGAGATTGAGAGACACTGAAAACAACAACAGAGACATATGGGATGATCTCAAAAGAAGTAACATTCACGTAATTGGCCTGCTAGAGGAAGAAAGAGAGGAAGGGGAAGCATACATTCTAGAGGAAATAATAGAAGAAAACTTCCCAGACCTGAATAACAGAAAGGACATCAAGATTCAAGAGGCCCAGAGAGTACCAAACAGAATCATCCCAGACCTGAAGACACCAAGACACATCATAGTCACAATGAGAAGAAGGATAAAGAAAGGATCCTAAAGGCTGCAAGAGAGAAACAAAAAGTCACATACAAGGGAAAACCCATAAGATTATCTGCAGACTTCTCTACTCAAACGCTAAAAGCCAGAGAGTGCCATCATAGTCACAATGAAAAGAAGTATGAATAAGAAGGATCTTAAAGGCTGCAAGAGAAAAACAAAAAAATCACATACGGGGAAAACCCATAAGACTATCAGCAGACTTCTCCAATCAAATTCTAAAAACCAGAAGAGAATGGCAAGATATCTATCGAGCCCTGAATGAAAAAAGGCTAAAACCAAGGATAATATATCCTGCTAGACATTCATTCAAACTAGATGGAAGCATGAAAACCTTCCCAGACAGACAACAGTTAAGGGAGGCAAGCATCACCAAGCCTGCCCTGAAAGAGGTACTAAAAGACCTCCTATAAACAAGAACATTGGGGACCAGGTGGTGACACACCTGGTTGAATGTACATGTTACAATGCGCAATGACCCAGGTTCAAGCCCCTGGTCCCCAACTGCAGGGGGAAAGCTTCACAAGTGGTGAAGCAGTGTTGCAGGTGTCTCTCTGTCTCTCTCCCTCTCTATCACCCTCTTCCCTCTCAATCTTTTTTGCATTTTTTATGCAATAGGTGGGAGACTTTAACACCCCACTCTCACACTTAGATCAACGAAACAGAGAATCAACAAAGAAACAAGATAATTCAATGAAGACATGCATACTTCACTTCAGACTGTGTCCAAAGACTTCAGATGTGGAATGACAACCCTCCAGTTTCATCACTCAGGTGAAACCTTTCCTTTCATAGTATTCTCTATTTCCATTCCAGGTGGTCCACTCCCTAATAAAGTCCCCAAACTTAGATATAGTCCAGGTCCCCTGAGATAGAGCATATGTTCACATGTGCTCATAAACTAGGGAAAGAATATATACCTGAAAGCTGAAGTATACAAGAGCCAGCAGGGAATACCTCCCAACACTTCATCTGCACTGTTCCAGTCTTTAGGTCCATGACTGTTCAACAATTTGTTTGGCTTTGTATGCTAACTCTCTTTTCAGCCACCAGGTTCCTGATGCCAGCATGATACCGACCAGACTTCCCTGGACAGATGACCCCACCAATGTGTCCTGGAGCTCCACTTCCCCTGAGACCCACATTACTAGGGAAAGAGAGAGGCAAACTGGGAGTATGGATCAACCAGTCAAAGCCCATGTTCAGTGGGGAAGCAATTACAGAAGCCAGACCTTTCACCTTCTGCAACACACAAAGACCCTGGGTCCATGCTCCCAGAGGGATAGAGAATGGGAAAGCTATCGGGGGAGGGGATGGGATACGGAGATCGGGTGGTGGGAATTGTGTGGAACTGTACCCCTCTTATCCTATGGTTTTGTTAATGTCTCCTTTCTCAAATAAAAAAAAAAGAAAAGAAAATATAATTATACAGAGTTATATAATTAAATCTTGATTATCTACTTCAAAAAAGAAAAGAAAAGAAAAAGAAAGGTAAGAAGGAATGACTGCTGAGAGTGGTAGAACCATATTGCAGGCACAATGCACCAGCAATAACTCTAGTGGGGGGCAAAAAAGCTACAGGAAGCTAATACAAAATCTGTATCTACTCTTTTCATACTCATAAGTTATGATTTAATAGCTTAACATTTGAAAACAACCTGGATCAGTGCCTTTTTCATGGGTAATGTAGAATGAATGTCATAATATTATCATCCATCTAATTATTGAATAGCTCATAAAGAAGAGAATCTTTAGGGGATCGGGCAGTGGCACAGTGGGTTAAGCGCATGTGGCGCAAAGTGCAGGGACCGGCGTAAGGATCCCGGTTCGAGCCCCCAGCTCCCCACCTGCAGGGGAGTCGCTTCACAGGCGGTGAAGCAGGTCTGCAGGTGTCTATCTTTCTCTCCCCTTCTTTGTCTTCCCCTCCTCTCTCCATTTCTCTCTGTCTTATCCAACAACGAATTGCGTCAACAAGGGCAATAATAATAACCACAATGAAGCTACAACAAGGGCAACAAAAAAAAAAGAGAATCTTTAATTTCCAATGTGCAATACTGAAAACAAGTGAATAAAGGTTGAACATAACATAAAGGTGTAAATAAAACAGCAGCACAAACTATATCTGTAAATGTGTCACACAGGTTCAAACATAAGCAACCAAGCTTTAGAGTTTCTATCACCATTAGATGAATTGAGAGAAAAAGATGGTGAAATTAAAGTTAATATTCTACACAGATGCTTTAGTTTTCTTTTGAAGAATGCTATTACAAAGAACTTGAGACTGAAATTTAAATGGACCACACAGAATGCTAAACAAATAAATGAACAATAAATAGTTTTGATTCATCAAGTAGTTTTCTTCCTGTTAACACCAAGAGTATCTATTTATAGTTTATAACTAACAAAAAGCAAGTCATACATTTCTAGCTTTTAAGTTTAAAAAGCTCCCCCTCCTCTTCCCCTGTTGAAGAAGGAAACTTCTTCTCCCTCCTCTTTCTTCCCCCTCTTCTCTTTTCCCCCTGTTCTCTCTTCCCCCTTTTGGCTTACCGTCATTGGGGCTTACCTTTGAGTAGACACATCCAACTCCAGGAATTCAATCAGGGGCCTCTAGCTTCACATCCAGTGACTTAGCCTCTAGACTACATCTGTTAGCCAAGCTAGGGGAAGGTTTCTAGTAATCTTAGCTGCTATCCATAATCATGAAAACCTGTAAGGACCCATTTCCAGCTTCCAATCACACCTTTCAGGTGTTTTCCCTTTTCCATCTCACTCTGGCCCTCTTTCTTCCCTTTCCACACCATATCTCCACAAAGATCAAACTATCCCTATGTGCCCCACTTTTTCATACCATCCCTATGTACTCCAGCATTTCTCCTCTTTTTCCTTATTAACGCTTTTGCTATTTTTTTGGGGGGGGTGTAGAACTCTGGTGATGAGAATTATGTGAAACTATACCACTCTTGTCATATGGTCTAGTAGATCATTATTAAATCAATAAAAAAATTTTAAAATAAAGATACCTAACAGGATAGCTAATATGGATTGCATCATATGCCCCCCACTAAATATGATGAAATCTTATTTTCTGAAGTGACTCTTAGAGGGTGGTTATAATCAAATACTTTGACAAAAGTGGAGTCTTAAAATGCTAGGGTCAGTGACCTATTAAGAAAAAGAGATACCTTTCTTTCTTCTGTCTTTTCTCTTCTCTCAGAAAGGTGACCTCTATAAGCAAAGAAAAGTCTCACCTGAACCCAGTCAGGCAGGCACCCACATCTCAGGCTTTCTAGGCTTCAGAGATGTGTGTATGTGATGCGTGTGTGTAGTTGATAGAAGAGAGGAAAAGAAGGAGTAATATTAAAAATACTGATAATTTTTCTGAACACAGTCACTAATTGATTATTTTGTGTGGCACTGAGCCTCAGTAGATGTTTGACTCCACTGCTTTTTTTTTTAATCTTTATTTTTAAATTTCTGATAGAGAAGTCAACAGACAGAGATGGAAAAGAGAGAGAAAAAAAAGAGAGAGAGGAGACATCACAGCAAGGTTAACCATCTGTAGATCTTCCCCACAGCCATCTATGATAATCTCATGTGATGCTGAGGCTCAAACACAGACACTCTTTCAGGTAAGGCATTGCCAGGCATTCCATTAATATTTAATGTGTATAAATATGAATGCATTATAAATTATAAATACATCAGAAAAGTGTTATTGAAAGCAGGAAGTGGGTCCTTGCAGATTTTAATGATTATGGGTAGAAACTAAGATTACTGGAAACCTTCCCCTGGCATCGCTGACAGCTGTGGTTGAGAGGTTAAGTCATTGGATGTGAAGCTAGAGGCCTGTGATCGAATCCCTGGAGTCAGATGTCCCTACTCAAAGGTAAGCCCGAACCTGAGGGGGAAGAGGGGGTATTCAATTTATATTTAATGTTTATAAACATTAAGCTGTTAAGAGTATTCTTACCACAGACTGAGTCACCTAGTACCTAGATTCTTCTTCTTCTAGCATTTGCCCTTCTTCTGTAGCCAGTCAACAGCATCAGGTTGAGCCTGATGTAAAGTTTTGAGACCTCCTTTGAGTCTAGAGAGGTGGCAGTCATTGACTATGTCGTCATAGTCTGTCTGGAGCCGCAGGGGCAGTTCGGGTTGTCTCTGGCTCCCCAGCGATGGAACATAGCGACGCACTGGCCATGGCCTGTTCGATAGCGATTGAGGAGGGCCCAATCATAATGTGCTAGGTCAAAGCCGGGTTGACGCTTGCAGGGGTCTGTGATGAGGTGTTTGTTCTTTACCTCAGCTGACTACCAACTCTGTTTCCAAGAGTCTGGAACAGAGAAGTTCAGTGTAGGCGTAGGGGACCAGATTGGATGACGAGACGTCAAGCGTTGGACAGGGTGGGTGAAGATATCCGCGTATATTGGCAGGTCCAGTCGAGCGTAGACGTGGGAAATGAACTTAGATGATGCCGCATCCCTACGAATATCTGACGGGGCGATGTTGCTAAGAACTGGCAGTCATGGAACTGGGGTGGAACGGATGGTTCCAGAAATTATCCTCATGGAGGAATATAATTTGGAATCGACCAAGTGGACATGTGGGCTATGGAACCATACTGGGGCACAGTATTCTGCAGTGGAATAGCATAATGCCAGATGATGATGAGTACCTAGATTATCAAAGGGAAGTACATAACCAAAAGCGCTCATCAAAGAAATGAATCAGAAAACACCTTAGTCCTTAAAATTTAACATATATAATTAGAATCTAATGTTTTTAAATGTTCTAAATAGAGAGAAAGGAGGCCAAGCTCAGGGAAATCATTATGTTTCAAGCATTAGCTGCATCCTACCTATAAGTGACTCATTTTATCCCCTCTAATTATAGAAGAGGGAGCATGTCTATAACACTTTGATATTGGGCCCTGTACTAGAACTGGCTGCATCAAGATCCTGCCTACATCAATCATTAGCTGTTCACAAAAAAATTCCAAACCAAATGATGATATATTTGGAATGGCAGGGCAAGGGTACAAACATTTGCTAACCACCAAATACTTGTTCTAGTAAGGTGAAGGCCTTTAATTAAATAGGTTACTCTAAAATGTCCCTAAATGTTTTCATCCCCAAGTAAGAATATACTTAAACATACGTAAATACATGTATACGGACCCATAGGCACAGAAAACATCTTAGTAACAGGTGGCACACAGAAAAGTGTTTACATAACAGATGTTATGCATACGTATCACACATGACAAGAAGAAACCAGAGCAGAATGTGAAGATGGAAAAAGAGGATGAGGTTAATGTTGTGGCACATGAGTGTCCTATATACAGAATGACACACAAGTTCACAGATTCCGAGCTAGGAGATTTAAATTAAAAGCAATTATATTGAGAAAACAAAAATAACTAGCTTATAGTGCAGATAATAAAACGAGGTAGTTAATTATATGTCTACATATATATATTTACTTATTTTTTGGAGTTATTCTGTTTCATTTCTGTCTTATTTTTTTTTATTTCTTTATTGGGGAATTAATGTTTTACCTTCAATAGTAAATACAATAGCTTGTACCTGCATGACATTCCCCAGTTTCCCATATAACAATACAACCCCTACTAGGTCCTCTATCATCCTTCTTGGACCTGTATTCTTCCCAGCCACCCACCCCCATCCCAGAGTCTTTTACTGTGGTGCAATACGCCAATTCCATTTCAGGTTCTACTGGGTTTTTTTTTTTTTTTTTTTTTTTTTCTGATCTTGTTTTTCAACTTCCGCCTGAGAGTGAGATCATCCCATATTCATCCTTCTGTTTCTGACTTATTTCACTTAACATGAATTTTTCAAGGTCCTTCTGTCTTCTTTGGGATGTTTGGCCTTTTCTACAACATTTCTCTTTTTGCATTTATTGTGCTGGTTACTGCTGACCAGCAGGTGGTGCTATTGTTGTGGCTCACTTTGTTTATAGGTTGTGTGGCAGAATTGTGGGGCTTTTTTTGGTTGATTTGTTTCCTTGAGCTGTTCTGTGCTCTGTGCAGTGCATATATATGGTTTCTCTGTATGATTTCAAACTGAAACCAAATCCTCAGGGATCTGCTGCTACACTATGTCTGTGTTCATAAAAGCAGAACTTAACTTTACTGTTCAGCTACCACCAGCTGTCACAAATTACCTTTATGTTTTGGCAACAGATGGGATTTCTTTTGTTCACAAATACTCCCTTTTTTTTTTTTTTGGTGTGCCATTGCCTATATTTCAGTAGGGTAACACCCTTGACGTCATGGATTAAAAGGTCATAAATTCCCTTTTCTTGCTGCTAACATTGTGTGTTCACTTGACTGTTGCTGTGTTTAGAGGGGAAATTGGTTTCAGTTCTACACTTCATCTCACCCCAGCCACATGCATGAGCACTCATCTGAAGTTGTGGTATTTCTGTAGATGTTTCAGCTATAGTTGGTGAATTTCGTTAAGTTCAATAGTTGTAGATATTTGTTGTTTGATCTGATAGCTAATACTTTATAACTATGCCTGGAAAGAACATCTGAGCAAAGTGAGAAGGCAGCTCTTCACAAGCAGAGAAGAAAGTTTCCATCATGACAACTGATCTCTTGATACTTCTGGTCTCCAGAACCTTCTGCATGTACAGAGTCAGCCACTATCTCCTGCGAGGAATCCAAACATCTTGTGACCAGCAAGAGGAGGACTGTTCTCTCAGATACTGGTTTTTAGGGTCTTGGGTCTTGTTTGGCTTCAGTGTGAGCTCTGTACTTTTCTATATAAAAATCTGCTTTGAAGTCAAGGGAAATACAACACAGTATTTCCCTCCAGTACAGGCTCAGGTTCTATTAAATTTAATAGCTATAGTCACTTGTAGTCCAGGTTTGTGGTTTTTTTCTGGCTTCAAGACCCACTAGTTTTTAAGCCCAATTCTACTTTGAGACCACTTAAAAGAATAGACTTGGGTGGGAAAACACCATACTTAATAGGATCTTCACTGCTGGCTTGCCTGCTGTTGTCTGACAGAGAACTATTAATGGAAAACATTTTGAAAAGCTCCATTTTTAAAAAGTATTTAATAGCAGTTTAAAAAGCGTTCAGTTTTTATCAGTTCCTAAAAGTCATCTCATGATCCAGAATGGCTAAGAATCTAGAATATATGTTGTATCTGATTTGTATCTTCTTGCCTGCCTGTAGCTGTGAGTCCTTAGACACATTAAGCACTTAAATTTCCATTTGAATTTATTATAGGTCACAGCCTATTCTTAGTGGTTGAAAGGGGAAGGCAAATAGGATATGACTAATACTGGTCATTTTCTCTGTAGGTATATATATTTTTTCCCCCAGAGTACTGCTCAGCTTTGGCATATGGTAGTGCTGGAGAGTGAACCTGGGACCTTTAGTTCCTCAAGCATAGGAGGCTTTTTTCATCCCAGAAGGGTTTTTAAATCATAATTTTAACTTAAGTGAGTCTCCTCAAAGACAAATTAGAAACTAGTGGAAAATATAAATAGCATAAGACCACTCATGTTCTAAATATCCATGCACTTTTGTTAGTTTTTTTCTTCACTTTTTAATAATGTCTATTATTTTATTAGTTGATAGTACAGAGAGGAATTGAAAGAGAAGTTGGACATAGAAAGGCAGAGAAACACCTGCAGCTCTGCCTGACCGTCTATGAAGCTTCCCCTTTGATGGTGGAAACTGGGGGCTCAAGCCTAGGCCCTTGAGCATGAGAATGACAGTGCCCAGCTGGGTGCACTGCCATGCAGCCCCTTCTTCACTTTTTTAAACAATTTTAAAATTAAAATCTTATTTTTTTCAGAATTCAAAGTGAATTTGTGTTGTCTCCACATCCTGCACAGAGTAAAGTCCAATGATAAGCCTGAGAGAAGGTATAAGAGATGAATGGAGTAGGGAGGGTCATGCCAGAGACATGACAAATTTATTTCTGAGTCTCTAAAATGTATACAGAAAGCAAGCAGTTCTACACAATACAAGATCACACAAGATAGTTCTACACAATACAAGATATGATTTACTGGCAGTTAGTTAAAGATCAATCGGTTATTGTAAGTTACTGGAATTTGCTGTCCTCCTCTAATGATTTGCTTGTAAAACTTGTTTTTCTACAGTTGCTATGTTCCCATTACTATTGTCCTATATGTAGCTAGTTCCAGGAATGTGATCAACTGAGCATAACAGTAAAACAGGGGAGTGGTTACATGCCACCAAGTCTACATCAGCTAGCTGAGGCACAAACAATAACAGGGAAGTTAGTGGAGCGCAGCCAAAGGTCATGGTGTATCCATGTCACCCCTCCTGGCTGGCCCTCTTCTCAAGGGGCCTGCAAGGGGTACCATGCCACCCCTCCCAGCCATCCCTCTTAACGAGGGGCCTGCAAGGTTTTCGTTGAATGCTGCTCCCAACATCTCCCCCTCTTTTAAATGAACTGAATCTTCTACTTATATATGCATCTTGGCCTGAGTGTGGACCTGGAGAGCATGTACCTGGGCCCAAGCAGCGTGTAGCTGTTTAATAATTAGCAGTAACATTACAGGGAGACAAAGAATGATTAAGAATATTATAAAAAGGGGAGTCAATAATCCTATCATCCAATGAAATAATTGGGAAGGCTGCACAAACTGATTAAGAATATCTTCCGGGAGTCGGCGGTAGCGCAGCGGGTTAAGCGCAGGTGGCGCTAAGCACAAGGACCAGCGGAAGGATCCCGGTTTAAGCCCCCAGCTCCCCACCTGCAGGGGAGTCACTTCACAGGTGGTGAAGCAGGTCTGCAGGTGTCTGTCTTTCTCTCCCCCTCTCTGTCTTCCCCTCCTCTCTCCATTTCTCTCTGTCCTATCCAACAACAATGACATCAATAATAACTACAACAACAAAACAACAAGGGCAACAAAATAAATAAATAATTTAAAAAAAAAAAAGAAAAAAAAAAAGAATATCTTCCAGACTGACTCCCAGTCCACTCTCATCCAGTGGTGGTGCTCTCTGGATATCAAAAATTTCTTTACTCAGTTGGAGACATCGATGTCTAAGCTAATGTTAGTGTCATGCCATATTCTTATGACATGTTTTATAATTTTGTTCCAAGGATATCTGGTAACATTATAGGTATGATTGATAATACAATTCCATTTAAAATCAGCATGACATTGCAAAGACCCTCTTGCCTTTAGGGCCTGCACTTGGTCCCCGATTACTTGAACTGTGTTTACAGGAATTAATATGAATGAAGGTTGCTTTACCACGAGTACTTGCTTATTTTTTCCTATCTCTATAGCACAAGGGCCCACTTTCCCATATGCTTCTCCCAATCCATATCAAATAATATTGCATCTGCCGATCACAACCTAGTCAACACAACGATTGCCACCTCAACATGCTTCACTTCAGACTGTGTCCAGAGACTTCATGTGTGGAATGACAACCCTTCAGCTTCATTACTCGGGTGAGACCTTTCCTTTCATAGTATACTCTAATTCCATCTCAGGTGGTTCACTTTCTAACAAAGTCCCAAAACCTAGATATACACCAGTTTCTGTGAGAGAGAGCATATGTCCACACATATCCGTAAACTACTGCAAAATATATACCTGAAAGCAGAAGTACACTGGAGTTTGCAGTGAGTACCCCCCTAACACTTCCTCTCCACTATTCCAAGCTTTGGGTCCATGATTGCTCAACAATTTGTTTGGCTTCGTATTGGATAGTATGCCAGCTCCCCCTGGCTTCTGCTTAACCATATGCCTGTATAGGGATAGACTTAATCCCATTCAAAGCTTTGGTCTATTTACATAAATCGCTTTTACATTTACATAAAGCACTCCAGGGCATTGGTGGTTCAGTGATAGGATTCTCGCCTGCTCTGTCCCCTCCTTGTCACACTCTGATTTTCACCAGTCACTTTTCTCTCCACCCTCTCTATGTCACATCCTGTTTCCACCCTACTTGGCAAGTATATATAAAGACAGCATTGTGAGTTTTAGGGTACTTGAGTTTAGCTTAGCTCATCTTAGATTGTGCTGTGTCCTGCATGAATAAAGAGATACTGCCTACAGCTCAACCATGAGTCCCTGGTCGTCTGTTACCCGCCTGTGAAGCCAGCCCGGTGAAAACAACATAACCCGGCGAAAACAACAGCTTCGTATGTTAACTCTCTTTTCAGTCACCAGGTTCCAGATGTCATCAGGATGCCGGCCAGGCTTCCCTGGACTGAAGACCCCACCAATGTGTCCTGGAGCTCCGCTTCCACAGAGACCCACCCTGCCGGGGAGGGAGAGAGGCAGACAGGGAGTATGGACCAACCAGTTAATGCCCATGTTCAGAGGGGAAGCAATTACAGAAACCAGACCTTCCACCTTCTGCAACTCACAAGGACCCTGGGTCCATGCTCCCAGAGGGATATAGAATGGGAAAGCTAGTGGGGAGACTACAGAATATAGAGATTGGGTGGCGGGAATTGTGTGGAGTTGTACTCCCCCATTCCATGATTTTGTTAATGTCTCCTTTCTTAAATAAATGAAAATAAAAAAGAAAAAATTAAATTAAATTAAAAAAAAGAAATTGTACAGTTGTTACATGATACATTTCATTATGCCCCAGTTTTCACAATAAAAACATTTCCCTGTACAAGTCCCCAAAGAAAAGGTACACAAGCCCGGTGGAACCGGGGTGCTGATCTACTCTATCTTTGGATATCATAACATGGTCATCATCTCTCGCCACATTATCAGGGAGATTTTCATTGTTCTTTGTCATAGCTAAAGCCAGTCTCTAGATTTGAGACTGAAGCCCACCACATTTTATTTCTCATAGTCCTTCAGTCATCTAGTATCCCCCACCCCCAAGTTCTGTGGCACCTTCCTTGGTATTCCAGGAAATCCAGGTAATATTGTCCCTTGTCCAAGCCTTGGATTTACCAGCTAGCATGCTGGACAAGTGTCAAGGTTCGGGCTGACAGATGTGGTGGAGACACACCCACTAGGGGGTTGGGGGTGGTCTCAAGCCTCAGCCTCTCCATCCTCTCTATCAATTTTCTCATCTTTTTCTTGGTCCTCAAGTTTCTCTTCCTTTGCCTCCACTTGTCTGATGCACCTCTCTGGTAGCTAGTGGGCTTCATTATCTATAAGGGGAAAAACACAAAAATGCCCTCGTGCCCATATGAGGACGGGATCTGGTCCTTTCCAGGACACTGTCAGGGGGTCTTTCCATTTAACCATTGCATATCCGCTGTTAGTTGTGGTTTTCTAGAACCTGTCACTGGCAGATTTTCCTTGTGCATGCAAATTAAAAATATTAATGGTAAAGAGTGCTCTATTAAGAATGTTGTGTGGAGTCTGTGGTTCTGTCTCCCCCTTTTTATTTTTCAAAAGCACATGAATTGCCTGTTTTAGTGTTTTATTAGCATGTTCAACAATGGCCTGTCCTTGAGGAGGACCCATCAGTAAAGACTACTAAGATTGTCAGAATCAGCTGAGATTTTATTATCTTTGGAAAAGCATTGTTAAGTCACATAAACTGAAATTGAACTACATATAGGGGATTTTTTTATTTTACGAAAGATTTTCACCATATGAAAGGCTGGTTTTTTATGTGAAGGCTTGTCACAGTTGTAGCCTTTTATTTGTGACCAGCAAGACATACACAAGGCCAGGAAAAATATTAAAATTGATAATCTAATGACTTAGAATTTGTTTAAATATCTTTATATAATTTTAGAAGGCCTTTTTAACAATAAAATGATTATAATCTGAATGTCAGGATCTTTAAACCAAATTTAACTAAAGTATATTGATTTTTTAATTAATTTTACTTTAAACTTTAAACAAACTCAAGTTACTTAAAGAGTTAACACACATTTTTGACAATGCTTCTCAGAAGATTTACAGTGCCAAACAAACAAAAAATTTTGTTGTGGACTAATTTCCACAGAGATAGTTTCACAGGGCATCATGAGGGCCCTCCATAATGCCCCGGAACCCCTCCTACTTAAAAAAAAAACATATAATTTGTATTTTAATTTGGAGATGAAGAATTGTCACGTTGACACTTTTAAAAACTTAGTCAATTTAAATACTTAGGCTTTTATTTTAACTGCTTATTTACCTTAGCAAAATGATTTTTATTTTTAGATTACCACATAAGAACTGTGTTGCAAACCCCCCTTTTTTTAACCTAGTCTGTTAAGAATGTGGCTTCAAGATTAGTTACACTTTTAACCTTAAAATTAATGTTTCTCATGCCATAAAGCCAAACTCAAAACACACATACAAACAAGAATATAAATAATAATTATTTTTATTATTTAATAATTGTTATTATTTTTGTTACTATTTAATAATTATAATTCATATATTATCATTATTTAACTGCTGTCTATAGGACAAATATCTCTCAATTTTCTTGGTGGCACTATATGCTTTCTTATTTAGTTTAAGAATTAAGTAGAGGTAGGGAGTCGGGCTGTAGCGCAGCCGGTTAAGCGCAGGTGGCGCAAAGCACAAGGACCGGCATAAGGATCCTGGTTCGAACCCCGGCTCCCCACCTGCAGGGGAGTCGCTTCACAGGCGGTGAAGCAGGTCTGCAGGTGTCTATCTTTCTCTCTTCCTCTCTGTCTTCCCCTCCTCTCTCCATTTCTCTCTGTCCTATCCAACAACGACAACAACAATAATAACTACAACAATAGAACAACAAGGGCAACAAAAGGGAATAAATAAATAAAATAAATATAAAAAAAAGAATTAAGTAGAGGTTTATCCCTGTAGGGCAGTAGCTATAGTTACATCTTGTAGGAAGGGTGGAATAACCTCTAAACAGGTTCATATATAATCACTTAAAGAGCCCATTTTTCTTAAAGGTCGAATTAAGGTCTGACAAGTCAGGAGTCAACTGCTTGATAATTATCTGTGCTGCCTCTTTTTGTGGTATGATTTTTAAAACCTGATCTATAAATCTAGACAGAGGTACATAATCCTATTGTCCTATATGTAGCTAGTTCCAGGAATATGATCAACTGAGCATAACAGCAAAACAGGGGAGTGGTTACATGCTACCAAGTCTATATCAGCTAGCTGAGGCACAAACAATAACAGGGAAGTTAGTGGAGCGCAGCCAAAGGTTGTGGTGTATCCATGTCACCCCTCCTGGCTGACCCTCTTCTCAATGGGCCTGCAAGAGGTACCATGCCACCTCTCCCAGCCATCCCTCTTAATGAGGGGCCTGTAAGAGGTTTACCTTGAAAGCTGCTCCCAAAAAATTTGTTTATTTAATTCAGAAAAGCAATACAATAGAAAATGAAGTGGTAGAGATCATATGCTAATCAGAATTAAAGTTTTTATCAGCACGCAAATTGCATATATTTAAGGTGCACATAATATGCATATTTGATATGCATATTATCATTGTGAAATGATTACAATCCATCTCACTCAACAACTTGCATATTATCTACATCAAATGGTTGTTGTATCTGGAGTAAATATATTTTCTAACATGCAGTACACACTAAGTGAATATTACTAATTGGATACTGCTTTACTTTTGTTGTTCTACTTGGCTCTGCTTCAGTCATTTGGAATTATTTCAGTTGATGTTTTGCTCTATTGACAGAACTTCACTGATACAGATTGTTCCTTTTTATTTTGAGAATTTTTCTTGCTTTCTGGCATTTTAAGATAGTCCAGTTTCATCTTACATATTTCCTGATCTAATCCTAGAATCACTCATCTTTTTCAAGTACACCTGCTCCTTTTACTGGGAAATGGTATTGGGACATCAAATTAAGAAGCTTTTGCACACAAAAAAAAGAAACCATCACCCAAACAAAGAAATTCATTACAGAATGGGAGGAGATTTTTGCATGCCACACATCAGACAAAAGGCTAGTAACCAAAATATTTTACCAAACTCAGCGTCAACGACAGCAACAAAAATGACCCCATACAAAAATGGGGGAGGAGATGAACAGAAAATTCACCTAACAAAAGTTCCAAAATGCCAATAGACATGAAAAAAGGCTCCCAATCATTGATAATACAATAAAGACAACATTGAAATACAAATAAAGACAAAAATGTAATACCACTTCACCCCTTGTGAAAATGCCATACAACAGAAACAGAATGCTATTAAACTATTAAGAATGATAAAGGGGACTGGGCAGTTACGCATTGGGTTAGACGTACATGTCGTAAAGGGCAAGGATCTGTGTAAGGATCCCAGTCCAAGCCCCCGGCTCCCCACTTACCAGGAAGTCGCTTCACAAGTGGTGAAGCAGGTCTGTAGGTGTCTTTCTTTCTCTGGCCCTGTCTTCCCCTCCTCTCTCCATTTCAATCTGTCTTATCTAACAACAAAAACAATAATAACTACAACAACAATAAAAAAGGGAAAATAGGGGTGGGGCAGTACTGCAGCAGGTTAAGCACATGTGGCATAAAGCCCAAAAACTGGCATAAGGATACCAGCTTGAGCCCCGGCTCCCCACCTACAGGGGAGTTGCTTCACAGGCGGTGAAGCAGGTCTGCAGGTGTCTGTCTTTCTCTCCCCCTCTCTGTCTTCCCTCCTATCTCCATTTCTCTCTGTTCTATCCAACAACAAACAACATCAACAACAACAACTATAACCACAACAAGGCTACAACAACAAGGGCAACAAAAGGGGGAAAATGGCCTCCAGGAGCAGTGGATTCATGGTGCAGGCACTTCTTCTTCTTCTAGCGTTTGCCCTTCTTCCGTAGCCAGTCAACAGCATCAGGTTGATCCTGATGTAAAGTTTCGAGACCTCCTTTGAATCTGGAGAGGTGGCAGTCATTGACTATGTGGGTCATAGTCTGTCTGTAGCCGCAGTGGCAGTTCGGGTCATCTCTGCCTCCCCAGCGATGGAACATAGTGGCGCACCGGCCATGGCCTGTTCGATAGCGATTGAGGAGGGCCCAATCATAACGTGCTAGGTCAAAGCCGGATTGACGCTTGCAGGGGTCTGTGATGAGGTGTTTGTTCTTTACCTCAGCTGACTGCCAACTCTGTTTCCAAGAGTCTGGAACAGAGAAGTTCAGTGTAGGCATAGGGGACCAGATTGGGTGACGAGACGTCAAGTGTTGGACAGGGTGGGCGAAGATATCCGTGTATATTGGCAGGTCCGGTCGAGCATAGACGTGGGAAATGAACTTCGATGATGCTGCATCCCGACGAATATCTGGCGGGGCGATGTTGCTGAGAACTGGCAGCCATGGAACCGGGGTGGAACGGATGGTTCCAGAAATTATCCTCATGGAGGAATATAATTTGGAATCAACCAAGTGGACATGGGGGCTACGGAACCATACTGGGGCACAGTATTCTGCAGTGGAATAGCATAATGCCAGAGATGATGATCGTAGTGTGGAAGTGCTCGAGCCCCATGAGGAGCTGGCCAGTCTTGCAATGATGTTATTCCTCGCGCCCACCATTGCTGCAGTTTTTATGAGATGTTTGTGAAATGACAGAGTGCGATTGAGAGTAACGCCAAGATAGACTGGCTGGGCTTCGTGAGTGTTTCCTCAAGGATGTCGAACTTGGATGCCTGAGTTGCACAGCAGATGTCATTGGCGTAGATGAACTTCCTTGAAGAAGTTTCTGGGAGGTCATTGATGTAAATATTAAATAGCGTAGGAGCCAGAACAGAGCCCTGGGGGAGGCCACTTGAGACAAGTCTCCATCTGCTAGACTTGTCACCCAGATGCACCCGGAATCTTCTGTTTTGGAGAAGAAACGATATAGTGTTGGCCACCCATGGAGGCAGGCATCTTGAGATCTTGACTAGGAGACCATGGTGCCAGTCCGTGTCATAGGCTGCTGTGAGATCAACAAAGACAGCACCCATCTTTAAATTCTTCTATAATCCATTTTCAATGTAAGTTGAGAGGGCCAGGGCTTGTTCGCAGGTAGATCTTCCTGGGTGGAAACCAGCCTGGGCGGGTGATAGGAATTTCTCTGTAAGATGAGAAATACGTGACAGAAGCAGCCTCTCAAGGAGTTTGTAACACATGGAGAGGAGAGAAATTGGTCTATAGCTGGCGGCCAGTGTTGGGTCTTTCTTTGGTTTCAAAACCGCTATAATCTTCGCAAGACGCCAAACTTTGGGCATAGACTCAGATTCCAAGATGTGGGACAGGAATGAAGCGAGCCACTTCTTTGCCGCGGGACCCAGGTTAAGAATGAGTTCTGGGGAGGGAGAGGAAGATGGCGGACTGAGAAGTCGCTAACAGCGAGCGCTCTGATCGCATCTTCGGCAAAGGTAGGATTCTCTGCCTTTAGCAGGCCAGTCAATAAGGGGTGACACCAAAAAGTGAGTACAATTTAATTTGTGTTAAGAATTAGAGTAAAGGTGACACGGACTAGCAGGGCTCCAGAATTCCCAGGGCGCCGGGCAAGGCGAGTATGCCGGGCATTGTCCTCCGCCCGCCCAGGAAGGTGGCTCCTCCGCCGGTTGCAGAGCGCGGCGGGCAGAGGACCTGGAGAGAGCACTTTAGCTCGGGGGCTTCCTCTTGGGAGTCTCCAGCGTCCACTGCGACCCTGAGAGCAGATCCAAAGACTTCTTGAGTATAGCTCTCATTGGATCAAAGGATTTGGAGCTAGTTTTCATTTTTGAGAAATCCTTTAAAAAAGTCTGGAGGGGGGGGGTTTCCCGGAAGATGGCGGACTGAGAAGCGGCTAGCCTTGGAGCTCCGGACACATCTTGTGTAAACAATAGGATTTTCTGCCTTTAGCAGGCCAGCCAATAAGGGGCCATAGCGGTGACACCAAGGAGGTGTCTATAACTTAATTTGGGTTAAGAATTAGAATAGGGGAAAAAAAAATTCTTTTTTCTTCCTTTTAATTTTCAAGCATACATCCTTCCCGCCGCCCCCTCTCCCCCATAAGCAGTGCCTGGGACCAGCTACTAGCAGGATACCCCATACCTCCAAACAGGTTTTTTTTCTTCTTATCTTCTCCCTTTTCTCTCTCTTATCTCTCTCTATCTCTTTTTTTTTTATCTTGTCATACACTTCTTTCTTCTTTGCCTTTCTGAATTTGTGAATTACTTTGGGGAAGAAATCTGACCCAGAGTGGACTCTCTATGTGTGTATCTCTGGTCTAGTTCCCTTTACACTCTTGTTACCCCTAGAATATACACTGGATAGTAGATTTGCATAACTGTCTATTCTTTCTATCCTCTCTTTCTTTTCTCTTTCTTCACTGGGATTTGGTTACTATTTTTTCACGGACTGGAGAAATTTTTTGGCTAGCTGGTAACGATTAAACTCCTTCAATACTTACTTCAGTTGCTACTGTAATTCCGGAGGTTGGTGAGTGCAATTGTCATAAAGGTATTTAGTACAGTGTTACTTGTGCTCAAAACACAACAACTGAGGAACAACAGAGCATTAAAAAAAAAAAGAGAGAGAAACACATAAATAAAAAAAAAGGGTAGATTAAAAACAAATAAAACTGCTACCCCAATGAATGAAGACAAGAGCCCAGAAGAAACCACAAATCAGTCAGAAGTAACCATAGATAAGAAAAGTATGCAAGCAATAATAAACTTATTAATCACAGAAATGAAAACAACATTGGAGGAAAGGAATGGCAGTATTAGGGAAACAACAGTTGAGACCCCCAAGGAAAATACTGATTATCTTGAGGCAATTAGAGAACTGAAAGCTAAAATAGCTGTAATGAAGAAAGAAGCTGAGGCAAGGGAAAGCAGACTAACAGAAGCAGAAAACAGAATTAGTCAGACAGAGGATGAGTTAGAGAAAACTAAGAAAGAGGTGAAAGAGCTTAAAAAGAGATTGAGAGACACTGAAAACAACAACAGAGACATATGGGATGATCTCAAAAGAAGTAACATTCGTATAATTGGCCTGCCAGAGGAAGAAAGAGAGGAAGGGGAAGCAAACATTCTAGAGGAAATAATACAAGAAAATTTCCCAGACCTGAATAACAGAAAGGATATCAAGGTGCAAGAGGCCCAGAGAGTACCAAACAGAATCAACCCAGACCTGAAAACACCAAGACACATCATAGTCACAATGAGAAGAAGTAAGGATAAAGAAAGGATCCTAAAGGCTGCAAGAGAGAAACAAAAAGTCACATACAGAGGGAAACCCATAAGACTTTCTGCAGATTTCTCAACTCAAACTCTAAAAGCAAGAAGGGAGTGGCAAGATATCTATCGAGCCCTGAATGAAAAAGGGTTTCAACCAAGGATAATATATCCTGCTAGACTTTCATTCAAGCTAGATGGAGGGATCAAAACCTTCTTAGATAAACAACAGTTAAAGGAGGCAACCATCACCAAGCCGGCCCTGAAAGAGGTACTAAAAGACCTCTTATAAACAAGAACACCACTATAATACTTGTAATATATCAGAGTAAACAAATTGTTTTTTAGAACAATGGCACTACAATACATTAAATCCATAATATCAATAAATGTCAATGGCTTAAACTCACCCATCAAAAGGCACAGGGTGGGGGGATGGGTCAGAAAACATAACCCAACCATATGCTGCTTGCAAGAATCCCATCTGTCACAACAAGATAAACACAGACTTAAAGTGAAAGGATGGAAAACTATCATACAGGCTAACGGTCCACAAAAAAGGGCAGGAACAGCCATTCTCATCTCAGACACGATAGATTTTAAATTAAATAAAGTAGTAAAAGATAGGCAAGGACATTACATAATGATTAGAGGATCAATCAGCCAAGAAGACTTAACAATTATTAACATCTATGCACCCAACGAGGGACCATCTAAATACATTAAACACCTATTGAAAGAATTTCAATACTCCAATTCCATTTCAGGTTCGACTTGTGTTTTCTTTTCTAATCTTGTTTTTCAACTTCGGCCTGAGAGTGAGATCATCCCGTATTCATCCTTCTGTTTCTGACTTATTTCACTCAACATGATTTTTTCAAGGTCCATCCAAGATCGGCTGAAAACGGTGAAGTCACCATTTTTTACAGCTGAGTAGTATTCCATTATGTATATAGACCAAAGTAAAAGACTCTGGGGTGGGTGGGTGGGTGGGGAGAATACAGGTCCATGAAAGATGATGAATGAAATAGTGGAGGTTGTATTGTTAAATGGGAATCTGGGGAATGTTATGCATGTAAAAAAAAAAAAAAAAGAAGTAGAAACGCAAAGCAGAAATTGACTGAGTTTGGAGTATGGCACCAAAGTAAGAAAGCAGAAGTACACTAGAGTTTGCAGTGAGTACCTCCCTAATACTTCCTCTCCACTTTTCCAAGCTTTGGGTCCATGATTGCTCAACAATTTGTTTGGCTTTGTATGTTAACTCTCTTTTCAGTCACCAGGTTCCAGGTGTCATCAGGATGCCGGCCAGACTTCCCTGGATTGAAGACCCCACCAATGTGTCCTGGAGCTCAGCTTCCCCAGAGACCCACCCTACTAGGGAAAGAGAGAGGCAGACTGGGAGTATGGACCGACCAGTCAACGCCCATGTTCAGCGAGGAAGCAATTACAGAAGCCAGACCTTCTACCTTCTGCAACCCACAATGACCCTGGGTCCATGCTCCCAGAGGGATAGAGAATGGGAAAGCTATAGGGGGAGGTGGTGGGATATGGAGATTGGGTGGTGGGAATTGTGTGGGGTTGTACCCCTCCTACCCTATGGTTTTGTTAATTAATCCTTTCTTAAATAAAAAAGAAAAGAAAAAAAAAAGAAAGAATTTCAAAAATACATCAATAGTAATACAATAATAGTGGGAGACTTCAATACCCCACTCTCACACTTAGACAGATCAACAAAGCAGAGAACCAATAAAGATACAAGAGAATTGAATGAAGAGATTGACAGACTAGACCTCTTGGACATTTTCAGACTCCTCCACCCCAAAAAACTGGAATACACCTTCTTTTCAAATCCACACAACACATACTCAAGGATAGACCACATGTTAGGCCACAAAGACAGCATCTATAAATTCAAGAGCATTGAAATTATCCCAAGTATCTTCTCAGACCACAGTGGAGTAAAACTAACTTTTAACAACAAACGGAAAATTATTAAAAGACATAGAATTTGGAAACTAAACAACATGCTCCTTAAGAACCACTCGGTCAGAGATTCACTCAAACAGGAAATTCAAATGTTCCTGGAAACTAATGAAAATGAAGACACAACCTATCAAAATATTTGGGACACAGCTAAAGCAGTACTGAGAGGGAAACTTATAGCCATACAATCACATATTAAACACCAAGAAGAAGCCCAAATAAACGACCTTACTACACACCTCAAGGACTTAGAGGAAGAGGAACAAAGGAACCCTAAAGCAACCAGAAGGACAGAAATCACTAAAGTTAGAGCAGAAATAAACAACATCGAAAATAAAAGAACCATACAAAAGATCAATGAAGCCAAATGTTGGTTCTTTGAAAGATTAAACAAAATTGACAAACCCCTAGCCAGACTCACCAAACAAAAAAGAGAGAAGACTCAAATTAATAGAATTGTAAACGATGCAGGAGATATCACAACTGACACCACAGAAATCCAGAGAATTCTGCGAAACTTCTATAAAGAACTAGATGCCACCAAGCTAGAGAATCTGGAAGAAATGGAACAATTCCTAGAAACCTATGCACTTCCAAAACTGAACCAAGAAGAACTACAAAATCTAAATGCACCAATCACAGACAAAGAAATTGAAACCGTTATTAAGAATCTCCCCAACAACAAAAGTCCTGGACCAGATGGCTTCACAAATGAATTCTACAAAACTTTCAGGAAACAGTTAATACCCATACTTCTTAAGCTATTCCATAAGATTGAAGAAACAGGAATACTCCCTTCCACCTTTTATGAAGCCAACATCACCCTGATACCAAAAGCTGATAGGGACAGAACAAAAAAGGAAAACTACAGACCAATATCTCTGATGAACATAGATGCCAAAATATTAAACAAGATCTTGGCCAACCGGATACAGCAACACATCAAAAAGATTGTTCATCATGACCAAGTGGGATTCATCCCAGGAATGCAAGGCTGGTTCAACATCCGTAAATCAATCGATGTCATTCATCACATCAATAAAAGCAAAGCCAAAAACCACATGATTATCTCAATAGATGCAGAGAAAGCCTTTGACAAAATCCAACACCCATTCATGCTCAAAACTCTACAAAAATGGGAATAGATGGGAAATTCCTCAAGATAGTGGAGTCTATATATAGCAAACCTACAGCCATCATCATACTCAATGGACAGAAGCTGAAAGCATTCCCCCTCAGATCGGGGACTAGACAGGGCTGTCCACTGTCACCGTTACTCTTCAACATAGTATTGGAAGTTCTTGCCATAGCAATCAGGCAAGAGAAAGAAATCAAAGGGATACAGATTGGAAGGGAAGAAGTCAAGCTCTCAGTATTTGCAGATGATATGATAGTATACATAGAAAGACCTAAAGAATCCAGTAGAAAATTACTGGAAGTTGTTAGGCAATATAGCAAGGTATCCGGCTACAAAATCAATGTACAAAAATCAGTGGCATTTCTTTATGCAAACACTAAATCTGAAGAAGAAGACATCCAGAAATCACTCCCATTTACTGTTTCAGCAAAATCAATCAAATACCTAGGAATAAAGTTGACCAAAGAAGTGAAAGACTTGTATACTGAAAACTATGAGTCGCTACTCAAGGAGATAGAAACTGATACCAAGAAATGGAAAGATATCCCATGCTCATGGATTGGAAGAATAAATATCATCAAAATGAATATTCTCCCCAGAGCCATATACAAATTTAATGCAATACCCATCAAAGTTCTACCAGGCTTCTTTAAGAGAATAGAACAAACACTACAATCATTTATCTGGAACCTGAAAACACCTAGAATTGCCAAAACCATCTTAAGGAAAAGAAACATAAATGGAGGCATCACACTCCCAGACCTTAAACTATATTATAAAGCCATCATCGTCAAAACAGCATGGTACTGGAACAAAAATATGCATATAGACCAGTGGAACAGAATTGAAAGCCCAGAAGTAAATCCTAACACCTATGGGCATCTAATCTTTGATAAGGGGGCCCAAAGGATTAAATGGAAGAAGGAGGCTCTCTTCAATAAATGGTGCTGGGAAACTGGGTTTTGCAGAAGAATAAAATTGAACCACTTTATCTCACCAGAAACAAAAATCAACTCCAAATGGATCAAAGACCTAGATGTCAGACCAGAAACAATCAAATACTTAGAGGAAAATATTGGTAAAACACTTTCCCACATACACCTCAAGGACATCTTTGATGAATCAAACCCAATTGCAAGGAAGACCAAATCAGAAACAAACCAATGGGACTACATCAAATTGAAAAGCTTCTGCACATACAAAGAAACTATTAAACAAACAGACAGACCCCTCACAGAATGGGAGAAGATCTTCACATGCCAGACATCAGACAAGAAACTAATCACCAAAATATATAAAGAGCTCAGCAAACTTAGCACCAAAAAAGCAAATGACCCCATCCAAAAATGGGCAGAGGAAATGAACAAAACATTCACCACAGAGGAGATCCAAAAGGCTAACAAACGTATGAAAAACTGCTCTAGGTCACTGATTGTCAGAGAAATGCAAATCAAGACAACACTAAGATACCACCTCACTCCTGTAAGAATGGCATACATCAAAAAGGACAGCAGCAACAAATGTTGGAGAGGATGTGGGGACAGAGGAACCCTTTTACATTGCTGGTGGGAATGTAAATTGGTACAGCTTCTGTGGAGAGCAGTCTGGAAAACTCTCACAAGGCTAGACATGGACCTTCCATATGACCCAATAATTCCTCTCCTGGGGTTATACCCCAAGGACTCCATAACACCCAACCAAAAAGAGGTGTGTACTCCTATGTTCATAGCAGCACAATTCATAATAGCTAAAACCTGGAAGCAACCCAGGATGTCCAACACCAGATGAGTGGCTGAGAAAGCTGTGGTATATATACACAATGGAATACTATGCAGCTATCAAGAACAATGAACCCACCTTCTCTGACCCATCTTGGACAGAGCTAGAAGGAATTATGTTAAGTGAACTAAGTCAGAAAGATAAAGATGAGTATGGGATGATCCCACTCATCAACAGAAGTTGAGTAAGAAGGTCTGAAAGGGAAACTAAAAGCAGGACCTGATCAAATTGTAAGTAGGGCACCAAAGTAAAAACCCTGTGGTGAGGGGTAGGCATGTAGCTTCCTGGGCCAGTGGGGGGTGGGAGTGGGCGGGAGGGATGGGTCACAGTCCTTTGGTGGTGGGAATGGTGTTTATGTACACTCCTAGCAAAATGTAGACATATAAATCAGTAGTTAATTAATATGAGAGGGGGAAATCAATTGTATGTCTCAAAGTTTCTCAAAACACAAACTGAATCTTTTTAATATATAGGCTGTGTATTTGATATGCGGACTCTCTCAAAAGCCTGGACCAAGTAGATTAGAAGCTTCCAATAGCACAGCTATATACAAGATACTGGGTACTGTCCAGCAAACCATAACAAAGGGACTTTTCAAAGTTAACCCAATTAACAAATAATGTGATGATAATATTAACTATTGATTGTCTTTTTGAACCCTAAGACAGCAGGAACCTCACATCTTCACTATAGAGCCCCTACTTCCCCCAGTCCTGGCACCCATGGATAGGGCTCACTTTCCCGTATGCTTCTCCCAATCCATACCAAATAATATTGCATCCGCCGATCACAACCTAACCAAAGCAACGATTGCCATCTCAACATGCTTCACCTCAGAGTGTATCCAGAGACTTCACGTGTGGAATGACAACCCTTCAGCTTCATTACTCGGGTGAGACCTTTCCTTTTATAGTACACTCTAATTTCATCTCAGGTAGTTCACTTTCTAACAAAGTCCCATAACCTAGACATACACCAGTTTCTGTGAGAGAGAGCGTATGCGCACACGTATCCATAAACTACTGCAAAATATATACCTGAAAGCAGGATTACACTAGAGTTTGCAGTGAGTACCTCCCCAACACTTCCTCTCCACTATTCCAATCTTGGGATCCATGTTTGCTCAACAAATTGTTTGGCTTTGTATGTTAACTCTCTTTTCAATCACCAGGTTCCAGATGCCACCAGGATGCTGGCTAGGCTTCCCTGGATTGAAGACCCCACCAATGTGTCCTGGAGCTCAGCTTCCCCAGAGACACACCTTACTAGGGAAAGAGAGAGGCAGACTGGGAGTATGGACCGACCAGTCAACGCCCATGTTCAGCGGGGAAGCAATTACAGAAGCCAGACCCTCTACCTTCTGCAACCCTCAACGACCCTGGGTCCATGCTCCCAGAGGGCTAGAGAATGGGAAGGCTATCATGGGAGAGGGTGGGTTATGGGGATTGGGTGGTGGGAATTGTGTGGAGTTGTACCCCTCCTACCTTATGCTTTTGTTCACTAATCCTTTCTTAAATAAAAAATTAAAAAAAAAAAAAAGAATGAGTTCTGGGTTGATGTTATCATAGCCAGCAGCTGCTCCCGGTTTAACCCTCTTCAAAGCGTCTTCCAGTTCAAACAGTGTAAAGGGAGAGATTTTTGGAGATGGACAAGATAACCGGAAGTGGGATGACCACTCATGGGAAATTTCTCTTTTCCAGACTGGGTCGATCTTAGCACATCCAACTTGAGTTAGGTAACTTGAGTTAGGTTATTGCTGAGCCCCAGCAATAACCCTGGAGGCAAAAAAAGGATAGTAAATAAAATAAAATAAAAAATAAATTAAAAAAATAATGATAAATTCACTTTCTGCACCTTATCTTGGAAGGAGCTTGAAGGAGTCATTTTATGTGAGATAAGCCAGACGGAGAAGGATGAATATGGAATGATCTGACTCATAGAGAAGTTGAGAAATAAGAACAGAAGTGAAAACACAAAGCAGAACTTGAACTGGGTTTGGTATAGTTCACCAAAGTAAAGGACTCTGGGGATGGGGGCTGGTCATGGAGGGGAAGCTAGACGGGGTGATAGAATGTTCTGCAGAAAACTGAAAAAATTTACACATGTACCAAACACTGCATTTACTGTTGATACTAAACCATTAATCCCCCCAATAAAAAAGAGAAAAAGAAAATTATACTGTGTGGTAGCAGTGCTCATTATTATAAGAGTATCATTTCTTTAAAGCTCAACTAACTGACAGCAGAACTATATATATATTTTTAATAAAAAGTGTGTATTCACATATCTATGAATTTGCCTACATTTAACCATCTATATGAAGCTAAATAAGGTCTTTATGATGTCTCCAACTCTAATCCATTACAATTAAGAATAGTTCTAGTCTTCTACCATTTTGATTTGTAATTTTTTTATTGATTTAATAATTATTGACAAGACTGTAGGATAAGAAGGGTACAGTTCCATTCAGTTCCCACCACAAGAGTTCCAGATACCCTCACCGAGATTAGAAGCCTTCCTATTCTTTATCCCTCTGGGAATATGGACCCAGGATCATTATGGGGTACAGAAGGTGGAAAGTCTGGCTTCTGAAATTGCTTCTCCAGTGAACACGGACATTGTCAGGTTGATTAGTACTCCCAGCCTGTTTCTATCTTTTCCTAGTGAGGTAGGGCTCTGGAGAGGTGCGGTTCCAGGACACATTAGTGAGGTCGTCTGACCAGGAAAGTCAGTTTGGCATGATGGTAGCAATTGCAACTTGGTGGAAGAGTAGTGGAGCTGAAGGGTTAATATCCCATGCCTATCATCTCTGGACACAGTCTAAAGTGAAGCATGTTGAGGTGGCACTGGTTGCATTGATTTGGATGAGATTAGCAGGTGCAGTATCAAATGGTATGGATCAAGAGAAGCTTGAAGAAAAATGAGCCAAGCTCCAGAAGTTCCAGGATTTCGAGAAATAAGGGATTTATAGAAAATGAAGAAGGCTCTTTGCTTTCTTAGAGTTTAAGAAGGCAATAGGTAGCTATTATTATAACCAGATTATTTGGGGATTTGATTTACTTTGAAAATCCCATGGAGTCACCTACAGAGGAAAACCCATAAGATTAACAGCAAACTTCTCCACACAAACAATACAGACCAGAAGAGAAAGGCAAGATATTTATCAGGTGCTCAAGGAGAAAGGCTTTCAACCAAAACTACTGTATACTACTAGACTGTCATTCAGACTAGATAGAGGCATAAAAACCTTCTCAGACAAGCAAAAGTCGAAAGAAGCAACTATCACCAAGCCTGCCCTGAAAGAAGTTCTGAAAGGTCTCCTAGAAACAGACCACTATAAATAGGCCATATATCAGAACACTCTAAAAATCTACAAGAATGGCTTTAAAATATCTTAAGTCTATGATATCAATAAGTGTCAGTGGTCTGAATTCACCTGTTAAAAGTCATAGAGTAGAAAAAATGGATCAGAAAACACAACCCAACAATATGCTGTCTACAGGAAACCCACCTAACTCAACAAGTAAACACAGACTCAAAGTGAAAGGATAGAAACGGCTATTCTTGTATCTGACATGATAGACTTTAAAATAAATAAACTTAAGAAAGCTAGGGATGGACACTACTTAATTCTCAGAGGATCTGTCAATCAAGAGGACTTAACAATTACTAACATATATGCACCCTGTGAGAAGCCATCTAAATACATCAAACATCTACTGAAAGACCTACAGCAATATGTTAAGAGCAGCACAGTCATAGTATGGAACTTCAACACCCCACTCTCTCAACTTGACAGATCATCCAGGCAGAAAATCAATAAAGACATGAGGGAGCTAAATGAGGAGAGAGATAAACTAGAACTACTGGACAATTTCAGAGTCATTCACCCCATATAATTGGTATACACATTCTACTCCAGTCCACATGATTCATTCCCAAGGATAGACCATATGTTAGGCCACAAAGACAGCATCAGCAAATTCAAGATCATTGAAATAATCCCAAGCATCTTCTCAGGCCACAGTGGAATTAAAATAATACTTAACAATCAACAAAAGATTAGTAACATTCCCAAAGTAGTACTGTGGAACCTCAACAGTACACTACTTAACAACTATGGGGTCAAAGAGGAAATAAAAAAGAAACCAAAATGTTTTGAGAGTTCAGTGAAAATGAAGATACAAGCTATCAAAATATCTGGGACACAGCTAAGAAAGTACTGAGAGGGAAGTTCATAGCCATACAAGCACATATTAAGAAACAAGAAAAAGCATAAAAAAAAAAAAAAACCAGCCTGATTGTACATCTTAAAGACCTAGAAGAAGAACAAAGGAACCCTAAAGCATCCAGAAGGACATATCACTAAAGGTAGAGAAGAAATAAATAATACTGAAAATAAGAAAACCATACAAAAGATCAACAAAAGTAAATGTTGGTTCTTCGAAAGAGTGAACAAAATCAACAAAATTTTAGTCAGACTCACAAAACAAAAAAGGGAAAAGACAAAAATCAGTAAGAGCATAAATGAAAGAGGATATATCACAATAGGCACTGCAGAAATTCAACATAACATGTGAGACTTATTTTTAAAAAATATTCATTATTTATTCCTTTTTGTTGCCCTTGTTTTATTGTTGCTGTAGTTATTATTGCTGTTGTTGTTGATATCATTGTTGTTGGATAGGACAGAGAGAAATGGAGAGAAGAGGGGAAGACAGAGGAGGGAGAGAAAGATAGACACCTACAGTCCTGCTTCACCACCTGTGAAGTCACTCCCCTGCAGATGGGGAGCTGGGGACTTGAACAGGGATCCTTACACCTGTTCTTGCTCTTTGCACCACATGTGCTTAACCTGCTGTGCTAGTGCCCAACTCCCTATGGGAGACTTCTATCAACAACTATATGCCACAAAGCTAAAGAACCTGAACAATTTCCTAGATACCTATGAACTTCCAAATTTAAGTAAAGAGGGACTAGGTAACATGAACAGGCCCAGTTACCAAAAACCTTCCCAAAAATAAAAGTGCTGGAACAGATGGTTTTACAAATGAATTCTACAAAAGCTTCAAAGAAGAACTAATATCTCTACTTTTAAAAGTCTTCTAGAAGATGAAGACACTGGAATACTCCCTTCCAGCTTCTATGAAGTCAACATCACTTTAATACCAAAAGCAGACAGGGACACAACCAAAAAAAGAAAACTACAGACCAATATCTCTGATGAACATAGATGCTAATACATTGAACAAAGTTTAGTCAACCGGATACAGCAGTATATTCAAAAGATTGTTCATCATGACCAAGTGGGGTTTATCCCAGAGATGCAAGGTTGGTTTAATATACATAAATCAATCAATGTGATCCACCACATCAATAAAAGCAAGACTAAAAACCACATGGTCATATCAATAAATGCAGAAAAAGTGCTTTGGCTAAATACAACATCCCTTTATGTTCAAAATACTACAAAAAATGGGAATAGATGGAAAATTCCTGAAGATAGTGGAATATATATATGGCAAACCTAAAGCCAACATCATACTCAAAGGTGAAAAACTGGAAGCATTTCCCTCAGATCAGTTACTAGACAGAGTTGCCCACTATCACCATTATTATTCAACGTAGTGTTGGAAGTTCCTGCCATAGTAATCAGGCAGGAGAAAGGAAATAAAGGGATACATATTGGAAGGGAAGAAGTCAAATTCTCCCTATTTGCAGATGACATGATAGTATACATAGAAAAACCTAAGGAACCCAGCAAGAAGCTTTTGGAAATCATCAGGCAATACAGTAAGGTGTCAGGCTACAAAATTAACATTCAAAAGTCAGTGGCATTCCTCTATGCAAACACTAAGTTAGAAGAAGATGAAATCCAGAAATTAATTCCTTTTACTATAGCAACAAAAACAATAAAATATCTATGAATAAACCTAACCAAAGAAGTAAAAGACTTATATACTGAAAATTATAAGTCACTACTCAAGGAAATTAGACTCAAGAAGTGGAAAGATATGCCATGTTCATGGGCTGGAAGAATTAACATCATCAAAATGAATATACTACCCAGAGCAAATTTAATGCTATCCCCATCAAGATCCCAAGCACATTTTTAAGGAGACTATAACAAATACTACAAATGTTTATATGGACCCAGAAATACCTAGAATTGCCAAAAAAATCTTGAGAAGAAAGAACAGAACTGGAGGCATCACACTCCCATAACTCAAATTGTATTATAGGACATCTAATCTTTGACAAAGGGGCCGGACCATTAAATGGGGAAAGCAGAGTCTCTTCAACAAATGGAGTTAGAAAAAATGGATTGAAACATGCAGAAGAATAAAACTGAACCACTTTATTTCACCAAATACAACAGTATATTCCAAGTGGATCAAGGACTTGGATGTTAGACCAGACTATCAGATACTTAGAGGAAAATATTGGCAGAACTCGTTTCTGCATACATTTTAAAGACATCTTCAATGAAATGAATCCAATTACAAAGAAGACTAGGGCAAGCATAAACTTATGGGACTACATCAAATTAAAAATCTTCTGCACAGCAAAAGAAACCACTACCCAAACCAAGAGAACCCTCACAGAATGGTAGATCTTTATATAACATATATCAGACAAGAGGCTAATAATCAGAATATATAAATAGCTTGCCATACTCCAAAACAAGAAAACAAATAAACCCATCCAAAAATGGGGGAGGACGTGAACAGAATATTCACCACAGAAGAGATCCAAAAGGCTTATAAACACATTAAAAAACACCCCATGCCTTTGACTTTCAGAGAAATGCAAATAAAGACAACAGTGAGCTACTACTTCACTCCTGTGAAAATATCATACATCAGAAAAGGTAGCAGCAGCAAATGCTGGAGAGGCTGTGGGCTCAAAGGAACCCTCCTGCACTGCTGGTGGGAATATATATTGGTCCAACCTCTGTGGAGAGCAGTCTGTAGAACTCTTAGAAGGCTAGAAATGGACCTACCCTATGATCCTGCAATTCCTCTCCTGGTTATTTATCCTAAGGAACCCAACACACCCAACCAAAAAGATCTGTGTACATATATGTTCTTAGCAGCACAGTTTGTAATAGCCAAACCTGGAAGCAACCCAAGTGTCCAACAACAGATGAGTGACTGAGCAAGTCGTGGTATATATACACAATGGAATACTACTCAGCTATAAAAAATGGGTGACTTCATCATTTTCAACCGATATTGGATGGACCTTGAAAAATTCATGGTAAGTGAAAGAAGTCAGAAACAGAAGGATGAATATGGGATGATCTCACTCTCAGGCAGAAGTTGAAAAACAAGATCTGAAGAGAAAACACAAGTAGAACCTGAACTGGAATTGGCATATTGCACCAAAGTAGAAGACTCTGGTGTGTGTAGGTGGGGAGAATACAGGTCCAAGAAGGATGTCAGAGGACCTAGTTGGGGTTGTATTGTTATATGGAAAACCGAGAAATGTTATGTATGTGCAAACTATTGTATTTACTGTTGAATGTCATACATTAATTCCCCAATAAAGAAAATAAAAAAGTACAGTTTTTTGTTTGTTAGTTTGCCACCATGTTATCGCTGGGTTTCAGTGCCTCCAGGATACTACCATTATCTGCAACCATCCCTGAGACCACTTGGAGTTGAAATATATATATACATGTTAAGAGGATTTCATGTTGATTATCTAAAGAGTGATTTCTTAAAGTAATTTTAAAATTAAATTGTGGGTAGGGGATATAAAATAATTGTTATGCAAGATATTATCATGGAAAATGCACCAAAGTCCCAGGTTTAATCCATAGTACCATCAGACACCAGAACTGAGTAATGCCCTGGTTAAATAATAATAATAGTAATGATAATAATAATAATAAATAGAATAAATGATTCAATCCAGAATTTTTTAGATATAGTACCTTAAGAGGATGGCAAAAATCTTGAAGCTTAAAGAAACAATAAATGTATTAAAATGTGATTTTATTTGCATTTATTGCATAATTATAAATACTTATATACCATTTATGGATCCCTTTGAATAGAGTGACAGGTATTTTGGTAAAGTCTTGGTGTTGTTACTTGCAAATATATTTTACACAAAGCTTTGAATAATGTCATCAGGTGTTTTCCTATCCACTCAACGAAACGTTTCCATAACAGTGCTTCCTGTGATTATTTATAAAGTTGATAATGTTTGTATTGTTATGTGGAAAATTGAGAAATGTTCTGCATAAACAAACTATTGTATTCAATGTCAAATGTAAAACATTAATCCCACAATAAAGAAAAAAAAAAGAAGTGGGGCAAGAGAATTATGTGACATGTATCCTTTCGTACTGGGAGGTATGTGCCAGGCTGCAAGCAGCTGGCAGCCAAAGAGAAAAAAAATAGTTGTTAATGTTTCCAAGGAAGTAAAAAAAAATTACTTATAGAAGTCAACTGGAAGTCATTAAACATGTATTAATGTCAGCTGTTTTTCATAGCCTTCTATTTTATCAATTATCTTTGTATTTCAAATGACTTTTACATTGTAGGGGAAAAAATTAAATAGAGGCAGAGTCTCTGAGCCCCAGTTAAAATGTCTCATTATTATTGTATATGTGTGTATGTGCGCACACACACACACACACACACACACCCCAAATCCTATGAATTCAAGATGTTTCACAATTCACTGTTTTTGCTTAATTTGTCATGAACTTGATTATTGTTTCTTTCCCTTAATTGATGTTAGCATTTGATATGCTGTTACTTTTGCTCAGTATTACTGCTTAGTATTAGTGTGGGAATATTAAGCTTCTTACCCACAAATTGAGAAAGGAAAAAATTCACTCTAAGTTTTTCCCCTGATATAGCTTGTGATTGTAAATCTTATCCACAACCGCCATCCAAGACCAGATGGTCACCTTTGGTTCTTTGGTTCACATTATTATGATAGGCTGACTTCTCTGTGTTTCTGTGCCAACTTCACTCACAGAATCAGTGTAACATCTAAAGGGGTAGCATTTTTTTTAAATAATACAACTATATCTTTGATAGCTTATGTCTTATAAGCTTTTACATTCACCATACGTATTTATGTCCACTATCAACCCAAAGAATACTTAGGGAATATATGATATTGCACTAAAAAGGAAAATAAATGTATATCAATTAAGTTTCTTTTCTTGTTTTGGATTCAGTCTTTTATTGTAGACTTCATGCAGAAGAGTGATCTAAATCTAAAGTGAGATGAGTTATAAAGTACTAATTATCATTATTTATTGAATATTAATCCCCCTATACATTCTGGTTCAGCAATATTATTTTCTGTATTTTACATATTATTTTATTACTAAACAAAAAACTCTAAATTAGTAAATATTTAGTTATGAACTAACAGGTTTTTTTTTTATTGCCACCAGAGTTATTGCTGGCGTTTGGTGTTTACATTATGAATCAACTGCTCAAGGCAACTATTTCTGCTTCTTTTTCTTTTTCCCTTTCTATTTTTAGATAGAAATTGAAAGGGGAGGTGGAAATAAAGAAGGAGAAATAAAGATAGATACCAGCAAACCTGCTTCACCACTTGTGAAGTGTCCCTCCTGAAGGCGAGGGAGCAGGGAATCGAACCCATGTGCTTGCATATTATAATGTATGTGTTTAGCCAGGTGAGCTACAGCCCAGTTCCCTGAATTAGAAGGATTTTTTTTTTGCATAAAGTTGAAATATAAAGTTGGTTAAGTTATTGAAAAATAACATTTTTCGCTCTCTTCCAAAATGTCATGGAAGCCTTTTGAATAGATTTCAAAAACACAGGTGAGGAATTGAAATTTCTCTGTATTTTTGATAACACAGATGACAATTTGAGCCATAATCCTGATTCTGTGCTTTTTTTTTAAACCCTAGATGCTTTTTAATATTTCTTCTGACAACTTATTCATTAGGGAAATAATGAAACAAGAACTACAATTAGAATACCCATGAGATATGGATACAATAATGCTGTGTGCCAAATAGATTTTTTTTTTTTTTTTTTTTAGCAGAACACAGTAAACATTTTTCTTGTCAAACTATGGGCTGGCTACTTATACTGCCTTGGCCGGCTAAGTGTTTCTACTCTGAATATCCTTCTGTTTCTTGAGTAGTTTGAATTAATTATACAGCGTAGTTTCTGGAACTTGCTGTATATAGAGGAATCAGTTTTCTACACTTTCATCTTCTAACAAGGAATGAGGGTTTTGGTAGCACAGGAGTGGCAAGAATCCAAGAGAGTACAGACTTACAAATCTCTTGAGGCATAGATTAATTGAACCAGTTATACATCAGCCATATTCTACTAATGAAAACAAATCACAAGATGATCCTGGGATCATGTAGTTGGGAACTAGACTGAGAAAAAAAAAACTTGCAAAGCTTCATTTCTTGGGGACAAACACAAAAATGTATAAAGAACTGGAAGAAATTTGGTAATCAGTCAACCAAAGGAAATCTTTTGATTATGGACCTTGAAAACTTGTTCAGAGGTTCTAGCAGGGGAACCCAACTACTCTCTACCCTTGACCTAAGTCCATCTCTATTTGGGGAACTTCAACCTATTCCCCAGAGCGTGAAGCTTTGGGTGGGCACACATGGTATGGTGAGGGAGGAATGGGAAACCCGCCTACCTAGCCAGATCAGACAAACAACCCTGGTGATCAATGGGTGACAGATGTTGCAGACAAGTAGCACTCACATTCAAGCTTTTAATTATGTAATGAAATTAACAACATTCCCATCCTCAACAACATTCCAAACAACAACAAAAATCTCCCTTAGTAGTTAAATACATTGAAGTGTATTTACTGTCCAGTGGATGTTATAAGAGAATCTTAATACCCAACAAGAATGAAAAAGAACAAAAAAAGTAATAAATGTTAAACAATTAGTTGAACAGAAAAATGTAATGATCACTATTGTTTTTTCTGAGTACATCCAAATCTATACCTCTTAGAGTGGGTGTGGATGAAACCTTTACATCATAGAGTAAAGTCAACATTGAGATCAATGACAGTTTCTTAGGCCAGCAGTAGGAAGCACTCTTTGTTTTTTTTGTTTTTTTTTTGGTAGCAACTCATAACTATGCATTTTCCACTTTAAAACTTGGCAAATTCAGTATTCTTATATGTTTTTATGGGGGAATTTTTTTCAGCAGTTGACGCTTGCTCATCAGAGGAGCTGTTGGGTATAGGGATGGGGTGGGGAGGGTGTAAAAGTAGGAGTGAGGGAAAGAAGTAAAAGACCTAGGGTGCTCATGAAAGCAAGGGCAGGAGTAATAATAAGACAACAGAGGGTTAACAGTGCCGAACAGCAGCAGGGTCAGCAGAGAAGCATATCCAGACCCTCCCCGCCCCCCCCCACACACATAAACGCACACACATACCAATCCCTACCCCTCTCAGTCTAGAGCCAGTTCTGTAACTAACATCAACTTCAAGTCCTCTTCCACAGCACTTTGGGACTGGGCATGGCCAGCAGGAAGCTGATTGCACTGTCAGCCATAGTATCAGTCATTTGATACTCAGTGTTTATAGTACTCATTGTTTATGTCACTTGTTACACATCCTGGAACTAATTGACTTTAAACACTGAGATACTACTATACTCTTAATTGTATGCACAGAACCAGCGGAAAATTTATAATCATAACTACATTAAAACGCAATACAACATCGGTTGCTGAAAATTTCTATTCTGATTTATGTTTATAAAATTTCTGGGGCCAAACAGTGAGTAGTTCAGCTGGTTAAGAGGTCACATTATAGTGCACAAGGACCGAGGTTCAAGCCCCTGGTTTCCACTTGCATGAGGAAAGCTTCATGAGTGGTGAAGTAGGGTTGCAGGTGTCTCTCTCTCTCTCTCTCTCCCTCTCTATCTTCTATCTCCTCCTTCCTCACAATTTCTCTGTCTTTAACCAATAATGAACAGATAAAATATTATAAAAATAAAGTTTCTTATAAATAATTTATTTGTATTCTATTTATGACAAGAGTCACAACTGGCAAAATACTTGTGTTTTTAATCCTCTTAATGGCAAAATCAAGTAGATTATAGTTGAAAATATTTATATAGTGAAAAGCAGGTATTAGGTGTGAGATGATAGATGGATGATATGTCTGAGACAGTATTATATATGAGATGAAAATTTTGTCTTCTCTTTAGAGGTTTAAATCAGTTTATTTGCAAGAACACCATTTGGTATATGCTGTCTGTAAAGTCATTTTGTTATCAGCTTGAGTGTTAGCTATTTTCCTTTCGGACACAAAAAATTAACCCCTGTTACAATGATATTTTAAAGAGGCATAACTTAAGATATCAAAAAACACAGAAGAAAGTTGATTTTCTGAAATTTAACTATCCAAATAAAAGTTTTTTTAAAAAAATTTTTCTAGGTATTTTAATATAAAAAATGAGCTTAGTTCATCATAATGTTATTAAAATAAGTCTATTCTTCTCACTTGAAAAGTTGGTAATTATCTATCTTACAAATTATCTCCATAACAAATACACTTTAAGAGCTATAGTCAATTTTTCTATTTTACCACAAATAAAGATAAACTTTAAAATCATGGTTTGGTAAACATTCGAGACAATCAACCTTTTTTAAAAAGTCAGTTTTATCCTAATGATATTAAAAATCACCATACAATTAAAGCAACTCATCAGAAGGACTGAAAGAAATTAGATTAGAAGCAAATAAAATACAAGTCAGTAGGCTTTGGGAAGAGTATCGACCAATCACTTTATTTTTTAGGCTTTTTTAAAAATTTACTCCAGGGTTATTGCTGGGCTCGGTACCTGCACCATGAATCCACTGCTCCAGGAGGCCATTTTTTCCCCCTTTTGTTGCCCTTGTTGTTGTAGACTCGTTGTGGTTATTATTATTGCCATTGTTGATGTTGTTCGTTGTTGGATAGGACAGAGAGAACTGGGGAGAGGAGGGGAAGATAGAGAGGGGGAGAGAAAGATAGACACCTGCAGACCTGATTCACTGCCTGTGAAGCGACTCCCCTGCAGGTAGGGATCCGGGGGCTCAAATTTTTTAGGTTTTAATGATGAATTTTTACATGAATGGATATCATTAAAGATAAAATTATACTACATATTACTGAAAACTAAGATCTGAAGGACAAGAAATTCAGTACTAGCTAAAAAAATATATCAGTACTTCTGTCTAAGAAATTTACTAGTCTGTTATCCTTTTTATAAAAAATATTGTTTAACATAAAGATATTTGCTTTTAACCTTCAGTTTTTTTCAGCCTTGAATGGCTTTGAAATTCTTTCCTTAGCATAACATTAAGACATTATGTGTATAAATATGTGTGTGTGTATATATATATATATATTTTTTTTTTCTTTCCTGAACAAATATTGGCAATAGAATCTGCTGGGTGAACTTCTATACTTGACTGTTAAGAAGCCATGGCTAATGTGTTGTTTCTAAAAGTGCTATAGTAGAATATTTTGTTTTTCATTGATTTATTTTATTAGAATAGGTAGCTAGTTTATTTTTTCTTTAACTTTGGTCTTACATTAAGGCAAAGTATCCTGTATTACATTACAGACATCTTAAATGCAATCTGTTAAATTCCAATAACAATACCAAAAAATGGAGTAAAGTGCAATAATCTTTGTTTCTTTTTTTTTCAGTAATGCATTTGGCACTTATTGCTTATAATAAACAACTTTCTTCCTGTGCTTTGAGGGAATCTGATCTTTTTGAGGTAAGTATTGCCCCAAGGGTTGACAGAAGTGGAAAAAATTTAGAAACCTCAAAGTTGGCTTCCATGAACACCTGGTCAATTATAGAGAGACAATAAATGGGAAGTATGCAATTTATAAAAACTTTAATTTATTTCCAAACTACCAGTACAGTCTACTTGTGTTGGCTTATTTTCCAGCTTGCTACTGGAATAACTTTATGGAAGATAATCCTCCAGATTCTGATTTGATTATCTAATTTTACATTATAAAGAACAGGATTAACTACCAATCTTTAGACCAGATGAATTACCATTATGACTGTACATTATAGTTCATAGGTAATAGTTAAGAGTGATTGGAGAATTTTGTTCTTGAAAATTAGTCTTGTGAATTATATTAAACTTCAACTATACTTGGGATTTTTTCAGTGTCTGCAATTTTTATGCCATTGAGACTTATTGCAATCTCTGTTTCAGCTGTTATTATATGTGTTATAGTCAATGAGGGGGAATTGTCTCTTTGCCTTTAATATCCACAAAGGCAGTTCATTAATACCCACAGAAGCAATAATTAGATATGCTACAATGGGCTTATCTTAATTGTTCTAAGCATGCTGACTCTGTTGTTATTATTGCAAATTTGCTGTTTAGAAAGTTTAGGCATAGAGTAATTAAACAGTTGCCTAGAGTGACCAAGTTTTCATGTAGCAAAACTAGAATTCAGAGTTAATTTTAATAATCCAGACTTTGTTTCTGTACATTACATTGAATCACTGTTGTAAGGACATATAATATAATAATTACGTTTGTAAGTATGCACATTAAAACAGATTCCTATGACACAACTTACGATGATAGACAAAATTTTCACTTGATTTTTTTTTGCAAACATCTATCTTGGTGAGATGAGAAAGTACACCCATAATGCCAACATTTGTATTATAAGCCAGTAACTGCTCAATTAAAAAAAATGAAGAAACATAAATAATTGACTGTCAGTAGAAAAAACAACAAAGAAAGACCTCCCTCTTGAAATGAATGTGGGTGTGACACAGACCTGTTTTTCTCTCACATGCTCTTTCTTTAATGCTTATTCAAATTTGCATAAAACACTTCAGGTTTATTTTGTGAAGATATATTTTCCATCTTCAATATGATTTTATAGAGGAAAGACTAATTTGCAAAGTTATTGTTGTCATAGGGGTACTTTTTATGTAGCTGTCAGTACACCTCATATTCCACCAAGCCATCCTCCTCCTCTACCATAGAGAATTAGAGTTTCAAACCCCATAGTGAGGAAATACTTTAAATCATAATTTTCATTGTGTCGACAGAGAGCTCAGTGATGAGCTTGACCTCACACATTGAAATATTTAATTTTCATCTGCTAAATATTTTATTGTTTATTTTCAAACACTCCAGAGTCAAATCAAGATTATTCTTATTCACAGTCAAAATATAATTGCTTTCAGCTAGACAAAATCAAACTAAAATACATTGTGCATCATCTCTTCCTTCTTTACTTCCCCCTTACTCCAACCATCAATTTACCTACTTACAGCTAAAATCTAAACTACTTGGGGCATCAAATATGGAAAGTTACTGAAAGGAGTTAAAGTCAATATTTGGGGAGACTACAACTGATGCAGTTTATACCCTTGTCCATAGTTGTTGGGGAAGGATAACCTCCTGAAAATGGTTTCAACAAAAGGGAAAATAAAACTTCCATGCTACTTCAGAATTATTTGTCTTGGCATATACTCAGAACTGGGTATACTGGATCATATTAAAATCTTATTTATCCTTTTTAAAAAATGTATTCATTATTGAGGACTTTCCTTATTGCTTTCTATAATGACTGTACAAATTTACACTCTTGCCAAGAATGTACAAGTGTTTCTTTTTTTTTTTTTTTTTTGGTTGACACTTAAAAGTTTTTTCTTTTTAAACATTTATTTATTTAAGAAAGGAGACATTAACAAAATCATAGGATCAATTCCCGCCACCCAATCTCCATACCCCATCCCCTCCCCAATAGCTTTCCCATTCTCTAGCCCTCTGGGAGCATGGACCCAGGGTCCTTGTGAGTTGCAGAAGGTAGAAGGTCTGGCTTCTGTAATTGCTTCCCTGCTGAACATGGGCATTGACTGGTTGATCCATACTTCCAGTCTGCCTCTCTCCCTCCCCAGCAGGGTGGGTCTCTGGGGAAGCAGAGCTCCAGGACACATTGGTGGGGTCTTCAGTCCAGGGAAGCCTGGCCGGCATCCTGATGGCATCTGGAACCTGGGGGCTGAAAAGAGAGTTAACATACAAAGCCAAACAAATTGTTGAAGAATCATGGACCCAAAGGTTGGAATAGTGGAGATGAAGTGTTGGGGGGTACTCACTGCAAACTCTAATGTACTACTGCTTTCAGGTATATATTTGCCCTAGTTTATGGGTACGTGTGAACATATGCTCTATGTCCTGGAACCTGGTCTATATCTAGGTTTTGGGACTTTGTTAGGAAGTGAACCACCTGGGATGGAATTAGAAAATACTATGAAAGGAAAGGTCTCACCCGAGTGATGAAGCTGAAGGGTTGTCGTTCCACACCTGAAGTCTCTGGACACAGTCTGAAGTGAAGTGTGCTTGTGTGGCACTCCTTGTGTTGATTAGGTTGCAATCAGTAGATGCAATATTATTTGATAAGAACTGGGAGAAGCATATGGGAAAGTGGGCCCTACCCTAGGGTCCCAGGACTGTGGGAAATTTAGGCTCTATAGTGGAAATGTGATGTTCCTGCTGTCTTAGGGTTCAAGAAGGGCAAACGCTAGAAGAAGAAGGGTTCAAGAAGACAATGGATAGTTACTGTTATCATCACATTATTGGGTAATTGGGTTAGCTTTTTATTACATACTCACCAACATTTTCTTTTCTGTTAATTTTTACAATAGTCATACTAACAAATGTGAAACTATAACTCACTGTGGTTTTGACTTGCATTCCTTTGACAATTAGTGTCATTGGGCAACCTTTCAAAAACCCATTGCCATTTGTACTTTTTCTTTGGAGACATGTCTATTCAAGTTCTTTGTTCACTTTAAATCCTATCAGTGTTACTATTATTTTTTCTATTGAGTTGCAGGTGTTCATCAAAAGTCTTGGAGACTGAATGTTAAAGCACTTTATCAAGTAGTTTATAGATATTATAAGCCATTCAGTAAGGCCTTTTTATTTTGTTTCTGTGGTTTTCTTTGCTTTCCAGAGGGTTTTTGGATACAATTCCACCTATCTTATTTTGATGTTGATATGTTTGTTCTCAGTAGCATGATCAAGAAACTGTAACTCAGAATTAACAGTACTGTTAGGGGATAGTTAGAGATATAGACCCCCATCTTTCACACATGGATGGCCCTAGTAGGACATTATCAAGGATATGTGACTAGGGAGCTATGAGCTTATTGAATGGATCAGTCCATCTCTTCTAAACATTCCTCATGTAGCACAGAAACTAGATCCCAAGCTATCTGAAAATATCACCAATATACTCCTGCCCCTTCTGTCTGACTTAGGCCATAGAGCACAGGCGTATACACCAGAAAATGTCTAAGGAGAGTTATCACTAGATGGATAGGGGGATACTCTGGTTTCTCTTCAGATCACATAAATCTTTCACCTTTTACTAGATAGAAAGGGCTTTGAAGGTGTGAAACCAATATGCCTCAGCACATGTACTTAGCACCTGACCCACTATAAATCTAGAAGGGCCAGGGAGCTCATGGCTTTTCTTACTCTTGGGGACCTACATATGTTTGTACATGTATTTTTCTCTTTCTTACTCTTTTTTTGCTCCAATAAATATTACCCTCCTGGTAACTTGACAAAGGACAAAGTCTAACATGATTTTTCCCTTTGGTCATTAGTCTACAACCCAACCAAGAGACCTCAAAGGGGACTGTTTGACGCTTTTGCTGTGCTTAAACAACACGTTTCCCCCTTGCATTCTTCTAAGAATTTCCAGTGTTAGAAGTTTTGACCAAACAGTGAAAGACTTAAACATGGAAAACTATAAACTATTTGTAAAAGAAATTAAATATCAGCAAAAAATTGTCATGGATTATAAATTCATGAAGTTTTAAGATATGCCAAAAAAAAAAACCCATGCTTTCCAAAGTGACCTATAGATTCATTGTTATGTCCTCAAAATTCCAGGTCACTTTTTTCCTCAAGGATATAGGAATAATTGGCCCAAAGTTCATATGTAACTCTAAGTAACCAAGGCAATCTTGAGAAATAAAAACACATCATGAGGTATTACATTGATTTCAAGATACAGTAAAAGCGTAATAAAAATGTTCGTAGAGCACAGAGATAGGCATATAGGACAACTAAAACAAATAACACAGAAATAAATATATGAGGGCCAGGTGGTAGATAGCACAGCGGGTTAAGTGGCCCTGGCACAAAGAGCAAGGACCGATGAAAGGATCCAGGTTTCAGCCCCTTGCTCCCCAACTGCAAGGGGGGTCACCTCACAGGTGGTGAGGTGTCTATCTTTCTCTCCTTCTCTCTGTCATCCCATCCTTTCTCAGTGTCTCTCTGTCCTATCAAACAACAACTACTGCAATAACAACAACAATAATAACAACAATAAAGAACAAGGGCAACAAAAAGGGAAAAAATAGCCTACTGCAGCAGTGTGTTCATAGTGCAGGCACTGAGCCCTAGCAGTAAAAAGAAAGAAATATACACATATATACTGAGCCCTAGAGGGAAAAAGAAAGAAATATATACATTTATACTGTCAACTGAACATTAATAAGATGTCAAGAATAAAAATCAGGGATATGAAATTTAGACCGTTATCCTACACAATACACAAAAATCATCTAAAGAAAAGACAGTTTTTTTTTAAAAAAATCTCGTATCTTGCAACTTTGCCAATTTTCTGTCCCATGATTCTTGATGATTCTGTATGACTTGCGTTCAGCAATAGATGATTAATATATGTAATGTAGACACTTGAAACATGTTTTGTGTTGGAATTCGAATTCAAATGTTACCATAAATAGAAGTCCATCCCTGAGAATGAAGAGACTTCTTGAATGGGGACTCTGTAAACTACTTAATCTGGCAACTGTCAGACATGAGAATGAGCCCATTCAAGATCATTTAGCCTTGGATGAATCTGTCTGAAGAAAAACTGTCTAGATTATTCATTAATAATAACTGCTTATTGTTTTAAGCCAAAGAAATAATAATTATTATTATTTTGCCTCCAGGATTATGACTGGGGCTCAGTGCCTGTATTATGAATTCACTGCTCCTGGAAACCTTTTTTTGTCTCCCATTTTATTCAATAGGACAGAGAGAAACTGGGAGAGGAGGGGGGTAGAAAGACAGACATCTGCATACCTGCTTCACCACTTGTGAAGCAACTCCCCTGCAGGTGTTGATCAGGGAGATGGAACTGGGATTCTCACAGGCTTGGTACTATGTGCAACCAGGTGAGCCACTACCCAGCCCACAAACCAAATAAATTCTAAGGTGACTTGTTACATTACAAAAGATATACTTCTTAATGTTTCTTTGTTGTTCTTATAAACGTAGATTTTTTAAAGAAACCTGGCTAGCATTTCCTTGCACAAATAACATATTTAGGAATGTACAACTATAAAATGTACACACTAATCAGTAATTCTAGGACAGAATCTAATGGTTATGCTTAGGTATACAGTGAATTCCACTGCTCAGGTTAACTGTGAAACTAGTTCTCATTATGGGAAGCACAGTTATGTTTATGTTGATGTCTTCAATTCAAGGTTAAGCATTTGATTTGTTTACATTTCCCTGGTTCTGCACTGTCTGGGTTTTAACACGCTTCACTAGTCCCTCATTGAGTGAGACAGTGTCTGAGTTAAGGATTAACATTTGTATAGTGAAACATAAATGCTTGTAAAATGTGTATAATATTTTAATGGAAGCTTATTTAGTTTTACCATTTTCATAAATTTTTGGTTTAGCAGGTAGCCTTTTCCCCCCTCTTGAAAATCCAACTTTATAGATACTAGTACTGCCATAAGAACATACCCTTTCCCTTTTTGTTTGGTGCTATAAATTAAAGAAAATATTTTTCTATTCCTACTGCCTCGATTCTTTTTTCTAATCCCTTGAAGTATCAAATGACCCCCAGTTTTTTTTAAGTCATTGACTAAGTGTATATTCTTATCAGAAAAAAGTAGGAACTTGATGTGTTCTCGCCTTAAAGTAGAATGGATTTTATGACTATAAATTTCTAGCTCAAGACTAGAGCCATCTTATGAGTGTTATGTTGTCCAACTTCCTTATTGTTAATTTTCTATTTATCTCTTAAACTTCTGAACTGATTTATATTTTATCCAATCATTTTTAAAGTAATGCCTGTTCAGTCTGTTTCGCTCACATTCCTTTATACATGTATCCTACTCTCAGCTGTTGTTTTTTCCCCTAACTTTATTTTTTCATCTCAGTTGACTTCTCTAACACTTTTTTTTTGATAACATTATATATCTTACAGTCCTTACTACTGTCATATTGTGGGGCACCAAATGCTGATAGAAGTGATTTAAAATATGGGACCATGAATGGGTAGCAGAAATGACGTTTAAATAGGGAGAGAATTAAAAAAAATAATGATGAGAAATGGGTCCCTCTGCTGGTCTAAGTAAATAATATTTTATTAACTGATTTCTACCTTTGAATGACTTGTCGTCTTCCCAAGTAAATACTGAACAATTAAGTTAACTAAATAATTTAAAATTTAAAGACTTTTTTTTTTTGGTTATTTCTCATATGTAACCTGAAACCGGCTTTCACTCTATTTCCAGCCATTGTTTGTTAGAGGGCAACTCTTCCCTAAATGTAGTCCTCCTTAAAATAGGACTCTATGCATCTGTTGATACATAGGTCATCTACCCATGGAAAAAAACCTGTCTCTAGAATGTGCTTTATTATTGTGTTCTGAGCATTTCATCATCTCCCTACCTCTTTATTTCATTAACTAGATATTATTTGCTTCAGAGAGCGTTTGTAATAGTAGAGCAGTTTAACAGAATATTGACAAATGGTATTGAACAAACTGTATATGTGTATATGAAAAATATTAATGAGAGATTCCTACTTCACAGTGTTAAGCAGATAGTTCAAAGTAGATATAAGACTGAGATACAATAGTCAAAGCTATAAAAGTACTAAATAACTTACAGAAAACAGTAGAGATGATGACTTAAGGTAAGGGAGAAGTCGCAAATGTGTCCAAAATAGTACAACTTGATACTTTTAACTAAACCAAATTATTACAACAACTATTAGCTAACAGGCAGATTAAGAACACAAAAACAGGGTGTAGGGCAGTAGGGCTGCAGGTTAAGCACACATGGCGCAAAGCACAAGGACCAGCAGAAGGATCCCACTTAGAGCGCCTGGCTCCCCACTTGCAGGGGAGTCGCTTCACAGGTGGTGAAACAGGTCTGCAGGTGTCTTTCTTTCTTTCTCTCTGTCTTCCCTTCCTCTCTCCATTTCTCTCTGTCCTATCCAACAATGACATCAACAGCAATAATAACTACAACAGCAAAACAACAAGGACAACAAAAGGAAATAAATAAATAAATATAAAAAAAGTTTTTTTAAAAAAAGAATGCAAAAACAAGCTATAACCTGAGAAGGTTGTTCATCAATAGTCATCACAAATATATCTCAAAGAATATCAGCTTTCAAAAATATTCACAATATGCATAGTGCACTGCTTTCCTATGTGTGTAACCCAGGTTTGAGCTATCACTCTGAAGGAAGTCTTGGTGCTGAGGTATCTCTCAGTCTCTTTGTCTTACTTTATCTGAAGAAATAATTCTGGAGTGATATATCCCTGGTGATCATAAATCAATCAGTTGATAATGAAATATAGGAAATTATATTTGTTATAGGAAGGAAATGAATAATCTAAGTAACCAGTGAACCTGAGACAAAGATATTCATCATAAGGAGTTTTAGAAGTATTTGACACCCCATAGTCAATACCCCTGTCTTCCCACAACTGCAACTACACTAATGGTCTTAGACAGTCACAGAACTTCTGTTCACTAGGCTTACGGTGGGGCCTTAGAAAGTTAACTTCAAAGAAACTCCCTGTGGGATTTTGATGTGTACCAGGACTGAGACATAATTTCCTGGATTTTTTCAAATCCTTGTCCAAACCAATCAATCATCATATGTTAAAATTATAATTTCTAAATGGTCTTTCAGTTTTGTCATTTCCTCTCTACAGTACTATTTCAGACTGGGTAAGAAGGAGATTTTAGTGTGAAAAACAGTTAGTCTTGAAAGCCATTCAGCAATGTTGTCTAGTTATACTAGAGTAAAAAGGTCATTTATAGGAAATTGTCATGGGCTGACAAACTAGTTCATTTGGATAGTGTGCCTGTTTTGCCAAGCATAAAATCCTGGTTTAAATCTGAACCTTGCTGTACTGCCTTTCTCCTTCTTTCTGTCTCTTTCTGTCTGAAAATGTTAGCTCAGAGCAGTGAGTGCCAGTGACAATAAACAAAGAAGAAAAATGGAAGAAACTGTCATCAACCAACCCAAAAATTCATAACCACTTGTACACAGAATATTTGTGAGACTCTGACCGTGTCTATTCTTTCTTAGTATTTATTGTAGCCTCCATACTTTCTCTCTGACTTTTACATCTTCTTATAGGACCTGCACCTCCAAGTCTCTAAAATAATTGTAACTTACACGTTTCCTTACTTTCCCTCAATTAACAGAAGGAAGAAAACACTGTTAACTTCTTAGAAAAAAAATCAAGGAGAAAAAACTAAGAGAAGTCTTCATCAAGGATATATGTCGTCAAAAAGTTGATTAGTTTCTGAGACA